>NC_134575.1:64014240-64323198 GCF_050947875.1 Dermacentor variabilis | reverse complement strand
TTTGACACATCATTAGAATGTGAAAATAGTTGCACCTTTGGATCGCCAATAGGGAAGCTTTCTTTTTTTGTACATGTGACTGGTGTGCTTGCCCAAGGTGACTCTCAATATGCCAGTTCATTTCATTCAATAAAATCGCCAAATGTTTATTCTGAATGAGTGCATCTTTTTTGCTTATTTACCTTTTAATAACTGAATATGCAGTATTTGATGTCGCAGGCCGTCAGATCAATTGTGTTAACACTTAGAGAAATTTGTGTATAAGCAGAAATTAATTTCGGTCATATATGACCACTCAAGCATTGACCTAAAGTAATACTTGAGCGGTCATACGAGGGCGGACCAGAAAGTCCTTGCGCCTATTTTTTATTAGCCATAATAAGGTATATACAGGTAATCTCAAATATACGTACTATTCTACGTACGTTACATTATTTTTCCACATGGTCCTCTCACCAGTTCAGCAATAAATTCTAGACACCCTGTTATGCAAGTCCTTTTGCGTACTCACGACACCACCACCAGGAAGTTCTCAAAGCGAGACACCTTTACCCATACGTGGGCTGCATTTCCCTGTGGATTTCGTTGGGCGTTCGTTTCTTGCTCCATAGAACACGAATCACAATTTTTTGCTCGCACGCCGTGGCCGTGTAAAGTACAACCGCCATCTTCAGCAACTGAGAGCAGCGCCGTGCCGTGAAGCTACCGCCAGGTAATGCCGGGCCCGTCCAAGAACGGTCCACCGCTGGGAATCGTTATGTTGACTTCGCGTTTACAACAGTAATTTGACTAAAAAAACAGGTGCGAGGACATTTGCAGTTGCTCTTGCATATGACCGCTCAAGTAAGGCATTCGCAAAATGTTAATTAAAATATAAAATTTTTGCAATTTGTAACTAAATGCTATAAGCGAATTTTTCAAACTATCTAAACATAAATCGTCACAGTTGACAATCAGAATTTGTTCTAGTAATGTAGCCCAATAATGGGAACTGTATTGTTGCGAAATATGCAAAATGAAGGAAGTATATGTGTCGTCAAAAATTGAAGTGGATCATTTGCGCATAGCAGTTATATATAGGTGAGTTTGCTACACGACCTCCTATAGTTTGGACAGGTCGCTTGCTGTGCAAATAACGATTCCATGAGTGCGTACATACGTACACCGCGTAACACTTGCAATTGCAGCATGAAGTGTAGAGTCATTATACTTTATTTTTAGCGCATATAGTAGAAGTGCTGAAGAGTCGAAAAACTAGTCAGTTCAAAATCAACAAAGGGACTGACAGAGGGAATAACACACTGTGGCATAAAGTTTATAAACAGGGATAAGGTGCCTCAGAAAGACTGGCCAACGCTTCGATAGGAGGACCTATCTTTGTCAAAGGCGGCCTGGTCGTCCTCGGAATGTTAGTCTTAAACGCTTAGTGCAGTGACCGCACATGCGGGTGTTGTCGCTCGCGGCTGGTTTTAAAGGGAGAGACTTCCGAGGAAACGGGCACTGTCGTCCGACGTCTGTGAGCTTCGTTCCCGTTCCCGTTCGTGTGAGCTTCGTTTGGGAACGAAGCTCACAGACGTCGGACGACAGCGCTCGTTTCCTATGAAGTCTCTCCCTTTAAAACCAGCCGCGAGCGACAGCACCCCCACGTGACGTCACTGCACTAACCGTTTAAAGCTAACATGCCGAGCATGACGGGGCTGCCTTTGACGAAGATAGGTCCTCCTATCGAAACGTCGGCCAACCTTTCTGAGGCACCTTATCCCTGCTTACAAACTTTGTACCATAGTCAGTTCAAAGTATTTAATCTTTCTATCATAAAGAAAAACGCTTGTGAAGAAAGGACTTCTCTAAGGAAAAGGTCCCATGCTAAAATTAAAGTAGAAAGGGTTTAGGATTCAGTGTTTGGCCACCAAAATAGTGATATTTAACTTATTAGGCTAATTTCTCAGTAACTAAACAAAATGCATAGCATTAGTGGCTTTTTCACATGGCCGCTTACAGTGTCTCATGAATAGTAGGGCTCTTTCCTTTATTATGCGAAGATGTTGCCAAATCAACGCTTTATCAATAATAGCCATCAATGTTCTTACTGTTCGCCTAATCAATGATTGAGCATGCCTATTGCCAATTTACATTAATGGAATGCTATGCTAGTCGATGCTAGTGACACGGCGAGCAAGTTGAAAATGTTGTTTGATCAGATCCCATGGGTCGATAATGTTTAAAATATAGACGCAATACGTAAAAAATTAAAAGCAGCATTTTCTGATTAATACATTTTTCGTAGAAATGAGATGAATTGATCTGCGAAGGCAACAAACACCAATATATCTCGGCCAACCATTGTCCTATGACATCGTTCTCGCATAGAGAAAGCTACTTGGCAAGAGCTATTTGTTTCTTATCTGTCCTTATGCAGCTATAAGGAAGTTCACGAAAACAACATTTATAAGAAGGAAACGCGAACGGCAATAAGTTAAGAGTCTTGATTTTTTATGACCTTAATATCTGCACTTTCCTGATGATGTACGTAGCTGGGACACCCTATCAAATCAAATGTCACCGCCGCAAAGCGATAAATGTGAGTGGCTTACAAAGTTGACCCGATTTCTTTTTTCACATTACTACTTTAACACAGCCCGAAATAACATGACCTTAATGTGGCCTTTTTTATCTACTTCATTGAAACTATTTTTAATTTCCCCAGAGCAAACTTGGATTTGACGCTCGACGAAAACATATGGAGTTGCTTCATTGGGGGCCTGCCGTACATTTTTGTGCGCGTAGGATTCGACCAAATGGTTGTCCAGAGATTTATGGCAGCGAGGTCTGTACAAGATGCCAAGAGGTACCTGCGTTTGTGTCCTTATTTATTTTACGAAAAAAGATTATTCCACAGAGCTTCGCGCAAAAAATAAAATATTTTGTATTTTTCCAGGATCGCGATCGCCAGTTCGGTGTTCGTGGTCTTCTTTTTCTTTCTAGTTGGAGTTGCTGGCGGGACAGTAATTTATTGGTACAGAGACTGCGACCCACTCCTGTCTGGCGCTATCAAGAGCTATGATCAGGTAACTCGGGTTGATGGGGGTGATACCTCTTGGAACGTGGACGCTAAAAAAGGAAAACTCTAAGGTAGCAGAAAGCTGCTATAATAAATATTCTACCAAGAATAAACAAAAAACGCTGCGCTGAACATAATTTGTAATATTGAGTGATTATGGCTCTGCGCCTTACGTAATTCGACAACAGAGATATGGATTCAGTAAACAGAATAAAGTAATAAATATGCTCTATCTAAGATGACCCAAGTAGACGAAACCTTCTATATCTCTGAATATAACGACAGAGAAACATTTTGCAAAGGTGTCAGTGTAAGCGAGCGGTGAACAGTTTTACTTCTTTGTGAGCGCCTATCATAACCCAACAATCCGAAAGAAAGAGCTTAGACGTATAACATTAGTATGGACTGTGTTTAAATATACTCCAAGTTCATGACAATTGGATATTCACGACTGCAAACTATAGAGAGTGGGCGTTTTCTTTATTAACTATGCTATGACGTGTGGTATGCTACAGCATTATGAGTGGTCGTTGCCGTTCTTCAAAATCACCATACGGCTCCGTGTATTGACATAACATAAATTGCAAGTCCTCTGCCTTTCAGGTTGTGCCTTACTACTTAAAAGAAAGCCTTTCGGAGGTCACAGCACTGCGGGGTCTATTTCTCGCTGGACTCCTAGGCGCTACTACAAGGTGAGCGGGTCGACTGAAATTCCGTAGTTTTGAAATCAGGAGCGTTTTAAGAATCATAAACTATGCTTGTTATTGCCAGCAAGATCTTACTATTTAGGATATCTTCTCTACACACTATATTCTGTTTTTGCTATTTAAACTGCAGCGTAATGCAGAATTGACGTGAGAATAATAAGCATGACAGAATGGCGTGACAGGGCTCGAATGTTTTCGAGCACCTAGTCCACCTGGAAGGACAACGCAATGATTTCATGCTCCAAGTAAGAGGAAATCTGTTACCTTACCAGTGTGAATGCACGAGTTTTAGACAAAGGTAGATACAAAAGCAGACGAGGGACAAAAGGATTAACCGAAGGACATCTGTTGGCTGCCTTGTACTGAGAAAAGGGACACCATATTGTGCAGCAAACTGTGACTTTGCACTGTGTCGGGTTCTCCGTCTCAGTGGGGGCATTGACATTGTTCATGACTATGTTGCACCTTCACAGACTGTACGCCAGCCCTATACAGGCGGTTTCATTTTCTTCGTTCTTCGCGAGTATTAAGTATTATCATAGGAGCTGGTGGGCTAAATACGTAGCAAGCTTGTAGAAATTATGCACTCTTTTTCGTGCTATCGGTGCACGGCAAATTAATGAACACGATGTGGTCAAAATTGAACAAAAGCGCCAACTTCCAGGACCCCACGAAACCATCTCCCCTAGTATTGGTGTTGTTTCACGATGTTAGCAGCCATGAATAAGTAAGTAAATATGGATCTTTTGTTTTAAGCATCTCGAAGAGCTGCTGTAGATTGTTTCTAATTGCCGAGGGAAATATGTGCAGCACGTTCCGCGCTGTCCCATCCAGAAAATCTCTGAATGGGGGCTCTCAAGTCCTCCTATGTCATGGTATGCGTCCTCTCTAAAAAAGAACGCGTCAAAGAAATACGGAAGCGTCATAGGTTTAACAGGAATAATGGAGGGCTCCATTAGTGAGAACGAGAGCAATAAACAACGAGGGACGCGGTTTGAGTAAATCATGCCCCAAATCCCTGGTTACCAACATATAAATATTGATCTTTGTTGCAGCACGGTTTCATCAGTTGTCAATTCTCATGCGGCCACATTTTACATCGACGTTATTGCACCATACTACAGAGTATCGGAGGGGAAGGCCTTGATTGTAATGCGGCTGCTTGGTACGTGGAACTTTTCTTCACTTCTTTCGAATGGCCCTTTTCAGCGTTGTCTCCATGAAAGGCTATGAATATGTTCACCTTTATATGGATAACGGAAGAAAGCCAAGGATGGAGAAAAGACTGGGACGATTGTTTCTCAGAATTATTGGCATTTTTGGGTCAATAATGGAACGTAGGCATTCATTGAAAAAAAGAATAAGACAGTGATAAGCATGATGCCATGAAGGAAACACACACCTACTTCCGCAGTTAGAGACGTAGTGCCCATTTTCTTTCAGTACATTCAGTAGTTTCTGTTCTGAAACACTACTGTTAGGTTATCGGTGAAATTCAGTACCCTCAAACTGCACAGTTCTCTACCCTCTTTCAAAATTACTCACTAATGCAAGTTTTTTTTTCATTTCAGCGTTTGCTAGCGGTACGATCATGACACTTTTTGCAATCGCAGTGCCCTCTATTGGTACCGCAACTAGGGTTCGTCATCTTTACTTCCTCTTTTCCTTTAGACTCTTGTGTTTTGACGCTTGAGGGCGCTTCGTCCAGTCTTATGTCTTCGTTTTTTTGCCCTCAGCTGTTCTTAAACTTCTATGCCTCCGCTTCGGGACCGTTCGCAGCGCTTGTCATTCTGGCTGTCTCGAGTCCATGGGTCAATGCGAAGGTTCGTGGCTTTTCTATACGTAAATGAATATTGTTTCTGCACATTATTTGTCTATTACTAATGCAGTATTTTACCTGCGCACAGAAATGTGTAAGGGAAGTGTTAACCACGGAGCAAGGACTTGTAGCGAGCGCGCACTTCCAGGCACATTTGGAGGCTCCTCATCGCTGCAGCGCTCTTGAAATGCATAAAGAATTTTCCGTTTCATTTTTCAGACGATTCCAATGTGTTTTGCTCAAGCTTTTCAGTATTCGTCACGGATGTTTCGCGAGAGGGAACAGAACAAAGTACATTCGATATTTACTGATAGCTCGAATGTCAAGTGCAGTAAAATTGCAAGGCAATGCTGAAACAGTTGTAAGGCCTGAAAATATGAAGGGGGAATTACTGCTTTTGTGACCTCTCTATTTGCTGTTGCTTTGTTTCTGGTGTAAAGTACCGTGATGTTTTGTTTCTGGGTACTTATATAGAGCTTAAAGGCCGCCTGTTTTACGAACTTTATACCACAGTGTGCTATTCCATCTGTCAGCCCCTTTCTTGTTTTTGGGGTATAAGGGAATATATAGAGAAATCTGGTGATTGTATTAATATCGAAACGTCAAGTATTATGTGCCATTTGTGCTCTATTCTGCAATGAGGTCAGCAGTATCTTAATGTAAATGCGTATGCACATAAGGTGTACAGGGTCGTCCACTTTAAACGGGCACGGCTGCTTAATACTCAAGCAATCATGCGAGCTTCGATTTGGCCTGAAATCTAGGAGAGTAACACTAATTTCCTACTACGTATGCGAATTCATCTCTATAAAAACTCATTTATTCCACGAAGTATACGATATATCGATGTTAAACTGGCAAGAATAGTAACGAAGGGTTTCCGCTGAAAAGACACGATCGTGCACATTGCAGTGCGCTACATTGAAGTTATGCTTCGTGCGTTTCACTGTATATGGGGTCCTCTCGCATCGCAGGGTGCCGCGTGGGCGAGCGTGGTCGTTTGCGCGCTCCAGCTGTGGCACGCGGTGGGCAGGAGCTTGTCCAGTGTGGTGAAGCCGCCCGTGTTTCCTGGAACGCTCGACAGGTGCCCGGCACCAGAAAACATGACCGCCGAAATAGCGAGGAATCTGTACACTGTGGACGCACAGAGGTACGAGGCTTTTGGTATTGATGGCGTGATTGAGATGCTAGGTACCTCTCTGTCAGAAGGTGTTTTCTTTTCTTCACAGAAGTAGCGGTACAAGGAACATAAAGATGCACCTCGCTTTTCCTTCTTACCAACTGCTAACCGTGTTAAACACTAGGCGACTGCTATAGGGCTGCGTGCAGAAACATTACGAAGCTTTATTAGTCGAGTGTATATATATATATATATATATATATATATATATATATATATATATATATATATATATATATATATATATATATATATATATATATATATATATATATATATATATAGTCAGGCTGACTCACTGACTGACTGCCTGACTCTTTACGCGTGTCTGACAGTCAGTGACGCGTAATACAAACACAGTATACAACACGCAGATATGTTATTTTCGGAATGGAACGTGTTGCGGTTTCGTACGGATTCCAGTAATTTTCAAATCAGTTTTGAAGCACGATCGTTTACACTTATTTTTCCTGCTATTTACAGCTCCTACGTCTTCCCGCTGTATCGCCTGTCCTTCTTTTGGAGTTCCTTTTTCGGTGCCCTGCTGACGATACTGCTTGCCGTGGTGTTGAGCTTCGCAACAGGTTCGCATTTAAGACATTTTGGCGCCCAAGGAGCCTAGATTACCGAATAGAACGAATTGCGATAGCTGTGCTGCGTTTATTGTGCAATAGTCCTTGGTCAAATAAGCTATACAATGCAGACAAATGAGAAGTGCACCGACCGCGCCCTCTCCTAAGCTTCGTATGCCATGATTTTGTAATACTGTAGAAGTGTCATTGTACGTGCTCATGCATACAAGTGTACGTTTCTGACCGTGCGGCGGAATGTATCGCTCAAGACCGTATTTTTTGTTAGCAGATTTCAAGGGATGATAGTGAATAAGGCGCATCTGTTCGTTGTCAAGTGTAAAGGCTTCTGGTGAATGCTTCAGCCACTCTCCTTCCTTGGAGAAAAAAAATTATAGATTTAGGATGTGCGCAACAAGTGACTGAAATTGTTACGAGCAAGTTCTTGCGGCGTGATATCTTTTGCCATGATATCTATCACATTATTTTTTCGAAAATTTGGAGTTTCATATTTGTTGATACAATACTTAAAAACAATTGCGCTCCCGTATTGTATAAACATTTCTAACCTTGCTCACTGTGCAGTCGCTGCAGTGCTTTGAAATCTTTTACCTTTCTGTCATAAATGCGCTATTGAGATATTTGAAGCCTGTCAAAATAAGTTTAAGCAATTTCTGGTCACCTGGTACATACATTTCTACGTACGTGACCCTTATAATTTCATGCTGTTTCGAGTTTGTTGCTTTGTTTTGTATAACTTTTGCAATCGCGTTGCCACTCAAAATCTTGAGCGTCTTTGTTTTTATTTATCATATACTTCGCTGCTTTGGTATTTATTCTAACAAATACCAGAGGTCGCGGTTCAGTCTTTGAATTTGGGAACTCTGTCAACATGTCTTTTGTATCTAACGAATGATATATAAGTTAGTATTATAAACAGAAAGCTCTGAAATTTTCCTATTTCTTGTTTCTTTCGACATCTCAAGGTGGAAGGCAGAAGGCCAGAAACAAGCTACGCTTCACCAGCCCTGTATTTATAGACACCTGGAAAAGATTCAAGTTCATCAGTCAGAAATTTGACGTAAGTGGCGACTTTGCGAATCTTGTTTTCGCAACCAATTAGCCCAGACCAGTTGCCTTATTGTCGTGTAGCTTTAGTTAAGTCAGGGATATAAGAGGACGATGTACCGTCATTTTGTATCTTGTGTCTATTGATTTAAGTATGCTCATTTTATATCTGCAGTTAAAGTCTGGTGAGGACGCAGAAAAAGAATGCATTGGTTGCTCTCTTGCATGAAGACGCAAGACAGTATTTTCACATAGTATTGATGGTAAAGACCATAGTAGCAAAGGTTCCAGAGTAAGCGCTTGTGCCCGGGCGTCTTCCAGAAAGTACTACCGAGTTCGCGTGGCGCATACGACCATATTACACAACGTGCGATGACAGCAGACAAGGGATAGAAACACGGATAACATTTGAGACACTTCCGATACATGCAGGCGCTTCCTGCGCTGAGCGAGAACATTTAACGTTTACTAGCCTGTGAAAAGCGGTCTCTCAAGAATGATAAACAAGCACACATATCAGTATTTTGGACTGTGTTGCATTCGGCCCTGCACAAGTCTAACGTTCTCGTTCTCGTAATAACCAGCATTTCCCGTTGGTAAAACTTTGCACACCGTTCATCACCATGAGCTGTTATAACTCGGCTGCTGTAAAAGTGTTCTTCCACTGCTCTTCTTGGCTAGGTGACATACTCCAAGCTCACACTTTTTCATGTGTTAAGGAATCAAACCTTATCTCAGCTGCCATCCGTGATGTTCACCTCTACTGGTATATTACCTCTTTTACGTTAACCGGAGGCCTGTTATTTGTTCGAGGCATCACAGATTCGTGATATATGTTACTTTCTTTCTTAATTGAGCTTGCAGAATACTCTCCAGCTCATTTTTTATCTTTATGTCGTTCCCTACCACTCCTAACATTACGTTCCTGTGTTATTGCATTCAATAGGTGCAGGATTATAATTTACACTTGTATACTTACACAAAAGAAAGGCAAAATTGGGAGGTGTGACGCTTGCCTCATGTATGATTCCCCACAAGATCAGGATGTATGTTCCTTAAGAAGTACCAGTCTTGCCAATAGGCGGAATTTGCTTTGTGTCTCGTCCGGGTCCCATACGAAAGACCAACGCCAAAGGCATAATAGAAGGTATTCGGGTCTAAGTGCTGTTGAATATCATTGACGCCATGCAGTGAGAATAAAAAAATGCCTTTGTTTGCGTCATTCTTTTTTGATTCGCAGGTAGAAACATCAAAGGCATTCAACGGCGTCAGAATATCAGGCGACAAGTCCGACGATGACGAGCGCACGAAGCTAGGCGCAGAGCTGTCCCCGGTCTTCAAAGAGCGTGCAAGCAGCGACGTGTCCGCTGGAAACGTTGCAGAGTGCTCGACGTAATAACAGACTAACAGTTGCAGGTCGCTGTTATTCAGGTTCCTACTGTGATTGCGTGAGACCAAGTCACTTCTGCATTCGCAACGGCGATGTCAACTGAGAACCACGCTGACACGAGTAACTGCCGTCATTGGAAACATTTAACGCACCTGTGGACTGAGAAGACGGACCATGTCTAACCGAGGTCACCTAAACAGCGTAACGTTGGCTACTTCAGGCTGTGGCGGTAATGATTTAGACTGCGATTGCACAATCACACAGGTGGGACACGGAAAAGTCGTGACAGGGGTTTCACCCACTCATGGCCACCTGACTTTATATGCCTCGTCATGGAAACGTAGTTCACTTCTGTGGCGTCACTGCTCCGCACACGCATCCATATAATTACGTTGTGCCATGACCATCCTGCTGTCAGTGGATTCTTCCTGGTATCGAGGTCTCCAAAGGTGACCGTGATGACGTAGCCGCTCCATTCCAATCCCGTTTCGGTTCGGCGTCGCTGGTCGGACTAGCGCTCCGCCCATATTTCATTCTAATCGGCTGTCAGCGAGCGGAAGATAAAAATTGAATCGGTCGAAATAGATTGCTAGATTTTACCGGCCCAGCAGTTTTGAGGCACGCCTGTAAGGTGATGTACTTATGCTTCCACAAAAGAAACCCATCAAGATGAGCACTTAGCGGTTGTTTCTTATAATGGAGGCGAGATTGATTTTCAAGTCAAGTTGCCGCGCTCTGCTTTCACAGATTTCAAACCTACTCACTTCTTATAGCTGTGTTTTCTATAGCGACGCAAGTATAGCTTCTAAAGCAGTTCTGTTTTTCCCCATAGATAACAGTTGTGTGGAGAGCCAATGTGCTTTATCCAGCGCAGCCCGTTCCAGCGCAGCCCATTTTTGTTTCTTCAAGCTTTACGCAAATAATAGGCTACAGCTTGCCTCCCCTTTTCTTCATATTATCTTGCTTCATGTGCAGCGTGATAGGGCTTGCTTCTTACTTATCGTGGGGGAGTTTCTTTATTTGAGCAAGTGCACTACTGAATGCTCTTCCTTACATGTATGTTTGGTAAGGAAAATACAAAGATCCTAGGCGCAAATATTGTTCGCTTACCTCGTTCTCACAAGCTGTTGCGGTAAACAGTAGGAGAATTATGCTGTCCAGAGGTCAGTAAATCACTGTCCTAGCCTGTCTGATAATGTATAGATAAATATAGAACAAAAATACTGAAAATACAGATTCCAGTGCAAGCTTGATAGCGCAGTTTTCCAGTTCGGTCACTATAACTGAAAAATACGTATTTGCCAATGTAATGGAGTTTGTCGGAAAATATTACAAGCTACAACCTACTGAGAAGTGTAAATTTTTGCTCCACAAACCGAGAAACACACACAAGAAAGAGAACAGATTGAACTCACGGGTTCATACTAACATAAAGTGAGCTACTGTAGGTTTTAGAAACCTGGCAAAGTGTCTGATTTGTACCCAAATTTACTTGTGTTAAATTTAAGCATTCCTCGAGTCTAATAAACCAACTTGTATGCTCACTTCTAACATTATCTGATAAACAGCATAGAGGGGGGTGTTGCAAAAATATACGGGGGTGTACGCATCTCCATTCCGTTCACCTGGGCGAGAAATGGTATATTTCTAGATAGTTGTATGCTAATTTGCTTATTTCTGTTCTTCCACTAATTGTTATACTGTGGGTTGCGCTAGTAACACAATGGGATTGAAAGAAAAAAAATTGCGACCCGGTTCATCGCCCCGTGCATTTTTCGTACATGTGTTATTTGTGCAATCCGCAGTTTGAATCGATATCAACGACACCAGCTTGAAGTTCTTGTAATTAGAAGGTTCCTGAAATTTGCATAGCACAAGAGAAACTTTAGACAAGGATGTGACAAATTAAGTTTCGTTTGCACAATCAAAAGTGAGTATGAGATTCAACGGGAGGGATAATAAACGACGCTTTAAGATCAGAAGTCTGGCTCCGGCGTTACTAATATAACCGCATGTGAGTGAAATCTTAATATTTTTGCGCGATCGGGCTAATTATAAAACTCCAAAGAGTGCAATATGAACAAAACTTTCATTTTGCGATTAGCGACACGGCGGCTCGATTCGCGATCGAATAATAATGCGGTACACTTCGGTTTCCAAACAGCGTAGACTCTAAATCCATCTGTCTGCTGGGCCTTTAAAAGTCACGAGACGGAGAACGGCTTGGGTTTTCTGACAGAGCTAGACAAATGCAGTCGTCACGTATGCTGCATTACCAATACTCACTTTTATAGGATAACTGCACGAAAAGATATAGACAAAACTTTCAGAGCAATGCCCTACACCGGCTAGCTTTAATAGCGACAGTAGACGAGAGGAAATGCAGCAATTTCATCGGAAGTGTAACAGGCGACAACGGTGAAATCCCTTCCTGACGTCACCGAAGCGCTGCTCGAGCACCGGCATCGGCCGCGCGCGTGGCATATGGTTCAACGTCTGCAGCATATGTGGCGGCAGACTGAGCTGGCTACGGGTAACTAGAAGGTAGTTATCTTTAAAAATATCTAAAAATGTGCTGCCAGCCAGCTGCTATAGGGATACTGAACCTCGGCGCTTCTATGGATCACTTACCGCGGGCTGGTGAAATCCGGTAGCTACGCATATGCATATATGCCAATGGGAAATTGCCGCAGCGAACAACTAGAACAACTAGTTTGAACTAGAGGTTCAAACTAGAATGAATAGCAGAAGAAAGGTGAAAGTGTCACACCGTGTCTCAATGTTTTCGCTGCAGTTTTAAATACTTGTGTGAAGCTTGCAGGTAGGTGCGGAAACCGGTGGCTTGTGTTCTAATTATTTGTAGTGTTGGAGATGGGCTTTGTTTTTCTTCTGGACGTTACGTTAACTCAAGAGGAAAGTTTAGCCTCAGGAACTGAAACACATGGAATACATGGAAACACACCAATTATTTCTCTTAGCATCCGCTACACAGTGCTGGACGAAATGTTTGGCAAAAGAAAAAAAAAACATTGTCGAAATTGGATAGAGTTCAATTGGACTTAAGCCATAATTCTTCGCACAGGTATCAATGAAAGCACCGAAATTAATAAGTAAAATAGCAAGCGAAGAACTTTGAAATTGAGCGAATACAAAATAAGAAAGGGTGAGTGCCATTCTGTGAGCTAAACCTGTGGAGGCACAAGAAAGCGGACGAAACCGATGCTCTATGAGTACGGCTTTGGCCAAACCATCGTAAGCACTCTCGTGTTAACGTAAGTTGTAATGTAACGCTTTTTTCTTAGTGCCAGGATTAGAGAATGGCCCCCAATAAATCTGTTGAAATGTCATACAATCATGTTCGCACAAAAGAAATAGACATCCTCAAATCAATAGCAATTTTCTTGACGGTGAACGCGTGACTGAGGTGTCGCATAATAAATCTATGGGAGTTATGTTTGCCAATAATCTTTCATGGAACACAAACGTTCACTACTTATCACAGAAAGCCAGCCGTGCGCTCAACGTTATCAGAAGGAATTTCTAGCAAGGTCTTTATGAACTCAAAGAACTATTATACCTAACTAATGTCCGTCCAGTGTTAGAATATGTCCATTCTGCATGAAATCCTTACCCAAAGCAAAACTAAAGAAGCTTGAGCGTGTGCAGAAACGTGCAGGCTGGTTCGTTTCTGGCAACTATCACTTCAGGAAAAGCACTACCGCAATTCCGAATAACCTGCGTTATCCACCACTAGAATATAGGAGGAATTATCTCAGATTGAGCCTTTTCTATAACATATTCCGTGGCAGAACCGGCATTGACAAGGACATGTATATTCAGCCACCAATTTATGTGTCTCATTGAACCGATCACTCAATGAAAATACGGGAATAAAGGTACAGAGTGAATGTTTCTGAGTATACTTTCTTTAAGAAAACAATTCATGACTGAAATGATTTACCAAACCACATTGTTACAGCTCCTCCCTCATCTTTCTCTTTCTGGTTCAACTTCTGATGCACTGTTTTGTCAATAAGCTGTTTGGTGCAGCTTGATCTTTTCCTTCGCTTTGGTTTTTTATGTCTGTTCTTTTGTCGTGCAGAATTTGCATATTAATATGTATAAGAGTATGCTATTCTTGTATTTTTCTCTATATGTGTAATGAAGCGTGTTGTTGACCTGTCAGTGTCCGTACTATCTGGAAACATTTTTTATATGTATCTATGTATGTGTGTACAGATTAATCTGATTCCCGCTCTTCTGTACTGCCCCCCCCCACCTTATATAGTGCCCATTCGGGTGCTGTAGGTATTGTAAATAAATAAATAAATAAATAAATAAATAAATAAATACGTCAATCCTCACACGATACTAATCGCTTTCAGATGTTCCAGCAGGTGTAGTTTAGAGAACTGCAAAGTATAGTTCCATATTTGCAAACTTGGTGCTTCATTGTTCTTAACTTACTGATTTTCCGTAACATTTAAGGGATAGACTATTTTACGGAAACGTTTAGATGCCGCTATCTTGGACTGGTAACGCTGCTGTTTTGTGTCTTTAACGACGAAGTGTACGTTACTACAGTCGATTCCCAAGCATGAAAATAGTTGTGTAAATGCGTTCAGCGTTTCATGACCATGTTACGTCAGTTCTAATAAAACAAATTGTTTTTGTAACAGTCCAAGATGGCGGCGCCTATGAAGGGAATAGGAAATCGTCTATACGTTACAGGCGTCAAATCAATATACTTCTTCGCACAAGCAGTGAAATTAAATAGTGCAGCCTTTGCTGTTAAATGCAACGCATTTAATCCAAATCAGCTAAGTATATGTTTAAGGAGAAGACTTTCTGCTTTCATATGTATCTGAATGTCAAAATTTGAATTCTTTGAAAGTAAGGATTCCACATGACACTATGAATTAAAAACGGGCCAGAGCCTTTTCTAGTTCTTTGCAATGTGAACGGGCTGTTATGTGCCGTGGGATGTTAGCAATGTGAAGACACATGTGCCCACTATTCGAGGCCAGATCGAGCTACAGGTGGCAGCACCATCTCCGCGTCGGTGTTGATAGGTGATCGGTAGCATGCATTGAAATGTACACGGCGACGCGTCGCTGTGAGCGATTTGGCTCAATATTATGGTAATGAAGCGCACCGAATTCAGTAAATTGATCATATAGTGCTCTCAAATGTAAATATCTGCTCAAAATCTGCAGCACGTCTCTTTTTACTTGAAAGAAGCACACGCTAACATTCAAAAGGGGACTCGCGCTCTGCGAAACAATCTGCGCTTCTGCACTTCCTTGAGGCGTTCTGTGTATGTTTCGCTGGCGATCCGCCTACAGCGCTAAAGTTGTTGGGAAATTTAATGAATAACACCTTCGCTGTGCACCTTGCACCATGGCTTTAAAAAGCGTCTGCAGATGTGTACGACGAAGGTAAAGTAACAAGTTAACGTGCTTGACGTCGCCAATAGCAAGCATAGACATCCGTTTCTCTTTCTGTGTGTTTAAATGGCTGCGAAATGCAAATAGTTAATGAGTTCAATTAAACAATCTAGGCGCCTGTGGGTAACAACACGTTAGTAGGATCAACTGGTTGCTCCAGGCGAGAGTACTTTTAGCGCAGTAGCACTAAAAACACGTTATATAAGCACAAAGCTGTCCTTGTATTGTTAGGGGTGAAGTTGATATTATTTGAGAGGCTAAAACCAATAGGTTGTTTCATTTAAGCTAATAATGAACGTTGTTTGCCGTCGAACCAAAACTCAACACTGGACAAAGAAAGTAAATTCTAGTGACTGCCTTTCAACTCAGTTTCACGACGTCTTGCGTCACACATGATCGTAATGTGATACCATATTTTAGCTTTCCTTTTTTTAGCAGTGAGTCAGAACATAAAAGCCCGAGATTGTTGTGTAAGGCTGAGCCAATTCACCCTGTTAGAATCGAAGCCACAAGCTAAAGAACACTCAAAGCCGTCTTGCAACCGCTAAGCGACACTTGCGCAATCATTGGGATTATCATAATGCAGTGATCGAAATATAACTTATGTGACGCTATATGAGCTGAGTGCATTCCAACTCTTACAACTTTTTTGTCGCTGAGGGACACTCTTGCCATCTTGTTCATGTTGCATGATATCACAGAGATTGTGGAGTGATAAACACATCAAGAATACCGCTAAAGCGTGGCATTCACGAATCGCTGCGACCAATTGATTTGTTTAAAACGAGGCAAAATGGTTTCTGTTGTGTACTTGAAACACAAAGCGACAATAAACTTCTTGCGATCGGGGTGAACAGAGGTTGCCATGGTCACACATCACGCGTTTGACGTGAGCATTCGGGAATCTTACTACAGAGAAAGGGTCTTTAAAGGTATGCCTGCCGTATACGTACAGGTAAAAGCGGGAGGCCTAGCAGACGACGCGCAGCGCAATCCACACCACCAGTGATTAAGCAAGTGAACGCCAGGCGGCGACTATGCTTGATTTGGCGACCTCAAATACAAAGCATTAGACCCACGTCAAGTGACGTACGTACAGCGATGAAGCTGTTTAATATATTCATTTTATCGATAGAATTTCCGAACAAAAGTTATAATTTTAGAGATTCTTAAGACAGGCAGTAAGTAAAAGCTCATTAATTAAACGCAGAGAAATCTGCCGCTTTGTATGCAGTAGGCTATGTGCTATTCTGCATAGGGGCAAAATTGGGGAGCGAAAATCCCTAGGAATAGTAGGTTGGCAAAATGAAGATAAATGGCTAGAAATTATGTGATCATGGTTATGTACAGATGAGGCCAAATTTATGGCCTTGATGTAAATACCATAAAACTTGCCAATTAGGTGAACGTTCTGCAGAAAGTAAAGTGGCCACTTTGGCTCACCATGACACTTACTACGATAACTAGTGCATCGGAAACTCTGGACCACATCTTCTTGGAATGTGCAGCTTACAGAGACAAAAGGGCTGGTGATCTCAACTGCCGGCACACTTTGACATATGATTGTAATAATCTGCGTGATTTCGGTGCCGTAGATGTTTGCTTGCTGCCTTACTTGGCATAGTACCTAAGGTGCAGCGGTGGCGTAGAGGTAGAACACCCACCTCGCGTGCAAGAGGTCCGTGGTTCGAATCTCGGTGCCGCGCAATTTTTCCACCGGATTAAAAAAAAGAATCTGCGTGTTGCCAAAAATTGCATAAACAGGCCTGGAGTGTGGCCCGATCCCGGTGACCAGAACCGGTAACGCACTCCCTCACCAGAGCAGGATTGGCCACCCTGGTGCAGTACTTGGCCACAACCTGTAGTTGGTGTGTGAACACAACAGAAAGAAGTTTGCAGGGACAACATGGCCATAATTAGTACATGACCGCGGTGGTTGGAGAAGTATGGGAGAGGCCTTTGCCCTGCAGTGGGCGGTAACCAGGCTGATGATGATCACGTCAGTCTGCACAATTGTTGCTTGCCACTTAAAGACAAGTAACGCAGCCGTGAAATCAAACTGCGCAGAACAAGGCATACGCTATAGGTTTGCACTGTTTACCAAATGTGATAGTGGGCTAAGACGAACTCACAGTGCTCTTTAGAAAGAAAAAAAAAGCGACGTCGCTCTTTTGTGCCTAGCCCTGATAAATCGGAATCGTTTCCAGAGTACTCGGCGCTCACGTTGCGTTATACCGTTTTCTTCATTTTCGTCTATTAGACTGCCCCAACGATGAATCTGAACCGCTCCCACCAAAGGCCAAGGGGCCGAGTGCCTTAATTAAATATATCCTATATAACGGTACCTTAATTAGCATGGTCTTCATTAACAGCAATGGTCATGGGTTCGACTCCCACCAATAGTCATGGGTCTGAGTGTTTTCAGTAACTATATCTTAGCTTACATTAATTAGCATCGCCTTCATTAACACCAAATTTCGTGGGCACGACTCCCACACAAGATCATGGGTACGAGTACTTTAATTAACAATATATTATTTAAATATGCCTTAATTAACATCACATTTAACAACAAAGATCGTGGGTTCGAGTACCTTAACTGACTATATCTTATTAACAGTACCTTAATTAACATCGCCTTCATTAACAACAACGGGCGTGAATTCGATTCCCACCCAAGGTAATGGGTGCGAGTGACTTAATTACTATATCTTAGTTAACTGTGCCTTAATTAACATCGCTTTCATTAATAAAGTTCGTGGGTTCGAGTGCCTCAAATAACTGTATCTTAACGGCGCCTTAGTTAACATCACCTTCATGAACACCGAAGGTCGTGGGTTCTAGTGCCTTAATGACCTATATAATAAATAACTGCGCCTTAATTAACATCGCCTTCATTAACACCAAAGGTCAAGGCTTCGACTTCCACTAAGGGTCGTGGGTTCTAGTGCATCAATTAACTATATCTTAAATAATTGTGTCTTAATTATTGGTGCCTTAATCAACACCAGAAGTCGTGTGTTCGTAGCCCTAATTACCACCAAAGGTAGTGGGTTCGACTCCCATGAAAGCTTGAGTGTTTGTAACCTCTTTGTACATCCTGTGCTCACGTCGACATCGCCGGATTTTCCGCCTCTTGAGCCATTTATGCTATCGCATTACAAAAAATTTTTCACTACTTGGCATCGTACACATTCATATATGACGTACTTTGACATTAGCAATAACACAAGAAAGCTGTATAGTCTTCTCATCAGAAGTCATAAGGTGCATTGTCATTTGAGTCTCTGATGTAGTTGTGATGCGAAAAACATTAGACGATGCATTTCTTATGAATGTCTGATGTCACATTAGGAAGGCATAACGTTCTCTACAGAAACTCAATGTTCATTTTCATAAGGGTAAGAGGCGGTCCCACAGCTGGAGATTGGTAACTGTGAACTGTGAAGCTTTGCACTGTAGCACAGTGCAAGTATGAATTTGACCACTGTGTAATAAAGACCATGCATGAAAAGGAAGGGCCGCTAACTGGTGGTTATGTCAATGCGAAAACAGACATTGAATGGTTAGGTGACTTAGCGCAGTGTTTGACATTGTAATATAGCAATGCATGTATGTCTATGCAAGAGTGCAGCTACTTGAACAGTCAGAAAGTTCGTGGCGATTGCGCATGATTGGGAGTAACTAGGAGGTTCTACATCGGATTGAGATATTATAGTTTTGCCTTCACTTAGAGCATAAGAATTGTTAAGTGCAGAATAGCATGTTGGGTGCTTCAGGGGCTATGTATTGTTTTTGTTATTTGCGCTGGAATGAAAATGAACCTGCTTTTGCACATGGTAGAAGT
Organism: Dermacentor variabilis; assembly: GCF_050947875.1. Taxonomy (NCBI): domain Eukaryota; kingdom Metazoa; phylum Arthropoda; class Arachnida; order Ixodida; family Ixodidae; genus Dermacentor; species Dermacentor variabilis. Next base: position 64,304,110 of record NC_134575.1, on the reverse strand, counting down.
TGATTCTCCGAAAGAATAGAAAGAAATGGCATCATTCTCAGCCGTTGTCAACGGGAAAGCTCGATAAGGACCTGTGCACAAGGTTGGCTGCCTCAACGACAATCCCAATAAAGAGAGTATACATGGCAGGTACAGGACGTGAGGCTGCACTAAGTCGCAGCTGGAGACCACATGGGAGAGGAAACATGTTTTTGCGTTTGGCATCGAGGAAAAGTACTCAGAAAAACAATAAAAGGTTGAGCCCTACATTTATCGCTGTCCGCATGCACATATAGCTTAGCGTCGTACAATGTTCACTCGGGCCCAACGTCATATGAAAAAGCCGCGGTGTAAGATAGGGCATATTAGGACCGGGTTTTGTAGCTCATTGGAAGGCGTGATCTACGGCATACTGAACTGATTTAGAGAAGCGATAGACGACTTGTTAGTCCGTTACAAGTAAGTGAAATTTTTCTGACCTTAAAACAATGGTTCAACAAAACAGCTGCGAGGAGGGAGAGTCGTTTCATCTCACGGTAAATTGAGAGAACCGTTATTTGCCACTCTAAAGCTTTTTATATTCGTGCAATATATTCATAGAAAAGGAATTTCCAATAAGTAAGTGACAGTGAAAGACATATAAGACGTCATTGCGCGTTTTCAACATGTCATCTTGAAAAAAAAATACATTAACTCTTCAGCATAGTTGAAGGCTAATGCAGTAAATACAAGAAAATAACAATATTCTTGGCCATAAAAATGCAGAATTCACAGAAATAATCATCCATTGCTTGTCCATTCATTGTTTATTTTTTTATAAAAGCAAGATTATTGAATTCAATGACCTGTACTGCTAAATGTAACTGTGATGCGGCAGTCACAGCCAATATTTTTCTTATTGAATATGTTTTTGAACAGAATTTCTGGACTTTTCGGCAGCAATCACATATGAAACAGCAGCTTTTCGGCTAGGGCTGTTACTCGTGCTGCTAGATTAAACCGATCTATACATTTAATGAAATTGTATAGGCTCAATGTATTGGTCTGTATAATTCAGGCGCTGATTGCGGTTACCTAGAAGGTTTGCCAGCGTTCACCCATATTTGCTAGCCGTAGTCCGGCAGAGTGACCTCCGATACATCGGAGTCTGCGTCGATGAGAACATCTTATGAAGAGAACTCGTTTCGACACATACTTACCAGATACGTGCTAAGAGAATGAATCTGATGAGAGACCTGGATGTCTATGACTGCATCGTCTTCAGTGTGTTGACTGCTGGAGGATACCTGGTTGGCTTGTACTTTTCTTTGGCCCGGAGAAGGCGACAGGTGAGTTGCGTAAAGCAATATGCAGCCCAATTGAATTATGTCTGCTAAATTGACGAGTGCTACGGTCAGCTTTATTGTGTTCCGTCTTTGGATATTAAACGAAGTTTTGCACATGGTTAGCTTCAGCACGTCAGTGACATAAGAACATTTACGAGTATGAAATCTATCAACGAGAAGTTAAAAAGAGCACAATGCACTCCTTCTTGGAATGATGTAGATTCAGGAAACGTCTAAGGTTACCTTAAGTCGCCATGCCATTATTTTCTGTCTGCTACCTGACCGTTCAAGTGATTATTTGTTGAAATGTGTAAAAATCAGTTAGCCTATTGCTTCGCAGCCACGTACTGCTGATACTTAATGCCTTAACAGCATCAAGCGATGCTCTGGGCGTGTTCCTCAATCGTATGGGAGGTAAATGTAGTGCTGCACAGAGATATGCAGGCAAAAAGTGCTGTGTGTCTGTCGCCTCGTCTCGTGCTCATGCCGCCGAGTTGCGTTAGACTCTATTGCAATTCATTTTGACGAATGCTGATGGCATGGACCGGCGCATAATAATTTGTTAGTGGGCGAAAAGCACACATTGAAACCCAAGTCGATGCACAAGAGCACCAGAATGCACATTGACCCGACGTCGTTGCTCAGTGTCTATGGAGTTGGGCTATTGAGCACGAGGTCACGGGAAATGAATCCCGGCCACGGCAGCCGCATTAAGGTTGGGGCGAAATGCGAAAACACCCCTGTACTTAGATTTAGGTGCACGTAAAGGAACCCCAGGTTGTCGAAATTTCCCCAATCCTCCACTACGGCGTGCCTCAGAATGAGAAAGTGGTTTTGGCACGTAAAACACCTTAATTTAATTTTTAGAATGCACATTGTGTACAAATAAATGTGTTTGTCAAAATGTCGAGGTTCCATCGGGATAATGCGGTAGTCATTGTATCGTTGTCATCCCATTGCCGCCAATAGCGAGGTACAGAGGGCGTAGCAGACATGTACACAAGACAGCGAAGTGCACAAGTTCGCAGCATAAGTCATTTCTTAGCGGCCTTGTGCATTTGTGACTTTCTGTTGCCATTAATTAGAGGTCGCTGATGCATCTAAATATTTTCATTTCAAGAAGTTCGAAGCAGTGTGAAGAGACACAAGAAAGAACATAGGAAACAGGCTTGACAAACGCTACACTATCAGCTGAATTATATTGAAGCCGCATGCAAGAAATATACGAGAAAAAAATACAAGTTTTCAAAGTATTGTGTGGATTGCGCAAACTCCGCGGAAAACTCATATATTAAGAAGATATATAATCAACGCAATAAAACATGACGCTAGACATACGTATCACCCTCATTCCATGATAAACTTCAAGCCTCTTGTCCGCTGTGTTTTCTTCGCCTTTTGTTGCGTATTTTTCTATGGTTGGAACTTAAATATGAATACGGACCATGTCATCCAACTGACGGTGCTTGAAAATATTTGCATCATAACGTTAGACTCATCTGATCGCGTTGCGTTTGCTTAAACGCTAATTCGCCCTTGTTTCATGAGCGTTTCATTTGTTCAAGATAACTCCTCCTTTTTATAATTTTCTGCAAGCATTCCGGTCTTTAGCGCTATGTTTAAATAACATTTTCTTTGCCATCTGCGCATACATATTCGAAAGCTTCGCTTATTACCGATTTTCGCATAAGCATGGGATCCGCCGATGTTCATGCTATTCTAAAGAAGCAAGTTCAGATGAGTTAACACATTCCAACCATACTTATTGCAAAACGTGCTTAGTAGATAACCGGCCGTCCTGTGGGCGGTGTGCGTTCTTCTTAGTTGCAGTTTTGCATAATCCGAAATCATGAATACCCACCATCCGGCCGCTTTCGTTTGCCACTTAGATCATACCGGTAATTCATGCAAGCTGCTGCGTTTCTTTGTGATTTTTGTGAACTTTTAAACCTAACCGCCAACCGTTAGAACATCATCTTAGCGCAACTGTTGTCGCTTTTATCTTTTGCAAGAGCAAAACGTTCAGGTCTAAATTCTTCATAGCTTACTTTACTGCATATTTACCTACTTTTGTTATTACTGAATAACTGTAGCGTTGGCGAGTGTGTGGATGAGGTAAAGTTATCTGCCGCATTCACCTGCCACGGCGGCGGCATTTCGATGAAGGCGAAATGCAGAAATGTCCGTGCCCTGTGCAATCGGGGCACGTTACAGATACCCTGGTGGTCAAAATTATTCCGCAGTGCCCCACCACGGCGTGCCTCATAATTGAATCGCAGTTTTGGCACGTAAATCCCAGAATTCATATCAATTCAACCTTGCTGCATTCTCATTGCTTATACCACCCTCCTTCTTTGATAAATGCGAGCTTTCTGTTCCATATTCCGAAAGAATTCATAATACATCACTATTTTTTGCTTAATTCAAATAAACCTAACAAGAAATGTATAATTAGCGATACTCAACGAGGCGACTCCGGTAATTAGCAGTAACAAATTGGTGAAAACATACAGATGCTTTTGATTACTAGAGAAGACGCAGGCCGAGCATCGTTATTAGTTACCATAACCGCTCCTCGCACAAGATCACGTGAGAATTTCAAGCACAGTGCAGTTGTGCAGGGAAAAAAAATGCAGCCAAAGCTGACAACGCCTCATTGAAGTGGCCAATTTTTCTTGGTGACGCCGTCATTAGGATCTTGCATATACACTTAGTCTGTGCTTGTTTCCGCCTAATCCCCGGAATTCTTTGCTTCGTTTCAGTCAATATCGACAGATGGCAGCGGCGCGTACGAAGAGGAGGAGACTTTTCTGGGTGGTAAAAGCCTTCCAGCTGCCGCCCTGGCCGTTTCAGTTGTGGCGTCAGTGGCGAATGGCGTCAACGTGGTGGGCTTCGTGGGTCACTACTACGCATATGGCTTTCACTCAATCTGGGTTGTGGCTGGCACCGTAGTTGCAGTGGCGCTGACAGTCACCGTAGCAGTGCCTTTGCTCTACGGGCTCAGGGTGGCCTCAATATTTCAGGTAACTCGTAGAACATAAAAAACTAAAAAATGAGATGAAGTACGCAAAACTAAGGTTACAGTGGTGTGCCTTAGGCCTGTTTTTACGCTCGCTAATTGGGCGCAAGTGGGCCTGCGTGTAACGTTCAGACATGGCGGGCAAGTACTGTTCACACCATTCCCATTTATTTTTGCCCTCCCTCTCTTTCTTTTGTAGTGAGGGTGCAGAGTCATCACATAAAGTGATACAAACACCAAACCAAATAATTTAGAACAATGACTAGACATCGAAACAATAGAAACTGCGAAGGCTGACCTGATTTATTCATCAATAAGTTGAACTCTGCCTAACAGTGGCTTTGGTAAAGCGAAACAAGGAACTCCACGCGGTAAAAAAAAAGACAGAAAAGGAAGTTTTAAGTCGAATTGTATACCATTGCAGAGAAAATAATGACCGATGGGACGGAAAAGTCACACATATGTGAATACATGTTTTCCTGTGTGAATATGCAAATATTTCTATTATAACAATTATTTCCTTAGACAAACTAAAACACACAGAAAAAAAGGAATTTTTTAAGATAAATTCATGGGCATTCAGTGTCCTATTGTTATTTACCGCTGGAGAGATTGCTGCTAAATGAAATTATAAATACACTTACGCCTAATTTACGTCAATTTTTATTGATACCTAATTTCCTAGAAGCTGTCATCAGAAAGTGGACGTGGGGTTACATCAGTGGCATTCTGATGTTTACAACATATTGCGATAAAATTCAAAAGGCACCTTACGTTGAAATTTTACGAGTCAGAACAATCCAAAAAACTGAATTCTAAGGCTCTGATTTTCCAAGGCCAGAATTCCTTGCTACAACACACTCCTCCCATAACCTCTTCGTGAAGCTCAAGTTACTTGAACACTCGAAACGAACTGTTTTCAGCACCTAAGGAGCTAGATGTTCACCCTTCGTTTTTGCGTGATATATGTTTGCAGACGGCGCCAAGTAGACAGAATGACGCATCTTCCACTATACCTTTGCGTGGACGTCGACAACATGCTTTGCACTAGAGATGAGGAAAAGGACTGCGAAGTCGTTAACAGCGTGCAAGAGCATTACGCTGCTGCTGCAGAAAAGTGTACTCGGCGCGTGTGGTGTAACCTTCCTAATGAATTTTGATGCACGGGTCGTTGTGTTACACTGTCCAGATCGCGAACCCAAAAATGCAGGCATAACTGTCAGCAGCGTTCCACACATATGGGTAGCTATTTTCTGCCGTGGACTGGTCATACCATCATCTTTATGATAAAAACAGCTCTTAGAACATCAGTGGCATACTGTTCAAGAAAGAGCTGAGACCTCAGTTTTCTGACGAGCTTATTTCTAAGAGTGGCTTGTCCTTTCATTTCCTACGATTGATGTAATAGGTTTTGCTATATCCAGTGCCAAAGTTGAAACAGTATTCTTTGTGTACCATTACGTTCATTAGCAATAGCCCGCCATATTTAGTGGTTACTACAGTTGAAAATGTGGGTGTAGATTCTTGTGTAAATTGTAACGCCGACTAACGCTTCAGCTATTGTAAATGTTAACTCTAAATAAAAAAAAAATTCCATTTGGCGTACTAACTCACTTTGGGTTTGAAGTCAAGGATTGTTTTATGACCTAGGTAGAATTAAATGGGGAATACGGTTTAAAACAGGGCAAGGAACTGCAAATTTTATTGCGCCGTGCGTAGAAAAAAGCTCCGATAAACTCCGGTTATTGCAGAAAAATGAAACTCCGAAAATCATTATAGGACGAGGATGCAAAACGAAATAGATACACAGAGACAGCGCTATTTTCAACTATAGATTTTATTTTCGAACGCAACTATAGATATACACCGTAAGAGCGGAAACAAATGGGACAGTAAAAAAGGAACATTCAGTGCTGAAAGTCGATGAACCGTACACCTGTCCAAGGCATGGTCATCATCACTCTATGGATTTGAACAAACTATCCCTGGAACACTCTATCATGGTGTAAACCAACTAGCCCGCCAACGTGTTTTAATACACAAAACAACCTCGACTTTGGCGTTAAATAAACGCAAAACGCTGGCTATCTTCGCACGCGCAAGTCCGCAGTCAGACGCATACGTTAACGCATCCAGTGCCAAGTTACGCGAAATCTCGCGGTAATGAAACTCCCTCCGGAAGTGATCGCCCGACAACACCACCCATAGTCTCTTTCAAATTTGGAAGAAATTGGTGGTAACATCTGTAAATTAGGTGACATTTAATCGCCTTGCCTTCAAGGTACTCGAGTGTCATTCATTTGTAAATTTCAGTCATTCAATTGCTATTTATGTGTAATGTAGAACGCCATGTCTCACTAAAAGAAATGGTGGCAATATTATCTAGAGCCTTGTTTAGAAAGGCTGAGAGATAGATTTCTCCGTCATACATTTATTGCATAGGTGAAATTTTGGGAGAACAGATTGTTTAGGTCAAAATTGAATAACCAAGCACATCTAGGTGTTCGTGTATTCTGTTTACAGTGCGTTTCTCGGTGCTTAAAACAGTGAACGTTCTAATTTATAAACTTTACTCTATCCGACATAAACAACCGTCACCTGATTTAAGGCACGACATTTCTCACAAATATACATAAATTGCACATAACAGAGAAAAACCCAGCTCGTGCTATGTTTTAATGTTCCTTAGGGCAGTCACATCGCCCCATTCATTCATACTACAGAAGCAATAACCATTCCAGCTGCGTACTGCGTAGTATTGGTAAAGCCAAGTCACAGAGGCATAACCAGAAATGACTTTTCAAGTAGTACTTCAAAACTAAATCGTTAATCGTATATTCATAAATCTCGCCTTGGTTAAACCAGCTATATTTCGCGCACACTTATCCAATTACCTACACAAAGTCAGGCGTGTTTTTGCCGTTTAGCTTGGGTAAACTAGCGTGCTGGAGAACCCCGGTTATGGCTATTTACCGTTTTAATATGGGAAGCCATCCTGCGGAAGTCAATCGAGTTTTCTGAAACCACCCGCCGCGGTTGCTTAGTGGTTTCGGTGCTTAAGTGTTTCGGTGCAGGTTAAAGAACCGCAGGTGCTCAAAATTAATCCGGAGTCCCCCACTAAGGCGTGCCTTATAATCAGATCTTTCTCTTGGCCCGGAAAAACCCACAATTTAATTTGGTTTTCTAAATCTACAATACGGCGACTATCTGGTAGTTTTTGTGAGCCCATTGCGATGACACTGCAGTCTAAAAATGTGGGCTAAACCCAAGATAGTGGTGTATAAATGTGTGGCGGTTCGTGAATGTAGTGCAGTGCAAAACTGAGGGCCGGTTCCAGAGGTGGTTCAACCTGCAAATTTCGGCTGAAACCGAAAGCAGTGCGCCCCAAAAAATTTAGGGAGAATCCATTTCACAATTAATGTCACCGTTACTGATTATGTCGCAACGTTACTCATCAACCTCACTGTACATGTGAGAATGTGCACATACGTGCTCGTCTTCAACGGACCTCTTTAACGCCGCCATGGGTAGCTGCAGATGCGGGACTGGGTAGCACGAGAGAAGAAGAGCTGCATGACGCGGCCTTAGCATTCGCACGCAATGGTGCACCATGCATTTCGGTCGTCACGCGCAGAATTCGCAGTGGTGGCGCTAGAGGGCGCCGGTCTATCTTAGGGAAGCGCAAAATGTCAATCCCACTGCACTACACGCCTAATACATAACCCATTTCGACGGAGGCAATGCGTTGTGTGGTAAATTGATTAAATGCTGAACGCATTACCATCGACAGACATCGGGAGACGGGTTCTGCGAACTTTGCGTCACTGAACAGTGGCACATGCCTAGTGATCCAGTTTGCCTCAAAGAGCTTAAAACCCAACGTCACATACCGAGTGACCCAAGCTCGGCTGAAAAAGGTTCTTTCAAGGGCGGTGCGTCCGCAGTGTTACATTATCAGGGGCCAAAGCACAAGCAACGCCTGGATTGCAACATATTTAGCGCTGCCAGCCGTATATTCTACTCTATAGATCACGGACTACCGTGTGGCCTAAGTTGGCGGAAGAGAGGCTAGACGTGGACAATCTGACAGGGAGATAGATGTACGGACAGACATACCGAAAACTGGGCAAACTTCATAGAGCATGCAAATTTTTTTAGTAAATGTGGGCCAATCCCGTGGATATGTGCCACTTAGTACCGGCCACCCACCGCGTAAGAGACGCTTTTTAATGACCTCATCTGACGCCAACTTGGGTATGCGCCATTCGCGCCACTGAGTAGGCGCCATTGGCTGTGTACCACTAGAGCCCCTGGGTATGTGCCTTTAGGCGTGTGCACCACATGTGTGCAGATCTTCAATAAATATCTATGGTGCCAACCTGCTTAACTTGGAAATGTGGGGCGTTCCCATTGATATGTGTCGCTGGTCATACGCCATTGGGGCCACTGGGTATGGAATACCGGTTCGCAAAAACGTTCGCGACACGTCTCGAAAACGCAATTAGTTCACTGCAGAACAGCGTATCATGCATAAGAACCTTTCCCGGTTAAAGCAAGCATGCTTCGCGCTATGTAGCTGTCAAATGAAGTTGAGTATGCTTTAATATTTTTGTGTGAGATTGCTTCATGGTTTCAACTTTTCTATGTAATTGAGGAGGGGGGTACCTTTACTAATACAAATGTAAATACGCTCACCATTCAAAATAAAAACGCGTAAACCCACATCAGATAAATGAAATAAGGGGTATTTTACACGTACGCCTGTGCGATACACCTTTGCTTTACTTGGCAAACATAGAACCACGTCAAATGGACTTCCGCAGGAAAGAAGCGCAGAAAGAACACTGCGAAGAACAAGTAAAGAAGCAAAAGCGTAAAATAAAGAGAGCAGCATTCCGGGCAAGTTGGTAATCCATTACTTAAATGATATTGCGCGACACTAATATATTGCGCTTGGTGTGTCGTCTTCTCTCACGTCCGTGTCGTTTTTTAGTGTCGCGTAATATCATTTACGTAAAATAAAGATTACCTTCGTAGAATAGAACTTAAAAAAACAATACAGTTTGCAACAAAGGCACACGGACCGCGCGGACTTGTGTTACTCCGCCAGCCAATCACAGAAGCAAACAAAATCGTCGTCATGCGGCCTTTTAAAAATAGCGTCGTACTTGATACCTCCGGAGCGTCTGCTGTTCTTGAAGAGTGTTTTCATCGGCAGAAGCAATGAGGTGTGCAACAGACATGGACAAGATGTATGGAGTCTTCAAAAGTCTGCGGTGCAGTTCATTTCACTGCTGCACCCGCTTTACTCATGAAACTTCACTGCTAACTGAAGTGAAATTTGACAATATAGTGCATAGTTGCAGCGAAGCAAGCACTTTATTTCAGTTCACTAAAGAATTAGGCATTCACCATTCCACTATAATAGGCGGGGGTAAAGGTATAAAATTACGCGCTAATAATTTTATTTTCATAGTTACCGCCTTATTTGGGTAACAGAAAAAGTTTGAAGTATGAATTATTTGCAGCCTCGAGGAGGAACAGTGGCTGGCGGTTATGAGGGCGTGGGCGGGGCTTCATTGGAGACTGAATTTGTATCCGACTATAGTAGCGTTTCTTGAATTAGATCTGGAAGAATTATAGAGAAATATATATTTGCGAAAGAATCACAGTTTTTTTGGATCCCTCGTTTACTGCTCTAACAAGTGCCACAACCGACTCGTATGGTTATTTGGGAAGTTACGTAACGATACGTGGCCGCCAATCGCATACAACCGCGCATGAAGCAGGAAGCTGCGATTCTAGACGTACTGCGCCCACCGCGGAAGCTTAGAAAACACCTATATAAGCACAGCAGACAAGTGGCTACGTTAGGCGGCTCTAATGATAACTGTACAAACGTCATTCAGAACACACGGAATTGTCCTCCACTTCCCGCGGCGTTTTCTCTGTTTTCTTTTTAAATAAAGATATTTGATCCACAAATATTTTCGTAAATAATCGCTAAATTTTTTAATTTTCGCTTTTCCTTCCTGTTTGGCTGTTGTCTCGGCCCTCTCCCTTAGTAGATCGCTTAATTTCTAAACTCCTTGAGACAATTCATTCTAGTAGCGAATTTAGCACGAAAAGTGCTGTACAATGAGGGAAACACCAGACGAGTTAATGGGTGACAGTCATATTGCCTATGAGTTTAAGGGTTATTGCAGGGTTTGATGATGGACGCTGCCTGGCATTACTTTATTTTCCACCTTATCTAACCCATATCAGGTGTATACAGTTGCGAGAAGCTGTCAGCGTCGCGCGAGCCGTCACTCGAGGAAATAATGAAACAAAAAGAAAAGTTAAACACAACTGGCATTTTCTCGGGCCGCAACTCGTTCCACCTGCGTACAGACCAGCTGACCACGAACTGAATCCCTTTCCTGGTCCCTGGGTCAGTCTAGACGAAGAAGGTTGAACTAACGAAGCAAAAACGATGCGCGTGACCTTTGAATAGATGGTGACAACTGAATGCATCTCGAGTTAATCGCGCGGGCATCGAATTGATGAGGAAACTGGCCTTCATATCACAGGCGACTCCGATAACTGTCGCCATTAAAAAGGAGTGAAAAAGGCAACAGAATGTTGACCGCCGAATAGCTGTCGTCTCAACATTGATTTCGCGGCGTTTAAGGATTGTGTGTCAGAAGTGGTGGCGTGGGCGGGGAAGGGGGGGGGGGGGTTAGGCGTCGTAATTTCGGGGGGGGGGGCCGGGCCCCCCCTTGGGTACGTGCCTGATCTGGGGTGACTCCGCCACTGTTAGCGTCAGGCTCTCGTACAGTATAGATTTCCTGTTGATATTGTGCCTATTGTTTCTTGCTGTATTGTATAATCGTCAGCTGCTTTTTAATGGTAACACACCGTGTGCCATGTTTATCGTCCTTTGGTACTTAAAGTTATATATGCTGCACATCCAAGAATATTGTTTTGCCCACTGACGGACTACATTAGATTTATTATTTGTGTTAGCATTATCCCTGTTGTTGCTGCTGTACTTGCCATATGTACCATATGTACGGTTCGTGATTCCGGTCGAAGCCGCAACGGGGCTTTTTTCCCACGGCCCTGTGCATATCAGATGCTCAAAATAAGTTTTAATTTCAGTTGGAGCAAAGGCAGTTGACTACATCGAATGAGAAGTTTTTGTTTCTTATCGGGGTGTCGTTGGCATTTGAGCTTCTACCTAATAGATCACTCAGATATATTCGCGTATTCAGCTCGATAACGTTATAACCTTATTCGCTGTATTTGAACTTAAGTTTCATTTCTTTTTGATGTGCAGTACCTCCGTCTCCGTTTCGACAACAAGGTTGGCATCACTGCCTGTATTGTCTACTTTGTCCTGAGCGTAAGTAGTTTGACTAAAGCAAAAGCTACGTCTTCCGCACTTATTTGGTTGCGCCACGTACTTCACCTTTCGCTTCATCGGCATCATTAAGTAGAAATGTTAGCGACAAATTCTTGACATTAGTGTATCTGAGAATGACTGAGGGGGGAAAATGCAACATAAGAATAAGCACGAGAAAAGGAAGAGCCGGCCAGTGCTTTCCTCATATTTTGCTTTTTTTTCACTCATTCCGGGGTGTATTACTGTCAAGAATATGCCATGGATAATAACCCTCCCACACCCTCACCCTTGCGAAATTTTTTCGTACCTTCGATGTGGAAGGCTGCGGTAATATTTAATGGCTTCTGCTTTCCAGTCTTTTTTTTTGGTTGTATATGTACATACGTGTGTTTGCCATAAACAAGGACCCGTAGGTCGTGTTTCCATTCAATTGAACACTTGTCATTTGTGATGCTAGATTAAGGACACGTCCAAGGAAACGCCAGACAGGCTAATATAATGAAACACCGTACATTCGGAACTTCTTTCAGCATTTAATTTGCTGCGCGAAAAGGGGAAGTGCTTTGTCACGACATGAATGACGTCCTTGTCCCATCAAGGCTTGCATCAACAACATTAACAAGTCGAAGGTCACTTGTCATAGGCTGAGTTTCCATGAACAGAACGCAGGGGCTCGAGTTAGAAATCGGGTTGAACGACCTCAACGTGACCACGTGTATAGGTTTATGCAAGAACTCATGGGTCTTATCGCTACGATGAGGTAGCACTGCGCGGTGCTTGTCTTTTCCTTGTCCTGATAACCACTGCCGCTGGCGGCGTATAATTGGTGACGTTTCAGTGGTTCTGGGCAAGTCTCAGCACTGGCTGGGCCGACCCGTCCACGTTTACATGAACGTTGTAAAAACAGATAGAGCTGGGTCCACCAACCCCGTGCACTTGGGATAACTCATCCCGACTCGACGTTCGTTCAACCCAATCAGCTAGCGTTGACGTGAGCTTTACGTGCCAATTACAGCCCGACAAACCGGCTCGACTCACTTCTCATGGGCTCATGTAAACTGTTCCCGCTAACACAAAAGTTTGTGATAGCTATTGGCCTGTGGGTAAGGCCATAGTGGTATGTGCCCCATGGAAGAGTTTTTTTCCTGCTCTTGCATCGGAAATACTTCAGCTTCAATGCATCAGCCAAAGTGGATTTGCCGTTAGGTACCGCTATGTCACGCGCGCCATTGAAGTGAAATTTGTTGCAGCCTTCTTTTATCTTGGTAAATACGGCACGCTGAGTTTCTGTGTCAAGATATTAAGCATTCTCTTCCCGACTTGAAAGTCATGTTTCCTGCCGCAACATGCTCATTTTTTTTCACCTACTACAGGCAGAAGTTGAACGCACTCCACCGAACTTTGGAGATAACACGAAATAACCTCTTTTGCAGCAAACGCTTGGTGCCGTGGGCATATACAGTGCCGCTGTTGGAATTTCAACAAGTAAGAGCTATTAATTTATGTATCCTTGAAATTTTTTTTCTCCTTTGCAAAAGCTCTTTCCTGACAGAAGCTAGAAAAAGAATGTACTATCAAACATATAAACTGATCAACAGTTTGATATGAAGGTGTGTGCGTGAACAGGCTTAGAAGAGCGCTGAACAAGCTGTTTAAAGAAGGTGTTTTAATCTAAAGGTAAAAAGCTCTGGGCACAACTTACTTCGAAAAGGAAATTCCCACTAAAGAATTTATGTAGATCCCACCCACTGTAGGAATTGATGTCAGCGAAGATTTCTATACTGTTTGCTTTAATCGACGACAATTAGGGGTAATGTTCACGGCGCATATTTCATTTCTTCAACGTTTAGTACAACACGAGACTGATGACTTGAAGCTAAACGTTACCTTGCTTGCTCCACTATTTATTGACTGTGTAGTACACAGAACACACAGTCAGACGGGCTTGCTTGAGGTGTTGTTGTTCGGCCTTATTCACAGCCTCCGGGAATGTTAGCATTAACATTGTCTCACACGACACATCGCATCGTGGTAGCTAGAAGTGTTAACATTTACTTGAATTATGCGACTGTACGTGGCGAAATCACAATCGCATTATGAGGCACGCCGTAGTGGTGGACTCCGGATTAATTTTGACACCGTGGTGTTCTTTAACGTGTCCCGAAGTGTAATTGCACGAGCGTTTTTTTTAGTTCGACCCTTCAAAATGCGGCCGCCGCAGGCGGTATCTAATCGGTGACTTCGAGCAAAGCCATAGCCACAAAGCTACCCCGGCGGGCAAATAAGTGTTGATTTGACGTGTGACCGTTTCTGTAGTGCCGTCAAATATCAAAAACGTACTGTACTGCACCTTGAACTTAATATCCCGTTTGCCCGCAACCGCTGTCGTGTCTACAGTAGCGGCATTACCTTGTCTTCTCACTTCATATTTTTCCTATTCCCTTGTATAGCAACTGCGAGCGAATAGTGGCAAGGATATTAGTCACTCGTTTCTCGACTGTGTTCCTTCTGCCCATCCTCGGGTAGCGTCGTCATTCGCGAGGCTCTCAGCTTCCTCTTGCAATTTTCTGACTTCTGCCGATAGAAAATTAACCAAGTAGGCACTGCCATCAATGTCATACCTGGTGCTCTTCGGTACATTATGGAACTGGCTCAAATACGCAATATTGAGCGCGTTTTTGAAATGATACGCGTTTGGCAGAGGGAATTCCGTTCTGATGACAGAAAATAGGCTGTCAAGGAAATCCTGAGCCAACCTACCTGTCATAAAAAACTTTGCGGCCGTTTAGTATGACAGCATGCAGCTGCGATTGAACTGTTGTAGACGTTACTACACCTGCTTGACATGAATTCGACACTGTTCAAACACCAATAGCAAGGCCTTCAATTGTTTTAAGTGTGAAATGAAGAGTAGAGATAGCTTCGCCATACTTGCGCCCGTTAGCAAAAATCAGGGCAACTACACGCGGAAGAGACGCCATGAAAGTGTAGAACCGAAATATGAAGTCACTAACAAGCAGTTGTTTTAGCCTCAAATGAAAGCTTCCCTATCTTGATGAAATAGTTTATAGCTGCTGGGTCTCCACGAAAAATTGCACAGAAAGTACAACCTCCATCTTTGTGTAGCCGCCGCTGGAGAAGTGAGCTTGTTGATGCCAGGAGCTACCCGCAGCTGTTTGGCGCCTCACAGCTGCGGGTAGGTTCAGTGAAACGAGATCTGCAACGCGGTAGACGGGAAGATGCACAGCGGGAAGACGTGCAACCTGCTGAGGCACCTGCTCGATGAAACCAAGACCAAGTCGCGCCAAAGGGACGGACTCGCCAAGCTCATACATCGGGCGGTCTCGGTACACGGCGCCGACGAAGTCACCAGGAGCATTACCGACAAATACCTGCCGACTACACCTACCGAACAACACGCGCCGTACGGCGGCCTGCCTAACGTGAAGCTCGATCGTGACATCGACGTCGAGGAGGTACGCGCGGCGCTGCACGACCTTAACAGCCGGTCGGCAGCCGGCCTGGACCTCGTGACGAACAAGGCGCTCAAGAACCTCGACGACGGCTCGATTGAGAACCTCGCAAAACACTTCAAGAAGTGCTGTAGAGCGGGCGCGCTGCCAAAGCTGTGGAAGGCAGCCAAAACCATCCTGATTCCCAAGCCGCGGAAGCCGCCGCACGCGGATAACCTCCGGCCCATCTCGCTGGCGTCCTCCGTGGGCAAGCTGCTGGAGCACGTCCTGCTCAACAGGTGGCAGAACTACCTGGAACGAGAAGAGCTGTACCCGGCCACGCTGATCGGCTTCAGACACTGCGTAAGCACGCAGGACATGATGCTGCAGCTCAAATACCAAATCATCGACGATGACGACAGCGCCCGCGACAACAAAGCAATCCTAGGGATTGACCTGCAGAGCGCCTTCGATAAGGTGAAGCACTCGGCGATTCTGTCCCAAGTCTCCAAGCTCAACATGGGCGAAAGATCATACAACTACATCAAGGACTTTCTCACGGACAGGGACCGCCAAGCTACGAGCAGGCGACCTACAGATGTAAGAGAAGAAGCTCGGGAGCACCGGCAAGCCTCAGGGATCGGTCATTTCGCCGATGCTGTTCGACCTGGTAATTATCGAAGTGGCCGAAAAGTTCGCGGGCATCGAAGACGTCAGGCACACCATCTACGCGGACGGTATCACGCTTTGGGTGACCGGTGGCAGCGACACCTACATCGAGTGCGCACTGCAAGCCGCCTTCGACACAATAGAAGACCAGCTGGAAGGCACCGAACTGATATGTTCGGCGAGAAAATCAGAGCTTCTCATACTCCCACCTACCAAAAAGAGCAGAGGCAAGACCAGACAACGCGAATACGAAAAAATTAGAATCGCAACCAAATCTGGCATCGTGATCCCTGAGGTAGCCAAATTTAGGATCCTACGCATGGTCATCGAAAAGCACGGAAGAAATGGTGAAACCATCATCCGTCTCATGGCGAAAGCAGCCAACGCCATTCGAATCCTCAAACGAGACACTTCCCGGAAGGCTGGCATGAGAGGAGAGCCTAATTGGGCTCGTCCAATCCTTCATCATCAGCCACGTCGCGTACGTTGCAGCCTACCACAGATGGCTCCAACACGAACGTAACAAAATCAACGTGATCATCAGAAGAGCGTTCAAGAAGGCTCTGGGCCTGTTCGAGTCTACGAGCACGACCCGCTTCTTACAAATACGGATACACAACACGGTCGAAGAAATAGCCGAAGCGCAAATAACCTCTCAACTGGAGCGGCTGTCCATGACCAAAGCTGGGAGGAAGATACTGGACGACCTGGGAATAGGACGGTCGAACGAGGTGGAGGTGAAGCTCCCCGTCCCCGAAGAAGTCCGACTCCAGGATCGATCCCATACCGAAGAACATGAATTCCGAGTTCAACAAGGAAAGAAGAGAGGCGAGGGCCAAGACTCTCATCGACGAGCACGCCGACGAGCACGCGCAGTACGTGGACGCGGCCTAATACCAGCGGAACGCCTACGCAGCGGTCGTCATAGAGGCGTCAACCGGCGCCACGAGGACGGCAGCGTGCGTGAGAGGCGTCGGAGTGGAACAAGCGGAGGAGGTAGCCATCTCACTGGCCATCACCAATGCAGACTGCCACATAGTGCACCACAGGCGTTGCGAAACTTCGCCAAAGGCCAAATATGCAAGGAGGCCGAGCGCGTACTGCGAGCGCCCAAACTACAAGACAGAAAAGTGAGACTCAAGTAGTTCGCGGCGCACGTGGGCAACGCGTCGGAACGCAGTGAAAACCACAATGAGACGGCACACGCAGCGGCCCGAGCGCTAACCAACCGCGCCCCGGCGACAGACCGTCCGACGTAGTTCGGAACAAAAGACCGCATGACGGACTACAACAAATCACGAAGGCCTACCGCCTGGCTCGCAGGACTCTCACACCCCTGCATCCGAGGCTGAGTCGAGCGGATGCGGTACTACTGAGACAGCTCCAGACGGGATCGCTACCGAGCACGGGACTGATGTATCTCATGTACCCTGAGACATACCCGATCGATAAGTGCAGAGTTTGCCGGAAGGAGACCGCAGATTACACGCATATCTTGAGGGAATGCGTTAAAAATCCAGAAAAAGCAAGATCAAAAAAGATCCCATTGCGGCTCGAGGCAGCCGCGGAGAGCTACGACCAAGAAGAACAGCTCTGGGCCGTCCAGCAGGTCCTCGGGGTGCTCCGAAGGCAGGGACGCAGTGAGCTGGCAACGGCGAGCGGAGACCCGCGCCGAGTAACGGCGACCTCTTAGATTACATGGGCCATCGTCAGGGCGCGCCAGCGCCCAACTGCAGGCACAAATAAAGCTGAATGCTATCCAATCCTATTGGTGCCTCATTTCAAGACAATTTGTTTGTGCTCTACTGATATTGCTTTGCAAACAGAATTACGAAACAATTTGATTGCTCATGTAGATGCGGTTCTTCCGCGCAAGATGACCTTTTATGTTCTTCAGCACATGTGCAAGGTCGGGCATGGCCAACAAGAGCTCTTCAGCGATGTAAGGATGGGGCACAGTGCAGATAGGGACAGAGCTGCGGGCGCTGTGCAAGTTCAGACTTCTCCACAAGACCAGGTTTAAGCTTCCCTTGTCACACGTGACAGAAAATACATGCAGTACAAAACGTGAGCAAATGAAAAAAAATTGTGCAGTTTGTCACCATTGACGAAAGTGCTTGTGTAGTGCTACGCGATGGCCTGCTTCCAATGAGTGTTCGTCCCCTCAACAGTAAACACAAATGTGTGGTTAGCAGACTGGTCACTTTCAGGTAGCGCTTTAGTACCGAGGAACGAGTCACAGCCACGGCGTAACTGAATACGGTTTGGTATTTCCATTTCGTCCATGAAAAGCACTGCGTCCTTTTCAATGTCCGCCATCACTGAAAATAAAATGTTTGATCACATCGGTTATTTCCGTGAGCACTCCCGGCTTGAAGGCGTCTGCACAGTGTCTTTGATGGAAGACGGGTTCCTTGCTCAATTAATAGGTCATGCCCGCTGGAGCCGCAAGCAAACTTCAGCCGAAGTGTCTCTAAACTGTGGCAGCGCTCCACAACGAACGCTTTCTGTTAGCCCTCTGCAGTGAGGCCTTTTGCTTCTCATTTGAGAGCTTCAAGTTCTCCGTTAATACGGTACGGTTCTGTTGTGGCGGCTTCAATTTCTTCGAGCGTGTGCTCATTTTTCTTGTCACCCATGCTAGAGTTTGGCTTAGCTGTCCGTTTTCAATCTTGACATCATGCAAGGCTTTCCGTAATTCGCTAGCGTAAAAAAAACAGAAATGTAATCCATACTTTCCTGCGAACTGCAGTAATATTCGTTGCTGTCTATCTGGGACATTTAAGCATCACTTGTGTCTGTCATAGGAGCTTGGGAAAGCTCTGTTCCTGCATTATTTTCACCACCACCAGCAGCAAAAGATCGTTACGTAGGGCTGTTTCTTTGACTCGGACGGGCTACACCGTAGGGTATGCATCCAGAAACAATGCAAAGGTCAAGAACAGGGACTTGGTGAACTGATATCCTAATTTGAAAGTGAAAATTTAATAAAAATACACAGGAAGGTGCAATGAGTTACAGAGCCGATTTGAACTGAACGAACGTAGTGCACACAATTTATATGGAGAAAGAGTTAGGAATAAGAGAACACGCAAAATAGAAGTGACGCAAACTGATGACACAAATTGGAAGTTGCATTGGTGGAGAACAGGTGACTTTTCTTTAAAAAAGAAGCAACATCCGCAAAAATAACCAGGATCTTTGATCTGACAGTTTGAAACACAGAAGCTGCATTGACATCCGCACCTTATGGGTGACGTTTCGTATCCACCTCAACACATTCACATGCCATTCACATTCACTTTATTTTTTAAGCAACATGTCTTGCACAACAACAAAAATGCACACAATTTCAGTCGCACGTTCTTTAGGGCTAGTTGGTTCATACTTGAAAGCAGGTTAAAACTGTGCGAAAAACGCCGACTGCGAAAGAAGCCCACAAAACCCCACGGACACAACTGTGCTCGTGGTGTGTTGTGCGTTTTTTCGCTGTCCTCATTTTTCCCGCAGCTTTAACCTACATTGACGCACGATTACATTAGAACAGTACTGCGCTTTAATATTTCATAGACCATATATTGTGTTTATTTCTGTTTCAGTGTTCCCTGTGCCCATTCTCTACTCGAACATTATTATTGGATTAGCAGGAACAGTGTACACGGCTCTGGTAAGACATCTTACCATACCAGGAGTTTTATAGATGCCACGGAATTTCTAAAAACCGCCTGCTGCAGGTATTACGTTTCTGATCCTTGAGCTGGATTGCTCGTAGACACGTGCATACTTGCACAAAAATTGGGATGGACAACTGACCAATTACAAGAATCACCAATCAAATTTTTGACTACGAGCGCTTGTATATTCACTGGTATTGGCGAATTATGACTGCTGAGCCATGAAGGCACATCAACTTTTATACAATTTCGAAACTAGCACCAGATCTGAAATTAGCGCCATGAAGCTTCTACTGACAGACACTGTTGTTTAAAAAGACCTTTGATGAAACACCTTCCACTGCATTTCAAGGCAAAAGTAGCTAAAATCAATACATGTCCTGGGGCAAATTGCGATGAAATTGGTCTCATCGTCAGAATTTCTTCGCAGTCAATATGCCTTGCTGAATCACTGGCTTGAAAGAAATCATTGGAATATCCACCTAAAAGTTAACCTTAATAATGAAACTAATGAATTAGTCGAACTAACAATTCAAATTATTTCCAAGTTATCTCGCATATTAAAATAATCCAAGTCAAACAGTAGAATTGGGCATCTATCAAAGGTAGTTTAAAATGGCTATTAGCTGTAAACGACACCAAATACATGCATATTCAAACTTGGAAACCAATGTATACAGAAACGTTTGCGATTAAGTGCAAAAGTGCGTGTTCCGTATATATTTTGTTTCTCCGATCAATACTTCAAAGTTGGTATTTGGTAATTTATGCATACTCTGCAATTTGAATTAGTTATTCCTTTCTCCGAAGACTGCGCAAGTAATGAGAAAATGTCCAAGATATTCCCTAGTGAATCGTGAACTAAATAATTCTTTCTTCATCTCAGTTGTACTTGCGGTTGTAGGTTGTAAACAGATACGGTTTATAGATGTCTTGTATTCTATGTATTTTCTATGCCTTGCCCCCGTTACTCAGTGCCTCACTTTGAGGCCTGTAAGGTATCTTTAAATAAATAAATAAATAAATATGTTGGTGATTTTCTTTGTGAACGTATTATTTTAAATGCGGTCTATAATTAAATATGCTTCAATATGTAAATACTTCATTATCTACCTTGTTGCGTTCGAATTTACTACATAAACTTTACTACAGAAAACAAAAATATTATCCGGTAATTTACGAAGATGGTACTTCAAGGAATTATGCGCTCATAACCAAAACTTGACTTTTAATCTCCCGGTATGAAACTTCGCGGTTCCTAAATAATTGCTGTCAAAGCTTCGCAGTGTACTGTGCCACTATCACTGTGATAATTTTTTCACCATTACTCGTTGCACACCATCAAGTGTAAAGAACAAATAAAATTTATTATGTTGTGTCAGCTAGGCTAAGGCATTCATAATACAAGATTTCTTGCTTTGCCTCTTGTGAGATTTTTTATCTCCGAAGCATCGAGGTTACCAAACTTTTGCGACGCATGCATACAGCCCCCTAAAGACATGAAATACTTCCGAGTGTGGATCACACCAGTCCAGGAGTTCTGCTTAAGGCTGCCGCTATAGGTGATACTCAAAACATGGCGTTCATGACGTTTTTGGCTCTGCGATTGCTTCCGTTGCAAACGGTGCCTCTAAACCATCGCCTTGGAGATATGTTGCTGCTAGACAAAGGTAGCGGTAGCTGGGTGCTACGTTTCTACATCACTCGTTGTATCAAACGTGGGGCGGCACGACCATAAGGAAATGCGAGACTCAAATTTTTGTTGGTTGCAGTCATTGTTTGTTTTCTTCATATGGATGGCGTAGAAGCGTACCTTCATAACTTCTTTCAACGATTTGTATCCTTGTGCATAGAGCCAATTTTATTGTACGTTCTGCCAATGCATATATATATATATATATATATATATATGTGTGTGTGTGTGTGTGTGTGTTTGTGTGTGTGTGTGTCTGAAGAAAAAGAGAACGACGTACGTTGGGGGGGGGATAAGCAGAGTATATTTGACAGACGTTTCGGCTGGTGGACCAGCGGAAACGTCTGTCAAATATCTGTGCTTATGTCCCCCCCCCCCCAAATGTACGTCGTACTCTTTTTCTTCATTGTACTACCCGGGCCAGCGTGATTTGTTCAGCCATATATATATATATATATATATATATATATATATATATATATATATATATATATATATATATATATATATATATATACATATATATATATATATATATATACACATATATATATATATATATATATATATATATATATATATATATATATATTATTAGTTTCACGGGAAATGTCCAACAAGGGTTACAACACTATTACTTGGGGTATAATCGCTGCCTAACATCAAATTGAGAAAATTTAGCTGCATAACTTCTAGTTGATATCTACAGAAATATTTTAATTGCAGAACTGAAGGCGCCCAGTACGCGCTCAACAATTTTAAAGAATATAGTCGGGGTTGCAAGGCTCCCGTACCCGAAAATCACCGATAAAATATATTACGCTTGCACGTACGTTTCTTCCTCTTGGCCAGTTAAATGTTTTGCAGGAAACTGAACAGCAGAACTTCATTGCCTTTCGTTGAAAATTAATAAATTAGATTCTCGAAAATGATGAGCAAAACGAGAACAAAGGGAAAGCAGGAGCGAACGTTTTCATAAGTGGACTTCTCCTTTTTAAGGTGACATAAGGTTTCTCGCGCCACAGTACATACATAGGTACGGTACTTCTAAATTAGTGCTACATGTGACGAGGAAAGCATAGAGCAGTCACCTCGTTCCTTCATCTTCCATCGGTAGAAATCCAGGGAAATCAGGGGGAAGGCGGGAGATCGTGTTAGTGTCAGTTTTGCTCATAGGTAGATATTTCGAGCACTTAGAGTGCTAAAGAACTGTCACTTTCGATCAAGCACATCAAGTAAAGTTTGCAATCGCAATTGGTGGTGTATAGGAACTTATTCAGAACTATATTGTCAAAATCATTTTCAGTGACAGTGCTGTGTACGCTCGCGCGGACACCAGCGATAAATATAGAACCGTGACGGTGGCGCAGCCAGCCACGAAAGTCATCGAACCATGAATTGTTGCTTTCTTTTCGTGGTGTCTTCGGCCTCCTTTCCAATTAAAGCTTAAGTCGCACTGTGACTGGTTTGCACGCAAAATGAAACACGGATGCTCAATATTCACTTACTCTGATTGCACGTCTCAGGTAACATGCGCCTAGCTGGGATAGCGCTCCCAGCTACATGCGTAATCTCGTGGGACATATTTACTATTTGGTTAGCGACACTTCGTTCCAAATACGTTTAACTAACTTAGTATGTGGAACGAGATTAGGATGTCCCAATGACTGGAACTTATGAGTTAAAGAAATTAGGAGTGTTCTGTAGTATAAAGTTGCAACAAGCTCCACCGACAGAAAACCCAGCGCTCAATTATATGCGTTCCGCATGTGTCATATTAAGTTAGCGGAAGATTTTAGCAACTACATCCCACTTACTTTGTGGAACCAATGTAGAACAAAATTAGGATTGTGACATATGCCACACAATCCAGAAAAGAAGGATGTGCCTAAAGGTACGTCGCACGACTCCTTCAGATTATTTACAGGTACGTTAGATTGATCTGCCAGTTATTTATGGCAGAATATCCGAAAAATCGCGTTGGTTTCGGTCAATTTTACGTTAAACTGTGTCGGCCGTAAGCTCGAGAAAGAGCTCCTTCTTTCGGGTCCACGTTCCTGCTGTGTGGTTTGCGGTGAAGCTCGCCTGATTGTGTAAAGACAGGCGTGCTCATCACTGCTGCAACAGCTGCCATATATGATTCCATAACGTTAAGGAATGCTCTCACAGAACGAAAAACACATTCCATTCGCTGCGTCTAGACACGATAATACGACTACATATTGCAAGTGGGGCATTGATGCGATTACACTCCGCAAACAAATCCACTTGAGTGTTTTGTAACAATACGTCCGTGTTGCAGCTGTGGTTTCGATATGCAGCAAGTACGAACTTGCCCAAGTCTAAACTCTGCTCAAAAATGAGCAGAAACGTGAACTTGAAGCAACGAAGCTCATTTCTAACCGAACAGGGCGCTCCGCTGACCGCTCTTCGAGTCACTTGCACTTTTCATTCGCGAAAATGTATGAGAGACCCTTGTCCTACCCTTTGAGTCAGAAGTAATCCTTCTTGACATTCTTTTTCGGGAGACTGTGCTTTGATCATACTCCTATGCAGACCGCTAATAAAAGCTTGGAAAATGGTCGAGGTTGTACGACGCCGCATGAGTATCTTGCTTGTACATATATACGTTTAAACGCACGCTTGACCTTGTTCACATCACACCGATACTTTGATGCGGCTTCTTGTACTTAAAGTTTCAAATTTCGTAGATGTCGTTTATGCGCTAACGTGACAGAGAACCCAGAATGCTTTTATGGCAATTATTGCAAGCGCGTCTGAGGGTTCGCGTTTCTAACGCGAAAGACGTCTAGAATTGGCTTTAGGCGTTAAATATTTTGTTGACAAAAGGCTGAATTTTGAAATATATATAAAGTTAACATGCGTTCGGCTTCGGAAACGCCTAAATCATCGCAAACAATGTGGCAGAAACCTCAACACTCTGCAATCATTCCTTAATATCACGGGTAGACTAACAACTGCAAGTTGTCGGTTCTTGGCGTCCCGTTAGAACCTTCGATCTTTATAACGACAGAAAGCTGAGCTGGTTGGTAAGGATTCATAATGCAAAGAAGGGGTAAGGCGTGCAGGCACGGACACAAGAGAAGAGAAGTGGTTCATAATGCAACAAAGAGGTGAGGCGTGCAGACAGGACACAAGAGTAGAGAAATGGACAACACGAATGTGTGTCCACTTCTATACTCTTGTGTCCTGTGTGCACGCCTCACCTCTTTTTTGCATTATGAATCCTTACCAACTAGCTCAGCTTCCTGTCGTTCTAAGAGAAGTGGTGTTGTCCCCTACTCTTCTCTTGTGTCCATGTCTGCACGCCATTCCCCTTCTTTGCATTATAGAATCTTAGATCGCCTCGCTACAGTACTCGTTTCTTTAGCGATAGCAGATAACTACAGTTTATTATTTTGAAAGATTTTTAGAGTTTCCTTCTCTATGTCAATCTGGCTGACGTGGTGAAAGTTTATATCTTACAACGGCAACAAGGCAGCAAGCAGTGCATCTTCACCGCTACCCGACAGACACCTTGATTGGGCCATTCGGCTAAGTACGTTTATTGCACTGCTTTTGCGTTTGCTACACAGTACATTAAAAACCAGCGGAGTAAACCTACTGTAATATCAACGCGTCTGATGGTCCAGTAGATGTGGGTGTAGTGTGGTAGTGAGAACGCACTGCTTTCTGTCATCTTGCCGCTGTGAGATGTAAGTGGCAAAAGAATTTTTAGCCACGTGATACAAAGTGCCGCAGAGCGAAAAAGAAAGCAACTTGAAAGCGAAAAAAATAAATACAACGTGGTATCACGGCCGCGTAGCCCAGCTTGGCAACTACCTATTCTACCGCGACGTCACCAGATGATCATCATTATAGCTATTATGCATTTGCATTATTAAGCACTAGCTGCAAACTTTACTTGTTTAAGCCGCATACTGTTTGTTTATGCGTACGCATCCGAACGGGAGTGCTACTGCATTTTACATACATCCCTCTGTAACCTTTGATCTATAACGCATTTGACACAAACTGCCTTTTCTAGGTGCCTCTTAAAAACGCGAGCCCTCATTCCATCCCACCGGCAATAATCGCCATCAAAGACAGGCACTGCACGTAGGTTCTCCATTTGGTTTGCGTAGACTCTCAGCTAGCTCATTTGACGGTAAGGTATGCGGGTATTACTTCGAT
This sequence comes from Dermacentor variabilis, assembly GCF_050947875.1. Taxonomy (NCBI): domain Eukaryota; kingdom Metazoa; phylum Arthropoda; class Arachnida; order Ixodida; family Ixodidae; genus Dermacentor; species Dermacentor variabilis. The sequence goes on along the minus strand of NC_134575.1, from coordinate 64,278,721 downwards.
GTACTTATTCCAATCTTTGTACTCCGCAGGCTGTATAAACTTTTGCGGATGCCGCACTGCGTAAGAATTTGCCCTTATGAATCCACTATATCATCACCGATTAACTTGATGCGACAGACGTATCTTTAGACACTTCGTAAAAAGCAGGTTTCGAGCTACAAGAACAACTTACTTAGACACTCCCTTGAAGAGGACTTCTGTGTCTCTCGTTGATAAAAGTCTTGTGGCGTGCTTAAAGCAGCACGCGTTACATTTGCCTTCCTTAGGACTGTACTGACGAAGATAACCTTAATTAGAATACATAAGACTGTCGTAGAAGGTTTGAGAGGACATCTGAATGCATTTATTTGTTTAAACGACTATTTTACTCATAAAAAAGCAACGGTTTCCTATACTAAAAAAAGATAAAAGTAATAATAAATATGTGAATTATTTGAAGAATGTAAAAAATGCCCCAGCAAGAAATATTCTTCTGTGCCAAGTTTTTTTTTTCATTCAATGTATGTCGTAACGCAGCAGCTTCATTTTTCTTTCATTCAAGGGCGGACTGCGTGGTGTGGTTTGGGCGGACTGCGCTCAAGCCCTCGTGATGTTTTTATCACCACTCACAATTATAGCCAAGGTTGTTTACGACTCCAAATATGTGACCCAGCCACTGCGGCCCATAAGCGATATGAACGTCACCGAATACATGTTCAGGTATGAGTTAAAGTTGCACGCAAACACCTGAAGGTATGCGTTTGCAAAAAAGACTCTTTTAAATTCTCGTTGGTGTATTCATGCGAATTCATGGACTCACTAACGTACTTAAGCTTCTACGAGGCTCACTTGCTAACTTGGCCTCTCTAAGTGCCTTGTCGCATGCCACGTTTGTTTTATAAATCGTAAAGGGTGTATTTTTGAAAAGGCAAAGGATTCCGGAAATCATGGCGTGCTTGAACTTTCCCTTTAGTACGTGTTTCACTATACTGTCCGTCTTGCTATAGCGCAAGAGCTAAAGTAAAATGCCAAAACTTGCTACAACAGTTTTCTAAATGTATCCAACATATGACCGTAAGACTAAGTTTGTGGTTACTCTTTAGTTTTGATCATGATGTGGCTAGGCCATATACAAACACCTTTTGATGAGTAATCAGAATATGGCACTTCACGTGGACCAGACCGCATCGTAACTGTAGCCTCGGCCCCTCAAAACAGCATATTACTAAACACAGCGCAAAGAATGCGTCCTTTCGCATGGAACAGGTTATGTTAGGATGAATGTACCTCTCTAGATCATGACTATGATGCAAGAAGAGACTGTCACACTAGTCGGGCAATTATAAACGTGCAATGTACGGTGACGGAGAAAGGTGACAAAGACACGTACATAGTTCATTGTAATAGGTGTATGTGTTTCACCTTATCCAATTGTCACGTGCAGCAAGGTGTTCATTAAACAATAAAGTGATCGCGAACGCGATGATGCGCAAGCTGACCGAGTGCTTGTCTTAACGTGGCAGGATATGAATGCAGTAGCCTACAAAACGTAGTCCGAAACCAGAAATGACATTGCAGAATTTAGTGGAAACCTTAGGCAGCAGGTTTCGCAAATGGCATAACTGACAAAAAAGATCCTGCAGCATAAGTAAAAACATTGAGGAGGAGGTTGATTTTGGTTATAGTGTCCTTTTTATATTATGTCAATCTTGACAGTAATGCACGAACTTGATAAATATGCCAGCAATCCGCAACAATGCGGTTGTAGGAAACTAAGGCTGTCTATTTATCGAAGTTGGTTTTTCACAGTTTTCTCTAATTTTCCTATCAAATGGGGCTGGACCAGCGGCTTCTCAAGGCCTCTAAGATCGTCAATGCGAGGCTGTCATTCTATGCTTGTGCCAGGCACGGTTATCCAACTATATTCGCAGTGTACGATCTACATGAAATGGTGTAGCTGTTGACTGAGACAGGACTAGTCGCTTTCTCCACAAAAGTCATGCACAACATCATTATAATGCAATATGCGATAACATAGTTGCTGTCCCCTTGTAGGCTTCAACGTGGGCAACAACGTTTTTGCAGTTTTATACGTGACGCCGCCGGTACACATAGATAAAACTGTATCGGCAACGACAAATGAAAGCTTCAAAATGTAATGTTATAGTACTGTGCTGTGAAATATTGCTTATTGAACAATATCTATAGTTTTTTGTAAAGCTTCAAAATTGTTATGTTGGTTTGAAAAGAACAAAGTAATATTTCAAACACAACTGATAAGCTTTTTTATATAATCATGTGCTCGGCTTCACTGGAATTTTAAGTTTGAGACTAAAATTCTTTCATATTCGAAATCTGAAAGGAATGCATTTTTTATGAAAACGAAATAACACATTTCAGTAGTTTTCAGTGCGCATCCACAATGAGTCAAGAACTAGGAGCAAAGTAATGTACCTAAAATGTACTTACTCCAAAAAGAAATAGAAAGAGAGAGAGAGGAAGAGAGTAAGCATCCTTATTATGTATATGTAGCTTTAGAGAGGCACGTTCATTTCAGAATGAATTGAGCTCGGGCTGTCTCCTGGGGCCTCGCGATCAGCCGTTTCTGATCCCCGAGGTAGGATCTGGCCAAGGCTCTCTCCCAAAGCTCGTTCGGCTGACGAGGGCTTGGATGATTTACTGACGCCTGCTTTAACCCACTACTATGTGCCAAAAAAGACAAGGTAGTAGTAAGACTCATACAAGAACCACTTCTCTCTCTCTCGCATCACAACTGCATGGAAGAATCATTCATTCATATACGTGTGACATACGTGTGACAGGGTTGCTGTGGGACCTGGTCCCACAGCAACCCTGTCTAGGCTTTAGTCCGAAAAAGAAAGCAGGCGCCAATGTGAAAGTGAACTTATTCGTGTAAGAAAGAACTGGGTGGAAGTTTGAGAAAATAAAGGTGACTTTGGGCCTGCTTTCAGAATGAACGTAGACATCACGAGTGACGACAACTTCTGGAGTTGCCTTATAGGCGGGCTACCCTACATCCTGGTGCGCATGGGATTTGACCAGATGGTGGTGCAACGATACATGGCAGCCAGTAATGTTCGTGCTGCCAGAATGTAAGCGTTTCTCACCTTTGCAATGAACAATAGGGGGAAGATGTTAAAAATGAGGTTGTGGCTCTTCGATTTTTCAGAATAGCCATGGCCGGTGCGGCTTTCGTCCTTTTCTTCTTTCTACTAGTGGCCATTGCCGCTGTGTGTATCATCTACTGGTACAGAGACTGCGACCCCTTCGTGAGCGGCGATATCAGCAGCTACGATCAGGTAACAATTACAGTATAGTGATTTACCGTCATGAAGCGTGTGTATAGGTTATTGTTTACGTTTACGGTTGTGTGAAACACGCCAGCAAGCTCGAACCTTAAAGTTGCGTCAGCAGTAGCTGTCTGGCCGGGCTAAATAATAAAAGCTTAAGAATGTCACCAGCCAAGTTCTAAATTTAATAAACCTGACGCTTTCAACTGAGTTGGACTGTGCTTACCTATGCGCCCTAGTTCAAAGTGTAAGAACTTTCCTAGGCTGGTACTGATTAAGTATATGTATTCTGCGTTGCGTCATGCAGACACATCTGCCTAATTGTTATTTTGGAAAAGAAGACAAGTAAATTACCAAAGGCGAGATTTGCAGAGAAATAAGCTAATCTTTGTAGACTTTTATCAATTGGAAAAATTATAATGCACATAAAATATAAAGATTAAAGTGATGTTCATTTCTGTATTCATCAGGTTTTCGACAATTCCATCCCCACAGTTTATCTCATAGAGGAGTACTTGAGCTGGCCCGGCGGGGTTTCACTTAAATTTGGAAACTATCCGTTTGCACGAAGCCAACTCAAGAAAAAGTTCTCCTTTAGCACTTTGTATACAATTTATTCATCAACTAAAGTGCAAATCAACGATGTAGAGAAATATCAACACACACACACACACACACACACACACACACACACACACACACACACACACACACACACACACACACACACACACACACACACACACACACACACACACGCACGCACACGCACGCACGCACACGCACACACACACACACACACACACACACACACACACACACACACACACACACACACACACACACACACACACGCACGCACGCACACAAGGAGCTCGTGTCATCCGTGTCCTTCTTTCTTCCCTTGGGTTAGCGCTGAGCTTTGTACGGAACCATAAACCAAGTCCAAGTAGCCCATTTTGCAATTGTAATTTTAAACACGAACACACCCCCACACAATAACAAGCACATGCACACATGGATTTATTTCGAAAAACATAGACGGTGCAGGTAGACCCGGCAGACACGGCACATACTGAATTGTGTGGAACTGTAAAGGCAAGTTCGAGTAATTCGGCTCTGTTGGTAATGAATTTAGTTGCACAATACATCAAGTACTGTCCTTCATTATAATTTAATATAGAAATTGTAACTGTAAGATTTACTTTAAAGTGATGTCTACTGTTACTGCTTTCCAAAACACAGGTTGACCAGGTTCTGTTACTCACGGCACTAAATATTTACAAGAATGTTCACGTATGAAGCAGAGGCGATCCTGTTTCTTGAAACTGTTTGTTGTTGAAAAGGCTATTAGCGTGGAAAACATACTGAGGAGAAAAATAAAACATGCAATTTTCGTAGTTCATTGAGATACTTCTGCAAGCTAATCGTAGTGACAACGGGCTTTGCATTTCAGATTGTTCCTTACTACATTAAAGAAAGCCTTTCCGACATCGTGACACTGCGAGGCCTTTTCCTGGCAGGGCTCCTAGGTGCTACCACGAGGTTAGAGGTATTGAGTGTTTTTTTTGAAGTGAAACATCTTTAAAATCGGTCAGAGGGGAGCGCTTGCCAAAACCACATGTAATCAAAATACGTTGAAGCATTATCGCTTATATCTTCGCAACGGTACTGCCACGCGCCTTACTTTGCTGCTGTTGGGTACAAAAAATAAAAGCCCTAATGTGATGATGCATGTTTTGTTTGTACACGTGGCGTTGCTGTTGCGCCACGCATGGTGTGAGTGGAACTTACCTTAACCACTCGCTCAGCGTTCCAAGAAGCATAGCTCGCAGTACATGGATCGGTCCTAGTGGGAGTGGTCGCATTTGAGACAGCACACTCAGCCAGAATAGGTATGATCCACCAAACGCAATCCCGCGCTGAGTAGGAGTTACAAGGCCTACAGGTGCGCAAATTTTTGCCGAAATTTCAAGGTTGATCGGTTATGAGGCACCCGCGTTAGACACGCACGGTACAGAAATGGCCGTGAAGAGAATGCATGGGCTGCAAAACAAAAGGATGCCAATGCGCACCCGCTACCTTTCACCACGACGAGTGAAGTACGAATAGGGAGCTAGCGCTACAGCGAGATTACAACGTAGGGTCCCCACTAGCTGCATCATAAACGAAGCGTGTAGGCTTTGTGTAACGCATGAATGCATGTCATGCGAATTGCTTTTATATTGTTGTGTACAGAAGAGACGTTATTACGTGACCACGCATGTGCTACGTGTACTAATGGTGCCGTTGAGGGCCCACGCATGACGCAAACGCAGCTAAATTTAGCATCACATGCAGTGTATAGATAGGCACAGTTGGCAGTTTGACTCTCCGAGCAGGAACTGCCAAGCTTGAGAGAGCTCACTGTGCTGTGGTAGGAAGAATTTATCAAGTTCAGACTGGTGGAGATGAGGACACTTAGCAGACGAAAAGAACAAAAGCGTTCTCGTAATTAATGCTACTGCATGTTTTCCATGACAATCGTCGTATCAAGTGTCATCAGTGATACCAACGCGTCATCACTGATACACTGAATTCGACGCCTTAGCCTTCTGATTTAGGCGCTGGAAACACAGCTCGAAGAACAGTGTTTTGAAGTTTGTCATAAATTTGCAGTTTTGTTAATTATCAACTAAATAATTATATCGCATACTAATTGTTCTACCAAATTATCAACAAACTGAATTTTAGAGCTGTAGAATACATGGCGAGCAATATATGTGAAGAAGTTCTTTTAATTATCTTTGATATAGAATGGTGTTCTTGAGCTCCAGCTGAAACATAACACTTTGAATGCGCTGTGTTGAGCTCCTTTCTAGTGTGGAACACGGTTGTAGAGTAAATAGGCATGGTGCTAGTGCCTGCCTCAGTTTTGAAAACACATGCTTTGAGAAGCAATAATGGAATATGCCGGAAATATCGTAGCGCAGAACACGACACAGGAAGTTGGGCAATGCTGAAAACTGCGTGGCTTCGGCCGGATTTCGCAGTTAATGCTCTCAGGTTGTCATAAGACACATGTTAACGGTAAAGACAACTATCTTTCAACTACCCCACAGAGACAGTGATATACGTGTTCTGAGAAACATTGAGAATTTACTATGCCAGTTACAGAGTACTCTGTTTTGTCCATACGTCCTATATGGCAAAAATCAGGAAGTTGCACGAATATAGTACGAATGAATGTGTTCTTTTTTAATGTCTATATGCTTGTGTCTGTCATTTTCTTGGTTTTGTGCGCTTCGAATGGCTAAAGATATAATGACAGATCTATAGCTTTTATGGGTATTTCAATAACGTCCATCTGGCAATAGGTGTGCCTACAGGCCAATTCCTAGAATTCCAATATCACAGGTATATTTTGTCGTTGTCAAAACTGCTGTCGCGAAATGCGAGGTCCTGTAAGGTGTCTAATTAAGTAAGTGGCAACCACAGTAAGTGGCGGCACAAAACTAAGCAATTTTGTAGCGCTCTACCTTGGCGCCTACTTACTTTTTTTTCAGAGAAGAATTAACGTTTCTTTTACCTTTCCTCGTATGAAGTAGGCAAATAGGAACGCGCGTTGCTCCGAAGTCAACGTAGAATAGATGGGTGGCTTACGCCGGGCTCCGTCATCTAAAGTAACGTCATTAGCTGTGTTGCTGAACCTAGCATGAACGTTCAAACGCACTGCCCTCTTTATCTTTTTAGTGGGAACATTTGACTGTATAGGAACAAAAAAATTGCACGTTGTAAAGCCGAGTCCGTTTAAGCCCTTACTTATTGAGTGGTTTTTGTATTGGAAAGGAGTCGCGCTTCGTATTATCACTGGAAATATATTCTAGCCTTCGTTTAGAGAGGGGGGACGCGTGCTCATCTTAAAAGAAAACGATTTTCGCATTGTTGCTGCTGTTGAACAAGAAGGTGAAACCACCCTGCATATCGGGATAAAATGATATACAACATCTAATTATTGCTTGATTAAAAAAGCTGTCTAGATATACAAAACTACAAAAAGTATCAATACAGGGAGCCTTGCAAGTGTTAAACTTTTAACTGCGTACGTTTACATGCATGCTATAGAAAAGAAGAGAGAACGAAATTGTTCAAAAGGTATTGCAACTGGTTGTACGTCGAAATGTGTGACCTCCCTATTGTAAAATTTGTATGAGAAATTGAACAAGATGTATGCATGTCGCACAGATTTGACCAGAAATGAACGATATGCTATGCATATTGAACGAGCTCTCTTAGAAAATGGGCGAGATCTGTATGATGTCGTACGCTGACTTTCACGAAGTCCACGAGATTTATGCGATGTCCTATAAGAATTCGTAGAGCTTGTATGACATGTGTGCGATATGTTGCGTAGACCTGACGAGATTATGTATGAGGTGTGTGAGGTGGCGTGTCATGTGTACGCATTGTAGTCGTATGAGCAACATGATTTTTGAGGATGACTATGAATTGCATACAAAGTATGTGCACTGAAGTCGTATGCATACAAAAGCTCATTAATGACAGTGACCTTTATGATGAGTTGTTTGTAGTACATGCAAGAGCATGATCAATGTGCTGTATGATGAAATTGGACCATTGTGACAGATATACACCAGCATAAACTACAGAGCAAATAAGATGCTCAGAGTTCAACTTCTCGAATTTCATGCAACGAACACATACATCCCCACCAAAGCTGGCGTCGGTACTTTTGATCCAATGATTTTCACTTGGGGACATATTCTCGGATGAATACTTATGTCGATACTACTGCCTTCGCATGGCGCATTCCTCAACCAGCCAATAAGCACTGGATGATATTGTCGAAAGCTATCATGAGAGAATGAATCCCTTGTTCAGAGTAGATCTGCCTAAGATTTTAATGCAATATAGGAGTCGGGTACAATCAAAATTTCATAATAAAACGTTACATGTTTGTTTGCGCACACAATAAAAAAATCTGCCAATGTGATTATAGCGCATTGGAAACACTTCAAACAAGGACGAGTTGGCAAAGCAGCTTTTTGCAGGCAGTTTGATCAGTGATAAAAGATGCACGTGCTTTTTCACATCCTAATAATATTGCTTGCATCAGAGATGTCAGTCAGAGATAGTAATTGGTGAACATGAACCTGTATATTGTCCAAATAGCCAAGTGCGTTAAACACAATACTGTGAAATACAAATCTGCTTTCTTTTCGTTTTTCTTTTTTTTAACTTCGCACATTGCGCATTCTTGTGCAGATACAAGGCATTACCATTTTCACGTGGCGGACAGATGTTGCTGCGGTAGTCGCCAAAGAATACTTACGCATTAAAATACGCTGGAAGTGCTTATTAACTAGCGGGCATATGTTTCTCCTTCCACCTTTCTATTGAGCTAGGGTAGCGAGTGATGTTTGCTAGCAGCACACGCTGAGTTCCAGGCCCTGCCTGTGGCGCATCCACCTGGCGTGGGAGTCAGTTCACAGCTGCTTGCCGATCAGCTGTGTCTGCTTATTCTGGCCGCCAACAGATGGCGCTACAAGCGGATGTGCTTCCCCTTGCTGCCTGTTGCTGGCGCATAAAGCAGCCTCCGCAGAGCACAGACCGTGCGCTCGTATGTTCGCTTTCATAAAGGACCACCTTGCACCACTGTGAGGCTCATGAATAAATTGAACTGGACATTCGTGTGCTTCGTCCTCTATATCAGAGGAATTCCTCGAAGTGCTAACAGTAGGCTATTGTGCTCGACGTGCCTTTCACTCGATATTCGTCGCGAGTGGTGCCATGTCCATATCAAGCCTCGTATTCACATCGAACAACGTGTGCTAGAGTTATTGATAAAGACAGGTCTGTCACAAGGTCACAGAGAAAGTGTGGTAGGTGGCCAGACAATGCTGTGGTCAACGCATGCTGCGAACCAGCTCCAAACGCGAACCACAATTCATTTTCCAGCTTGCGGCAGAAGCTGAGCGCGCAGACTTATTAGACAGTTTATTTTATGGTTTTCAGCTGAATGCGTGATGGCGTTAGAGAGTACGCCAATGGAGGAGTCGGACCGGCGATCGTCTAACTTGTGTTAATATGGGCGGCTATAATATGGGCGCTATAATATGGATGGTATAGTCGCGCGCGAATGACTTTGTGCATATTTATTGCGCTTCACTGTTTTCCATTTCGATATATATATATATATATATATATATATATATATATATATATATATATATATATATATATTAGTCATATCATAAGAAGCCAACAAACACTGACACCAAGGACAACATAGGGGAAATTACTTGTCCTTAATAAATGAAATAAAGAAACGATATATTATTGGAAATTAAACTGGATGAAAAAACAACTTGCCGCAGGTGGGAACCGAACCCACAACCTTCGCATTTCGCGTGCGATGTTCTACCAATTGAGCTACCGCGGCGTCGTTTTCCCATCCACTTTATTGGGTATTTATGTGTCCTAGTAGAACCCTGGGAGTGTTAGCCAGCGCCACCACTCACAGACCTTGACAGCGGATGTGGAACGTTTTTTCTGCCGCAGGCGTCACGAGAACGTGATCTTTTAGGGTGAAGGCAACTGGTCAATAAACCCACATATGCTACCTGAAGGCATCAATGTTGCCGGATTCGAGACCCTCGTTATGTAATGAACGAGAAGAAAGGGGGTTAACCGAGGGGCCCGATTTTTATTAGTCATATCATAAGAAGCCAACAAACACTGACACCAAGAACAACATAGGGGAAATTACTTGTGCTTAATAAATGAAATAAAGAAACGATAGATTATTGGAAATTAAAGTGGATGAAAAAACAACTTGCCGCAGGTGGGAACCGAACCCACAACCTTCGCATTTCGCGTGCGATGCTCTACCAATTGAGTTACCGCGGCGTCGTTTTCCCATCCATTTTATTGGGTATTTATGTGTCCTAGTAGTAACAGTAGTCTCCTAGTAGTAGTCCTAGTAACACTCCCAGGGTTCTACTAGGACACATAAATACCCAATAAAGTGGATGGGAAAACGACGCCGCGGTAGCTCAATTGGTAGAGCATCGCACGCGAAATGCGAAGGTTGTGGGTTCGGTTCCCACCTGCGGCAAGTTGTTTTTTCATGCACTTTAATTTCCAATAATCTAACGTTTCTTTATTTCATTTATTAAGCACAAGTAATTTCCCTTATGTTGTCCTTGGTATCAGTGGTTGTTGGCTTCTTATGATATGACTAATAAAAAATCGGGCCCCTCGGTTAACCCCCTTTCTTCTCGTTCATTATATATATATATATATATATATATATATATATATATATATATATATATATATATATATATATATATGTGATTGCAAAAAGAACCTCAGCATAAGAAAATGACGGGGTATAAAGACATCAGTTAAACATATCAGGAGGTAGGGAAGCCAAACCAGGAAGCCACAAAAAGACACTACTTCAGATTACCACATCTGAGCACGAGGTCGCGGGATTGTATCCCGGCCGCGGCGGCCGCATTTCGATGGGGGCGAAATGCGAAAACACCCGTGTACTTAGATTTAGGTGCACGTTTAAGAACCCCAGGTGGTCGAAATTTCTGAAGTCCTCCACTACGGCGTGCCTCATAATCATAAAGTGGTTTTGGCACGTGTTGTGATGGTTGTGCACGTGTTGTTGCAGCACACGTGTTGTGATGATACCGAAATCCGCGTTCAAACAGATACAAAGATGCATGGCTAACGCAAGTCTCTCCTAATCTTTTGATGTAGAATGCCTAGATTATTTCCCGTGTGGTTTGGGATTTGTGTTGAAAGAATTTTTGTGTCTTCAAACAAAGGTTTACAACATAAATTAAGCTAATACTTGCGTATTCACACCGAGCCTTAGCGCAAATATATCTCCTTTTTGTATTGTCCACCTTGCGCTTGTGTTTGTTACGAGTGTTTAAAGCAAGATGAAGATTGCCAGCGCGGATACATTAAAAGGACAAGAATGACGGGAACTAGGAAAAGCGCTAAGAACGAAACCTGCGCGTGTCCTTGTTGATGTTTTTCTTGCCTTGTTATTGCACCGTGAATTTTCGTCAGTAATCAGCAATTATGCCGTCCTGCCACAAGTATATTCTACAGCGTAATGCATGCTTGGAATGCGGAAAAAATAAACTGAGTAGATTATTAGTTGAAGCTCGATAATGTCGTTGAATACTTACACATATACGTTTTTTTCATTTTCTCTGCAGCACCGTGTCGTCTGTTGTGAATTCCCATGCGGCGACCTTTTACATCGATGTATTCGGACTGTACTTCAAATTCAGTGAGCGCAATGCTGTACACGTCATGCGCTCATTAGGCAAGTAATACAAAAATGCATATTTTCAGTACGCCGAAGCGCTAACGCCCAATCTTGTGGTCGACAAAGCTGAGTCACGAAGTCAAGGTAGCTTTAAGTTCACAAACTTTAAGCTATTAACATACTCTCGTCCAATACAATTCACTTTTACTTTCCACTACATGTGCGGGCTTTGAAGCGGTGTCGGAGCAGAAGTTGAAAAAGGAATTCAGAAGTGCCATGGTTTTGGGCGAATTAAGGGTACCTAATTTATGTCTGCACCATTCGCAATAAAAGCCAGAAAAAAAAAACTAGAAAAGAAGGGAACGAATATACTTGCAGATATAAAGCCATGCAAACGACAGCTTTTTTGGAATCACCTTTATGCATTATGCCATTGTTAGCACATGTGAGCACTTGTTTGGAAAACGTGTACCTGGAGTAGCAGCAGCGTCTCACTTGTGCACGCACAACAATTCTAAGAGTAGCATCCACACGCATGGGACTCGCAGCTATATGTGTACTATATATAAGCATGCCTGACTTGTATATGATTACTCCCATAATATTTCTCCAGAGAGAATATCCGCCTAAAATATTTTATTAACTTTCAAATTTCCAGTTGCTGGATCGAAGCTTGAGAGCCGAGAGAAATGTAAAACGCGCGAGCATGCAACATGCATCGCTTGCAAGTTAGAGATTAGGACGTAATAAGGCGAAGGCCGCAAGGCGTAAGACGTCAATAAACATTCCGTTTAAAACAGGGAACGATAATAATTTCTTTAAATATTGAAAACGGTATCAGAACTTACTGGTTCACTATTATCTAGAATACGTGCTTCCATTAGTCTATTAAACCATATCGCAAATAATGTGACTGGCACTCAGTGACGGCAACCAGATCTATAAATAATAAAGAATACAGATAAGCGAATGATACAAATGAGTCAAAACGATGAGATGCCGAGAATATTAGCGAAATATGGGTTAGTTGATACTTATTGTTTTGATAGAGGTGCGCGTTTGCAATCTTAGTTATTCGCACTGCTCTTCTTTTTATACTTGCCTTTACAAAAACCAAAAGAAGTGTTACGCAGAGATTCAAAAGCCGTGCGCCATGCACTGCTGTTAATACATCAACAACTTTCTTTGCAGCATTTGCAAGCGGAACCATAATGACATTGTTTGCTATCGCAGTTCCTCTGATGGGTACAGCAACGGGGGTATGTAGAAAACATCGCCCAGCATTGCTGTTTTCGGATATCTTATGTTTTGATTTGGTAAAAACTCTCTCGTTTCTTGCAGCTCTTCCTGTCTCTGTATGCGTCTGCCTCGGGTCCATTCGCTGGGCTCATCCTTCTAGCCATATCATCTCCCTGGGTCAATTCTAAAGTGGGTGTCACTCGCTTTACTCTAAGAGGGTGTCGCGTGCACAAATTGAGCGTAAAATACACTGAACAACCTCCTATGTAAGAAGTATGAAAAGCGCAATTAATATGCAGGTGTGCCCGTTCCCCTAATGATGCAAAGATGGCGACCGCATGTGCCTTCTTGAAAACAAAGGGACACTAACGTGAAAACTAATTTAGGATCCATTAGTACATTGCCTTTTCGCAGCACTAATAAATGTCACGCCTCAATTGGAGAGAGGCTTCTCAAGTCAAAAAGGACACAAAAATGAGAGAAGGGCGGTGGCGGCGGCGCTTCCTGCACCAGCAATTCCTGAAGTCATGAATTCGAACCGTGACGTCATGAATTCAAGCCGTGACGCCATGTATCTACGAGAGTAAAGCTAAGTTTCAGCTGGTATAGATATCCATTGTATTGCATTCTCAAAGAAGGCAAAGGCGAAACTCGAAAAGTTTCCAAAACATGTAGGGCGCAGCAGCGGCCGAAACAAGAAAATACACTTGGAAATCCGTGTCAGCACACTGACGTACCAACGCTGAGGTTCGGGTGCAAAATATTCTGTTCTAACATAAAACCAATTTGCTACTGCGATAATTCAGTAAAAAAGTGTTTTGAAGGAATACTTTATCAGTCCCAACTAATTTACCCTTTGTTGCAGTTGTCCCTTTAGTATTCTGAGTTCGTCAGCCGAACGTGCTACCTTCCTCAAGTACGCAGTACACCATCTTCCCGCCACATGATGACACGGTCGTTACGAGTTGTCCTTTCCTAATGCTAACGTTCAACAAAATGCATGGCCAGAGTATGAATTACGAAAGAGTGTTTACATATACAGTATAACATTTAGCTAGGCGTGTTAGATGCTTTGCGCAAGCACCTGTTCAATTTTAGACAATGGGTCTCGCTGTCTTTCCGTTCGCTAGCGTCATTTCATGCTGTCCGTAATGTGCGCTACCCTGGGGCCCGCACGTCAGCGCGCTTACAATTGTGTTTCAACTGTCCTTCAATGAAACGCACGGCTATAACATGCGCGTAAATACAACCCGAACGTCAGTCTTTCTTTCAAGGCTGCCTAGGTAATTGCATTTTACTAGCTACAAACATCGCTGTGGTTCGTCTTTCCCTCGAACAATATCGCAGGGTGCTGCTTGGTCGAGCTTGCTGGTTTGTGTGCTCCAGCTGTGGCACGCAGTGGGGAAAACCTTCTTTACAGAGACGCGGGCGCCGGCATTTGTGGGAACGCTTGATCGATGCCCCGTGGCGGAAAACAGCACGGCTGAAAGCCGGACTCTCGCAGCCACGCCATACTCCATGTTGACACAGAGGTTTGTAAATGCACGAAATATGTTGTAAAGTTAAATATGTTCTAAAATTTTGGGTTTTTCCTGGTGCATGCCTCGTATAGTGGGAAAAAAACCTACGGAAACTAATGCCGTCAGGTCGTTTTGCTGTGTCTGACTATTCCTAGTATCCGACTGAAGAAGTAAGGGTTTTGCAGAACGGAGAGAGTAGGAAGGATAGTGAAAAATAATAGTTTTGCTGGAATCCGTCAAGTAATGAAATTTTCATGCTAAGAAAAGTTGGTATGTGCAACAAAGTAGCGCCGAAATTACAAAGAAAAGTAATGCTTATGGGACAAGCGTTGATATTCGGCCTTGCTGATAAAAATACTTGGGATTGCTTAAGCGCATTGATAACGAGAACAAGCAAGTGGACGAACTCACGTGCTTGTTGCTGTCCACTTGCTAGTCCTCGATGTCAATGAGATTCAGCCATCGGAAGTAACGCCTGCGACTTTCCTTTGTAGCGCCGCGCGGCTCACCTGGTTGTCAACTTTGCAACATAAGCTTACTTATCCTACTATAGTAATACCCGCAGGGCCGAAGGAATTATGGAGGGGTGAGTGGTTACCTTTAGTTGAATATCTTTCTGTAGAATATTAGTACAATGTCGTAAGAACCTTTCACAGGAAAAAAATACACGCACGCAAATATGCATGCAAAAACCCACGTCTTAGTATTCGTCAATAAAATAGCGTGGCTCTACAGTCAGGTTGACGAAATTTTTTTTAGGGCTGCCCAACTGCGCGATAACTTGGACTCCTGGTTACGACAGCACTAATACAAGAAAAAAATATTTTGCTGACATATTCAATCTAGCGAATGTGTTGAAAGTGTTAGTAGCCTGGCCACGGCTAAGATATTGTTTGCGAACATTTGTTTTCAGTTCTCAAGGATTTCCTCTGTATGAGCTCGCATTCTTTTGGAGCTCTTTTATTGGTGCCTTGCTTACAATATTTCTTGGGACTGCAATCAGCATCCTAACAGGTGAGCTAGATATTCTTGTATTTTGAGTTGATTTGGCTTAGTTCACACCGTCAAAGGGCACACAATAAAATGCACCCTAGAGGTGAGGATAACGGGGAAAAGCAGCACTTTAGCAACTTCACCAGGCCGATTTCCCTGCCATGGCGTAGTGTGAAACATGACAAACGGAGTAATTAAGACCAGACATATTACACGGAGACGAGAAAAAAAGATATGTGACAATATTAGCCTCAAGATAAAGCCATATATTCTGCTGGCCCCGAAGATCAACACCACGGAGTCCTAATAGAGTGGGCTTCTTCCGAATCATATTGTCTGACTCAGTAATACGAATTCCTCGCCATATTTTCTGACGTCAAGTTTCTCACCTCGTATGTGAAGAACTGCTGTGGCACAGTTAAACCATACACGTGTAATACAATATATTTATGAGCATTACTGAGGTCACAAGCAGCTTAATATAGATCTTGTTCGCAAGAAAACCGGGATTCAGGTCAGAAATGCACACAAGACGCTTCTTTTCTGGTTTAAGGTGGAGTCAAAACATGTAAAGACAACCTGAGTCTCACAAGTCCCCTCTTTTTGAGCCTTTGGAGGCGCTTCAACTTTCTTGCCCGAATAATTCAGGTGAGTTCAAGCAGCTGCAAAATGCTGAAGTAGAAGCTAATGAATTGCTATAATCTTACGTGTACACATAAAATAAGAATAAACGTGATGTAGAACGAAGTTTCGGACCATTTACAAATATAGATAAGTAAGATACTTTGATTCTTTCATGCAATCCGCAAGCGCGCTCACACCATGGTAGCCTATTGAAAAAAATATTATTTCACTTCGTAACTCTTCAGTGAATTTATATTAGACCTATATATCACATCGCTTTCTTTAGTGTGTGTCGATGACGCGTAGTATATCACCTACCACGTTATCTTCCATAAGTGTAAGCTCCAACAGACGTAAGCTGTGCGCGAAGCGTAACGGAATGATTACGCTCTGTACCTACGGTTATATTTATATAAAGCCAAAAATTCTTTTTGCGTTTTGGATGTGACAATGATTCCTATTACTCTAACTATCGCAGGTTGACAAAGAAGCAAGAGATGGCCACGGAAAATTGCTTCCCGGGGATGAAGACGTAACTGAAGAAACCATACTTGGTGCCGAGATCTCTTTAGAAAAAGAAGATAACTATTTCCTGGAAACTCTGGCATAGTAACGAGCACCAGTGCCAATTATTTCTTTATAGGTCTTGCAGCTACATGTGATATCAAGGAGCAAACACTTCAGAAACATGTGAATTTTCACATAAATGTCGCAATAAACCCATCATTTTCATTGTCAAACTATGCCCATTTGAAATGGTATTTGCAGTCCATCTTGTTTTGAAAATAGGCCGTGCCGAAATCCACGTTTATGTGACGGCTCCCTTCGGAGAACTGAATCTAATCTAAGAGGCTTTGCCTTTTCTAGCTGCATACGCCGGAAGCAAATTTAGGGGGCGAAAGAACGTCATAGACGCCATGTTTTGGACACCGGCAGTCGAGCGATGTGTGGGTCAAAGAAACGCCTAATGCGTAATGTGTTGGTGCTCGAAGAAGGATACCAGTGCGATCTTATTGTGTCCCAGGAATAATAACGACAAAACCGCAACACAAACAATGTCTTCCACTACAAAGTTTTCTTGGGTCAATTGCTTCATAAATGAGAAGGAAAACAGTAACGCTATAGAAACAAGGACGAGACAAGAAAGCGCCAGTCCTGTGCACGCGCCTCGCCCTTGTTTCTTTCGCATTATTGTTTTATTTCCCAAAGACTACATTTAGCCATGCGGTTTGACAAATACATGTATCACAGCTAGCGTTAGTCAAGGTGTTCAAAGAACACAGAAATACAAAAGGGTTTTAATATCGTGTCTTGCACTGCGATTTTTCAATCCGTTCTTTTTTGAACAGCTTGGCTAACGTCAGCTGTAGTACTCTATATATAAGTACAATGATCGAATTTTTCACTCCTAACTATGAGCCCCCATTCGGTCCGCATTATTTATTTATTTATTTATTTATAGCATACCTGAGTCGGCCGAAGGCATTATTGCTCAGGAGGCTGCTATAGAAAGATGTGTTAAATTATTCGCAGAAACAAACAGTAAATAGCTTAAGCAAACTAACGCCAATGTGAAACATACAAAAAGTAAACATTTTCAAGCGTTACAGAATATCAATACAAAATTAAGGCAGTATTTCTTTGTCACAAGCACCGGGGGGAATAAAAGTCGTGATTATGAAACAGTTAAACACATTCTGCCAGCAACAAATTCTAGTTTGTCACAGTTTGTGGAACGAAGCCTTTGGTAAAACAGTTTGTATTACAACTGTATTCGCGTATCTTCTTTGAGTGGTCAAGTAGATTCGAGACAAAAGATGCCACGAGAGGTTGTTGCAGCTATCAATGCCTGTTTCATTATAGAAGATACGAAGTAAGAATTTGAGCATTACATTTCTTATGCTGGTAGTTAACATTTCCTAGCCCAGCAATGCTTCTATTTCAGTGACACATTCGAAAGGGTTGTAATTATTGAAGAGAAAACGTTCAGCCTGATTTTGAAGTTTTTCTAATAATTATGCCAAATAGTCCTGATGTCGGTCCCAAATAATAAAAGCATAATCGAGGATGAATCTGACATGCGAAAAATAAAGTAGTTCTTCAACATCATTCGACGCTAATTTGAAATCTCTAGGAATAAAAAAAAAACATTTGCTTGCCCTAGATATTGCCTGGGTAATGTTTACGTTCCATTTGAGTTTCCGAGTGAAGTAAACAGCAAGGTGCTTCCACTCTAAGATGAATGTTATTGTTATGTTCTGAACTTTGTACTGCGTTTGAGGTTCGAAATTTTTGTATCGAAAACGGACGTGATTACATTTATTCATATTTAGGTTTATTTGCCAGCGTAGACAACAATTTGCTATTTTATCAATGTCTTTCTGCCAGGTTGTTACATCTGATGGTAAATTTATTTTACTTTAATGAACGCAGTCGCCTGCAAATAGTTTCAAGAGGGACTGCATGTTATCAACAATGTCGTTAATGTGTCTGAGGAATAACAGTGGCCCCAAACGCTGCACTTGGGCACTTATGAAGACAGACATATTGTGATGAACTACACCCATTAACAAGTACACACTGTTTACGACCATTTAGATAATTACAAATTTAGTTTTGGGTTTTAATATCTATGTTTAAGGAGGTTAACCTAATATTTAACAAGTGATGAGATAGTGTGTCTAATCCATTCTTTAAGTAATGGAATGGTGCATCTACGTGTTTATTCTTATGAAGAGAGTTACCTATGAGGTGGTGCAATGCAACTAATTATTTGTCACGTGACTTACCTTTACGAGAGCCGTGCTCTGAGGCAGTAACAAAGTTATTAGATTCAATGTATTTAAATAGCTCAGTATACAATTTATGCTTAAAAACCTTGTAGGATAGTGAAGTTAAGGATATTGGCCGGTAATTTTTCAACAGTTTCTTGCCTCCTCATTTAAAGATGGGAGAAACACCTGCGATTTTCCAGTCCTGCAGAATCAAATCAATTTCGTATGAGACTTGAAATATAATACAGAGATATTGCGCAATAATGCCGTGACAGTTCTTCCGATTATAGGATGGAATTCTATTAAGACCCATAGGTTAAGAGGTGTCCAATTCTTATAGAAGACAGTCGATAGCATGCACATTGATGTTTATTTGAGGCATGCAATGGTGAAAGGCGCATTTTGTAGGAAGTAATGTGGTCGCGTTAGCCATCAGACCCTTCCAAAACACCGATTTAAAATATAGATTAAGCACTTCAACCTTTTTAGCGCTGTTGTTGCGGTAGTGCGTTCTATCTTAGAGCAGGAACTCATATGTGATTGCTTCTATTGTTTTTATATATTTCCAGAAAATTTTAGGTTTTCTTCAAGTGTGTGTGTTTAATCCGCAAAAGATACATGCTTCGCTTTCTTGATTCCTAGTTTTAGCATCCGGTTCGCATCCTTTAGTGTTGGCAGTTGAGTGGATAAGCGCTATTATTACAGCATTTGTTGTACGTGCTTCTAGCTTTCCGTATCAGTCCACGGCCTTCAGAATCAAACCATGGTTTATTTTTTTTCTTTTGCCTCAGGAATTTTATGTGGACATGTTTCTCTAGGAGTTCTAATAATTTGTTGTGACACCTAGAGATAAACGCTCTGCATCATTGCTCAATGATAGACGCCGGAAGGTTGGAAAGTATGATACTAATTCTGCCTTGAAGCTATTAAAATTGCCTTTTTAATATTAGAATATTTGGCGTAGTAGTTGCACCCGTATCGGAACAACTGAAATGTTTAAGTTTGTAATCACTAAGTCCAGTTCACGCATGCCAGGTTGGGTTGAGACTTTGTCACAATGTTGGGGTCATTACAAAGCACAAGATCTTATCTAGCCTGTTGTCTAGTACGCACAAGTAGATATAGTAAATTGCTTAGCGTAATCAGTTCGTGAAAGATTGTATTGATTCGATATTTCTTAGTTATTGTGCCCTCAGTATTCCAAGTTAGGTCTGTGAGGTTAAAATCGACACGGAGACAAAATGGCATCCGAGAGCACTGATCAAATATCAACAAGGTTATGATTTGAGCTTTCCTTACTGTTGAGTAGCCGGTAGAAGGTTATAAATATTCCTTTAAACCCCTTTGACAGGCGCACTCGACACAATAGTGATTCCGAATCATTGTCATGTTAGTGTTGATATATACCTCTTATGAAATACACACGTCACTTCAAATGGCTCTAATAAGCAGGAAGTGTTCTATTGATGGTGAGGAACTGAAATGTAAATCTTTTTGATTAACACATACTTCTTAGTAGCAAATGAAAATTTGACAATGTCCGCATTTCACTACAAATAAGAAATGAATTGCAAGGGCAAGTAATAAAATGTACAACTGGATCGTTTCACAAGAAATTTCGTTCGCGGCTCAAAATGTTTATAATGTGATAGTGTCATTACAAACGGTGGCCTAAATAGGGTAGATGTAGTAGGAAGTTAGTCACTGAACACAAGTGCGGTCTGAGAGAATGTTTTGTTCAGAGTGTGAAAATTTAACAATTCCGGTACTCCAGAAGTAGCTAGTATGTATATGTTATAGTAGTCTATTAGATAATCCCTAGTTGTATATAAGACGGTGAATAAAGAAAGTAAAGGGAATTTTCGCATAACATCTTTATTTCAGTCGAGGAAGAAAACTACGCAAGTAATTTTTTCACTTAGGCCCTCTGCTCCCCATTGCAATCTTGGAATCGCGTTATCAGCTTCTGTATGCCGTCCGCGAGGAAAGTGCTTGATTTCTCATGAAGACAGGTCTGCAGCGTTTGATGAACGTCATCTGACATGAGTCTACGAACACGCAAGGCCTCCTTCAAAGCGCTGAGAATTCGCTAATCTGATAACACTATAGAGGATGGGGCAGCTACAGAGAACCAAGCCGGTCCACAGTGTAAACTGTGGCCCTTGCTCTATGAGGATTGACATTATCGTGGAGTACTAGCCCTCAGTTAGCATTTCGCGCGGCCCTTTCTTCGCGGAAGGGACACAGAAGATGATTGCGCGTTACCAAAAGTGCACTGCAATGCAGAAGGTATGTGTGAAAAAGTGATACATGCTGTTCTTGCTGTGCAGAAACAAAAATTCTATGGTGACCTAGTATTTGCTTTTTTTTTTATCCTGATATTTTCAGTTACGAACGTAACCTTTGTGCAGACCACAAGCCAACGAAAAACAGTTCTTGTGTGACGAAAAATTTCAAATTCAGCCATAGATTCATTGGAGAGTAGAGGAAATAATTTTTGCCCGGATAAAGCACGAGGATCACTGAGCGCTATGTAAGAACGTCGGGTTGTAAGTTAAAACCTGAATACAACTACAGATGCGACTGTTTCCTGGTTACTCACGGGTGGGAGTAAGTCGCACACGGATTTTCCTGTTTCATTACGAGCGTGCTACAGGTCCTGAAGTTGCTCATTGAGAAAGTAAATGTCGTCATGCACCACAGTACACGCGCCAAAGGAAGTGCTCAAATGCGTTTCCTTGTAAGCGCCTGGCAGGTCTGCAGTCGCCGCCGAATGATAAATGCTAGCTGGTTTGTTATCTCTAAATTCCAGTTACATATGCATATGTTTGAGGCTGTGACCACATACATATGTTTATCAGGCTGTAAGACCTCGCTTTAGTATGAAAGCTCATACGCTGCACATGACCACCGTTTATGACTGAGTCGTGCATTTATGCCACCTGACTGTAAGGCTGACTTTGTCGTGTTTGTTATATTTTTCTTATTCAATGCCGGCTTGTTATTTTATTTTCAATTTACGCCCCCTGAACGCTGAAAAAAGTGTCCAGTGCCGGCTAAAGGCTCAAACATGTCCTAAATATTATATTAATAAGAATTGCGGCACGAGAAATCTTACGATGAATGCTGACATAAATGCATTTTGCGTTAGAGCAATGACTATAGTTGCAACCCGAGTTGCCACAGGCACAAGGCATTATGTATGATACGTCTACTGCAGCCGACTTCCTCTTTTCTTCTTTTGCAAGATGGGCCTTTCAGAGGCGCCACCACGAAGTCACCGTGTTGCTTCGAAGACTTGTGTTATTACTGAACATTGTTCTCTTTCTGCTCGTACTAATTTGTGGCGCAGTGCAAGAACCTTCAGACATGTGTTTGCCGAGCTCTTGTGATGCGGGATAGATTCAGTCCAGCACCGAACAAATCTTTAAGGATTTTTATTTATTGTGATAGCAATTACATGGGCATTCAAGGCGCATATTTTGCTGTCACGCTGATGTTTCGTATCAAGTCCAAGGGCGATAACCCCGTCGCCTCGCGTCGTATGCTGTGTGTGAGAGTGAAATCACGCGAGGGAAGCCGTCTATCGCGGCTCAATCTGGCGCGCACGAAGGAGCCTTCCGTGCCGTGAAAGGCAGTGGCGGAATGGGAGGAAGGGGG
Source organism: Dermacentor variabilis (assembly GCF_050947875.1). Classification (NCBI taxonomy): domain Eukaryota; kingdom Metazoa; phylum Arthropoda; class Arachnida; order Ixodida; family Ixodidae; genus Dermacentor; species Dermacentor variabilis. Next base: position 64,256,322 of record NC_134575.1, on the reverse strand, counting down.
GCAGCGTTGTGCTCCGGCAGCAACTGGGCATTTAGCGACGTGGCGCGACGGTAACTGACGATCGCGGCTGAACACTGCGTGCCATGTATGGAGGAAAGCGAGGAGGTAGCGCGGAAGGGAGGCGAGGCGGCTTCAACTCTGCCGACAAGTTCGCACTTTGCACGGCTACGCACGGTCGCCTGCGCCATATCAAAATGATCTGCATACGGCGCGTACCTTTGTGTGCGCTGTGTTCCAGCCGCTCTTGCGTTCAAGCGATAGACGGCACAAAAGTCACTGCGCTCGCTGCTGCTGCCGTGCTCGCTTGCACCAGCGCTTTAACAGCGAGCATCGGCGCTCATCGAGTTTGATGTCTTCATGTTTGCTTCTGCGCGTTGACACCGTGCTTGTTAATTCCGTTAGTGCGCATGTTCCCAAATTAATACGACCGATAAAACTACTATCCTTAGTTTTTATAGCTGTCTACTTATTTGCTATCGCAATCGATTAAAATATAGGGTTTTACGTGCCAAACCCACTTGAAAAACACAAGAGGAAATTTCAGCCTGTGGTATTTAGGGACGTTGTTTCTGTCGCTCTGTTGTCTGTCGTTCTGTTGCCTGACGTTTTGTTGTTTGACGTTCTGTTGTGTGACGTTCTGCTTTTTGTAGTGTGACTTCCAGTAGTCGAAAGTTCCGTAGTTCTTCATCACTATTTAATTAAAAATTGACAGAGAACTCTGTAAGGCCTTGTAAATTTGTTAGTAGAGAAAAGAAAAATATAAGAGTAAAAAAAAAAGAACAAAACTTCCCGACGAGGCATTCGAACTTGGGCCCTGAGAATCCCGAGCTCAGCATCTTACCGCTGCACCACACCGAATTTTTTTTTTCATTTTTCTTTATTGCATGGAAAACAAAACTGAAGGTGTATTACAAAGTGGCCAGAACTACGCACTTAAAACTATGGCAAACACACGCATGCATCTAACAAGTGCATCCAGTCTGGCGGAGGTTCTTGCGCAGCGTACACACTTCTCACATAAGCAGCCACGCCGAACATGTCTCTAAGTGTACATTTCGGCTACGTCAAGAATCTCTGTTTGCGTCGATGTTTACTTTTGCATTTTAAGAGTCAAGATGTGCTTTCACCGCCGCGCGTCAACTGCCGCATCTCTAGAGCAGTAAAAGTGTTCTTACCATCGACAGGTACATCGTGGATTGATAGAACGTCGATTTTTCTGTACGATATCAATATTAAATAAAAAATTCAGAAATGGACAACGGTGACCGGGGATGCAGTTAGGGTCGTTACTGCTAATTTCCACAGTTGTCTCTCGCTCTTTACACATTTGAGCGCACAAATAATTCGTGTGTACAATGGAAAATAGCTTAAATCGCGGATGAGTGTTCATTCTGACAGCATACTGGCTTCTCACGCCAGCGCTGTACCAGAATAATGAGACCCGAGTGAGACAGCTTTTCACGCAACTCTGTGGAATAACCCAAAACGTGTACTTCGCTTCGGGAAAGCTTATGCAATATTTCTGGGAAATTAACTAATGCGTCAGTATAACCGCACATGTAAGTCCACAGGGGTGTGTGCCACATTTTACCAAATAAAACAAAACGGATACGCAGCCATTGCCGCAGATGGTATGATTTTGAGCAGCGGCCAATTTTAAAGAGGCCGGTAGGGCGTTGCTGGTGCCTCGTCGTCACGGCACAATTATAGCAATTGGCCATGTCGACTTTAGTACCGGTGTAGGTGCTATCAGCATTGCCGACTTCAGAGAAGCATGACTGAATACCGCGCCAGAGAAAAGTACAGTGTACAGCCGTCAGCACGCTTAACACGAACGCTCCGCTGCGTGGCCTGAACTGCTTGGACTCACGCCAGCGCCGCTAAGTGTTGTGCTCTGTTATCTCAGCATGTTTGCGGCGGCTTACGACAGCTGGAGCGCAGCTCGATTTGACTGCTCGTCTTGTCTTTCGCTTGTGCGTGACCGGCGGGGAGAGTGCGCTCACTTGACATGTCCGTTACGCCACGTTTCGCTTGTGGCTTGTGGTCTCAGACGCATCCAGAAAGCACGTTGCGGTTTGCTTATCTCGGCAAACCGCAAACCGTTCGCGGCGTTTGGAAAGTTGAACAATAAATAAAACTAAAAATCCGGTGGCACTGTTGTCCATGTTCTTCATTTCGTGTATTCTCTGATAGCGCGCATAGGAGTGCTCTCGCAGGTTAGTGTCTGGCTCCCTGCTTAGTCCACGCTGCCCTGGAGATCCAGAGTCGGCGCGTAAGAGCTGCCTGGGCAAGAAAGACGGGTAGATGCGATGCAAACTAAGCTTTTACCGTCTAGTTATTGACCAAAAGCGCTAAGTGGCATCTTGTCGGGTAAGAAACTGGCTTTTTAGGTAACTAGAAAGACTCTGGCCATAGATACAATGTATCGAAAGGTATCATCTTTTAGCTTATAAGTGCACATAAGGTAACTCGACGCCCTCGTCGCATCTTGGTGACTTAAACAGCGGGTTCCCGGTCTTATTCCCAGTTTCATGCTTGACACTTTGCAACGCGCGTTTCCTATATAAGGTTTTTCGCTAGTTTTCAATTAGCTAAACTGCAGTTAATATTGTAAATGGCTGTGTGTTCCGACACTGGATCTTCATTGCATTGTGGACTAAACAGAAAACCAGACACTAACCTGCGAGAGCACTCCGATGCTGTCAGAGAATATAAGAAATGACGAACATGAACAACTATGCCACCGTATCTGCAGATTTATTTATTGTCCAACCTTTACAAATGCCACAATCCTGCATTTGCTCTCCTTTTCCTATTTATCATTTCCTCAAAGTGCCAGCTTTGAGTCCAAACCCGCAAGGCGCGCGAGATGTCGCCCGCCATTTCGCTTTGCCGATTTAGGCAAACCGCAACGTGTCTTCTGGACGCGCGTGAGACCGCAGCCAGGAGCGAAACGTGGCGGAACAGTCATGTCAAGTGAGCGCACTTTCCCAGCCGGTCAGGCACAAGCGAAAGGCAAGACGAGCAGTCAAGTCGAGCTGCGCCCCAGCTATCGTAAGCCGCCGGAAACACGCCGAGATAACAGAGCACAACACTTCGCGCCCCTGGGCTCAGTCTCAGCCGGTCTGGGCCACGCTGCGGAGCGTTCGTGTTAAGCGTGCTGACAGCTGTACACCACCGATGCGAAGCTGACATACAATTTTAATGTTTCGCGAAGGAAAGCGCTTCTGTCGCGGCGTCAGAACTTACGTCGCTGCGACAGAAAGTGTCACATTTCAACGCCGCAACAGAAAACTTGTAGTCCCGACAGAGAGCTCCTGTTGCGACGTCAGCATCGCTATTGCGATAGAAAGTTGTTGTTGCGACTTTTTAAACTCTTGTTATTGTGACAGAACGTTTCTGATGCGACTTCAGAACTCTTGGCCGTCCCGACCGAATGTTTCTGTTGCGACGTCAGAATTTCTGTCGTAACGTCAGAGTCGCTGTCACGATAGAAAGATGTTGCGACTTCAGACCTCTTGTTGCCACGACAGAACGGTTCTGTTGCGAGTTCAGAAATCTTGGTTTTCGCGACAGAATGTTTCTGTTGCGACATCAGAATTTCTGTTGTAATGTCAGGAATGTCTGTCGCAACTACGGAAACCTCAGGAACTTCTGTCATACAACAGGAATTTCTGTGGTTACGACAGGAATTCCTGTTGTATTTTTCAACTGGGAAGCCACAATCTGATTGTGAGGCACGCCGTAGTGGGGGATTCGGGAAATCTGAACCACATGGTTTTTTTTAACGTGGACCTAACTGGAAGTACATGGGTGATTTCGCGTTTCGCCCCCGACGAAATGCGGCCGCCGTGCCCGGGATTCGCTCCCGCGACTTCTTCGTGCTTAGCAGCCCAACACCTCAGCCACTAAGGAACCACGGCGGGTGATCAGAATTAATGCTTCGCCTTCCGGGCGTAACTGCGACGTTTTTCATTGAAGAGCAGCGGGAGAGAGATTAGATACGTCCGGGCCCCATACATACCTAGGTAGCACAAAAAAAGTCACCGTTTCGATTTAAAGGTGAAGCATTGATAGCGATAGCACAATATCACGTAGCTACACGAAGTGAGGCAAGTTGTTTTATTGACCGTATATGCTGCTGTAAACATTCGATTGCTTACTAAATTACCAAGCGCGATGTGACGCAGGCAGGGACATACATGAAATAAATCTGACTCGATGACCGCGGACACCAGCTGTCAGAACGCTGGCGTGATGAAGAGCGGCAGCAGCAGCGAGCGAGTTTCCCTTCGTGCGGCCTCTTGTTTCAACGGTGCACGGGGCCCTGCGGTGACGAAACGGTGGTTGACTCCTATGCCAGCTCCACGGCGTTGGTCGCGTTCTCGTGTGTAGCCGGACCGCTGGCAGACGACGCTGCGGGGGGCGCGCCGCCATCGGGAGCAGACGGCCCGTCGGGGGTGGTGACAGGCACGCCCTCGCTAGGAGTAACCAGGTGAGCGAGAACACAGCACACTCGTGGCCATCAGCTATTTCGGGTCGACTAGCGTTGGAATTCACCGCCGATTAGATCCAAGATGGCACACACGCGTTCCCGCTCAGCCGCGCCATGCGCAACCACCGCCCAAGTAGAAACGGAGACGTGCGCTACCATTCCTTTCTACCCCCCCCCATATTAGCGTGCGGACATCATACAGCTCCCACCTTCCTCCCTTGCCCCTTCGAGAAGAAGATGATGATGAAGAAGAAGAAGAAGAAGAAGAAGAAGAAGCAGTAGTAGTAGTAGTAGTAGTAGTAGTAGTAGTAGTAGTAGTAGTAGTAGTAGTAGTAGTAGTAGTAGAAGCAGTAGTAGTAGTAGTAGTGGTAGTAGTAGTAGCGGCAGTAGTAGTAGTAAACTTTAGTTGGAGCATTGATCATGGTAGCTTTCACCAAGGTAAAAATAAGTAAGAAGTTAACATCAAAATGATAACCCAACATGATGGTGTAGTGACTGTAATTGACGTTCTGCTACCAAGTCCGAGGGCAGGGGACGGAGCAGCGGCCGTGGTGGTGGCATATTAATTGAGGTTAAATGCTAAAACATTCATGGACCGCGCAATGGGGGCACGCGAAAGAACCCCAGGCTGTCAATAAATACGGAGTCCGTCACTACGGTGCGCCTCATAATGAAATGTTTGTTTTGAGTCGTACCTTCCAAGAACTTAATTATTCAAAACCACATGTGAAAAGGCGAACATTTAACCAACAAAGCATAATAAAACGAGCCCACATAGAGCACTGCCTGTCTATGCTTCGACCATAGACAAGGGCCTGCCGTCAAAAAAGGAAAGGTAGGTTTCTCCCTCCTTCATAATATATCGCCATGAAGCGAAAGTGAAACGCGTATTCTAAGAAGCAGTTGAGAGCTTCATGGCAGATTTACAAATACAGGTCCAGGAATCTGGACAGCGCTTTACTAACTACAGTTTCGCTCTAAGGACGAAGCAATGACAGCGATTGCAAGCGCGCAAGGCTAGGGCTGCTGCGCCCTTATACATCACTCTTGAGGCTACCAGGTGCCACAGTTGCGCGGAGTGTGTGCAGAGAGACGGGCGCACCAAACGCTCGTGTCGCGACGGATGTCGGAGCGCCTGCACGAAGCAAATGGAAATGCGGCGCCGACTCGCCGTGCATCTTCGTGTCTGATCACGCTGTGTATTGCTTTTTATTTTTTACAGTTACGCCGGCCGCCGTCCGCACGTGTTCCGCCGAGGTGATGCGCGGACGGCACCGCCATCTGCTGCCGTCCCGCTTACCGCTCACAAACAGCAAAGTAATGCCATGTCACGCGGATGCCAGCCAAGTATCGTGATGATGATTCCGTGACGCAAATGGGACAAATTTTTGGTGGACCCAAGCGTAAAATGCCTTTGTGGGAGGTAATGAGAACATTGATGTTTTGTGTAATATTTACGCTACCAATAACTTCCTCACTGAACAGGAAAGATATTCATAGCACGCATTACACGATATCCTGAAACTAAATGTATACGCATATGTACGCTGGTCTATATCTATCGTTTAAGCCAGCGGCTACCGTTAAGATCTGTGTAGGACTGCATGGTTTGAACAATATGTTGCACAACTCGGCATTTGTTTGTGAAATAAATGCGGCAAAGGATTACTATAGCAAAAATAGGCTTAGGAAAATTGAAATCTGCTTCCATTTGACGCGAAAGTTGTGGAAATGCGTTCTTATTGCTGCGGATTGATGACAGGCGGTTGATTGCAGTTCTTGCAATCATTTTGCAATTCCGGCAGGCGACAAATGCGAAAAATAAATTATCGTTCTTGGACAATTATTGCTGATCACTTTAAGGAGTGTGTTGAAAAATAGCAAAACAAAGTCAGATGGACATTCACGTCTTAAAGACAGAATGTAGGCTTTATAAAAGCCGCACGTTACCAATGCAAACCCGCGTAGAATGCTACGACGGCCTATAGTGATATCGGAGGCTGTGCACTAACCTCGTGTAATAGTGCTTACATTTCTTGATAAATAGCTGCGGAAGCCAGAGCCGGAACAAATAGCAGCTGGTAGTTACATCCTCCAGAGCAGACATGGCTGGCGGAAGCCTTCTGTTGCAGGAATTGTGTGAGATTTCATTAGATGCATCTGCAGAGGTGAAAAATGCACACGGAGGTCCGTTTCCCATCTTGTGCACAGACAAAAATGAAATAGAACATTAGTTATCACGGTGACACCGTAACTAACTGACTGGCACACACAAAAAAAAAAGGGGGATCGAGAATAGCCCCCATAAACTTCTGCAGTTCACGCGGCGTACGTGTCTGCAATGTCATAGTAGGTACAGCCATGTGCGTTACCGTATAAATAGGCACATGGTGCTTGGAGAAAAGCGTGAGCAGGCGTATCCACACCGAACAACTTTGTGAAACTACAGGAACTTCTGTACCTCAGCATGACTTCTGCGTGCATTCTACTCACACTCGTAATGATAACAGCTCCCGACGGCATCATGGCTAGTACTGGTAAGAGCATTTTTTTTTCATTTTCTTAAAGACGGTGTCTTTATTTCTGGCATGGTGATTGTTTAGACGCACAGGACATGATGCAGCCGAAACAGGCAATAAGCGAGATTCTCAGTAGCGGTTGAGGGATATACCGCGCTATCAGGCAATGTTGTAAAGTGTAATATTCCGTCAATTCTCACAATTAAGAGCGCCAGAAGCAGGCTGAGAATAGACAAATGATGAGGACTCCCACAAGCATGGTCAAGCACGAACTTACAGAAATTGCTTCAGGAGTGAACTAGGTTGTGATTATCTAATTGACACCCCGTGGATTACAGAAGCTGCAAAAATGAATGAGCCACCGCACAACGAAAATTTACTCAGATACACAACGCGTTCTTTTACGAGATGACTAGTTTCTTTGACAGAATAAGCATCTGCCATTCTTACCTGGAGGCGCATCGATGTTAGACATTGCACCTAGCTTTTTAGTGGCTGCGGAATCATGAGTCTGGTCAATAACATAATAGGTGAAGGAGCTCCAAAAATGTGTGGCTCCAAAGCGTTGACCAATGCAGCTTGCAGCTTATTGAGGGACGCTAGCTTAGTTCGCCTCTTAGAGGAGCCATTAGGGATTGATCGGAGTGTCGGAGAGAAGTTGAGTTCTGATACCTTAGTAGTATAGAAAGTCCAATTGGCCTGTCTTCGGGTACAGAAGCCCTTCTGCTGCCGCTTTTCAATTTTTTGTCCGCTCCCTCCCCTTGGATCTTTAGGGTAGCAAACGGTTTTCAGCCAGAGTTCAAATATCTGCTTTTTCTCCAATACATCTTCTGTTCTTCAGCGGTAGTACAGAGTACGAGGCTCCACGGTAAGAACTAGGTTTGTAATCAATGACAAAAATAAAACGGAATACTATAAATTATCAACCGAAATGTGAGAGAGTGCATGAGACCTCAACGAAGCATAATGGGAAGCAATGGCTATTAAAAAAATAAACAACATCCCGAGGTGTACTGATAATGACGTAATAATAGAATTAAGGGATGAGGATGTGGGTCTCTAGTTTTAATTTTTCGTGTCTTCAATTTGTGTGGCACGGCTTTAAGATCGTAAGCGAGAACTCTTCAATAACGGCCAACAAGGTCACTTTCCGCAATACCTTGTTTGCTTGACGACACACTCTTAGAAAATTTTACACCCTTTGGGGCGTATCTTGTCCCACAACAATAATCGTCATCTGTCTTGCCCGCGTTTCCTTTCTTTAACGCTGCGAGCCCGGTACTTCCCAGTCACGAACGGCATGCGCGTTATCAGTGTGACGCAGCATTCTCGACAGGAAAGTAGCGAGCGCCGAGTTTCAAGAAAGGAAACGCAAGCAAGGCAGATGACGAATATTGTTCTGGGACAAATATACACCCCAAAGGGTGCAACCGTTTTAAGAGTGCAGCAGTGCGCAGTGAAAGCTGAAGAGAGAACACGGAAATGACAAATCAAAATAGAGTACAGTTTGAGTTTCCACGAGCAGTCAAACAGCAGTAAGTTTTGGCGCCAACTTTAGGAAAAACCATGAGAACTACCAGGAAGATTTCACGGAAAGAAATACTGTCCCTGTGCGTGAATGTATTTATTATAAAAGAATTTGCCCGTTTTTAGCTTGAATCACTTTTACAAATTTGGAGCCCTATACATTATGACTTTTTATTGTGCAGAGCATTATTCCACCTCGACCACAGTACAGTTTTTAGTGCGATACAAATAAATAAATAAATAAATAAATAAATAACCTAAGCGTATTCCCAAGACATGATTATTGTATAGCCACAGTCGAAACGTGTTACAGGTGGTGAAAGTTAAACTGTACTGAAGTTTTTGTAGAACTATTGGCAATGCCAACATTGCCTCAGACATAGACATGCGAGGTTGATTGAAGTAACAATATTGGCATAATGTGGACCTGTAGAACAATGCTGATTCGTGAGAATGCGGAAAGTGTCGGGTAAAAGGGGTGGGGGCGCAAATGAAAAGTCCAGCGCACAATTGAAACTAACAGAAATGCAGGCAGTTGCAAAGCGAGGCGAGCACTATGACGATTTAGAGGAGAAATACTATGATACTCTAGAAACAATCATTAAACCTAAACAAGTGGGTGCCGAGACCAGAATTTTATTTGCAGCTTCGCCCACTCCGATCGCAGTGTGCTACCTCTCACAAACGGTAAGGACTTAATAAGGTCACGGAGAAAAGATGAAATCATTGTTGGCTATGAATGTTTCAAGCACATGAAAGCTGGTTACAATAGTTTAAATGTATTACGTCAACAGGAAGAAATTATTTATATTTTATAGGATAATATGAGAGAGTTTCAGGAGGCAATAAAGCGCGGAAGAAACAAGAATACACTGAGGTAAACAAAGTATTTTGAATTAAATGTTTTGATGAAAAAGTAACATAAGCAAAGATATTCTATGCCGAATTGTGGAGCACATGCATATACTGTATAGCTGCTTTCGCTTTATATTGTAATTACAACGAAGGCGCCGAATAAAACAACGGACGAAGGAAGGCGGCACGGGACAACCATGTAGGCGTACCACCACCAGTGACTTTAAGTTTTAGCTAAGATTTCAACATTCTTGAGGCATTTGCGTTTTACTATCCAGAGATACAGTCTGAATATCCCCGTGTTTACTTCTGCACACATGGAGCTCCTTGTGATAGCTGCTGAATTGTAGGTAAAATAAAAGACTTCAGTTTCTTCCAAATAATGAAGGTTTATTAAATCACTTGTGTGGTTACATCAATCACGGACTGCCTTTCGGCTTCATGATTCGAGTGGATGATTTTGGAACGTCACTGCATCTACCTTTCCGCTTTGGCCGTCATGAGCTGCTGAAAAATTATATCAAACAGAATAAATCACTGGCGTAATGTGCTTGTGTATTACTCCTAGAGTTACGAAACTCTCAGGCGTCACCTCTTGAAGTTCCGTATATATCACAATATGTAGTAGAGAATTTGTGACAAATTTTTCTATATTTTTCACCTGTCAATAAAGTTTGAATTGTTAAAACAACCGAGCCATCATGCCCAAAGTACTGTTAGAAGTGTTGCTGACAAAGAATTTCCGAAATCTTGCAACATTTGTCTCGTGCTTGACCGCTGTTCTTTTGTACATGTGTGTTTTGTGGCGGCTACCCCGTTTGAAACTAAAAAAAAAAACTTCTCTTCTGCTGCTATGCAATGGAACGAATTTATCAGCCTGGAGTCCTATAGCAATTATCAACTCCTAAGTAAGCTGTCAGCGTTTAGACTCCCGGCTTGCAATACAACATCTCTGCATGCAAAAGCGAGCAACAATGGTCTCGAGAACGGAGCTGTGGGGACAGGTGAGCTTCACGAAAAAGCGTTTGGCAAGTGTCAAGAAGAATAACGTCAGCATACTCTCTTGAAGGCTATGGAATAGCAGCTTTTACTTGCAGGGGCAGATCCTTAAATGAAAATGCGAATATTGGCTCGCAGTTGAGGAAAAGAACTACGACGCTCACTGGCAAGTTTACGACCAGTGTCGTAAGCAACGTAATGTCCAACGCAAGGTAAGAGAGGCTGATAGAAGATCTTGGGTAGCGTCAATGGAAAGCAAACCTGCTATCAGTTATTAGTTAAGAGGTAAAAACCCAGTATCAGGAAAGGAACAAGCTACGATAAATCTAAAGCACGCTCTTTACTTTTCACAGAGAGAACAGGGTGTCTTGAAACGCGTAATTAGAAAACGACGTCCGCCAAAAAAGAAGCATGCGCTTGCTGCAGTAATAGGAGGGAAATGATTGTAGATGTTTTGTCAGAATGTGAAGATATGTGCCCAGCAGTCGTTTTAGGCTCCGCCGGCTACTTCGAAGCCCCTGGATTCAGGGATAGCAGAGGGAAAGCAGACATGTCCGGCAACAGAGATTAGTAAAAGGCAATTGGCGATCTTATTGGCAGAAAAGTAGGGACACCACACACATGAGAGACGTGTGCAAAAACAAAGTGCGCAATAAGGTTTCACGAAGTTTGATCCCGGGAACTTTTGGTCTGTTTTTAAGAAACATGATAGGCAGGACATCAGGCACAATAAGAAGACAAGCTTGGTGGTGCAACCTACCGGCCCGTTTCAAAGGGGACGCTCATAGCATCCATCCGTCCAGGCCATTGCGTGTTCACGTACTGGGTCGTAGACTATTTGGGGAAGCACTTGATTAGCATTGAAGCCGGTGTAACTTTAACATTCGTTCTGCTTCACGGGAGAAATGGGCCTTTAACGACGTCTAATGTTGATGTAGATAAATGAACCAATAGTTATTTCTCATTTCAAGCTTAACATTACCTGGTATGACATTATGAATAGTAGTGAAGTGGTTCCCCTTCACTGATTGGCAGACGTGCAAAGACATTGAGGCCATATTAAGATATACTGTAACATATTTCTAGTAATAAATTAAAATATGCGGACCAATATATTGAAACGTGACACACATAACGCTAAACATATGAACAACGGAGAAAATTGCTGCCTGAAGGGGACAGTGGTTGTCACAACCGTTCCTAATGTACTTTCTTAGTGCATTGCTGTTTAAATGGGAAAAGTTTCGTGTTTCGCATACTTTCGCTATTATAGAAGAATAATGGTCTCCATGCCTGAAGTTCTAAATAGCGCGCTTGGCGTTCTTGATTTCAGCATGGCGGGAACTATTTCTTATCTGTCAGGACAGATACACATATTGTCTGGTTTAACTTTCAGACGTGCCTACTAGCGTGGCTGATGTTACGACGTTGGCCGCCGCTACAATTGGCGCAGAAACAACGTCTCTCTCTACCAGCATTACAAGTGTTGTCACCACTGCCATTCCTGGAGAGGCAACTACCACTTCCTCTACCGAAGCTGCGACTAATGCTGTGGCCAGCACTCTTCCTGGAGCTACATCATCATTATCTGCTGGCACCACAACTACTTTTACCACTAGTGCTGCTGATAATGCAACAACCGTCGCCTCGAACAATATCACAAATGGTGCTACCACGGCTGGTCCTGGGGAAACTACAACAATTTCATCTGTTGATGCGACAAGTACTGCTACGACGACGCCGTCTACCACGACAGTGACAACTCCATCTACACAAGGTTCCTGCGTCGAGGCTACGCTGCCTGATGTCATAGGCTTGAGCAAGGTGCGCTGGTTTCACAAAGTTCACCTTCAGCTTTCAAACAACAACTGGCTAGAATTGTAGGTTTAATGAAGAACTTATTTTCATTAGTTTTGAAGGCACCTACAGAAGTTTTTAGCGACTCAGCAAAACCGATATATATATATATATATATATATATATATATATATATATATATATATATATATATATATGTGTGTGTGTGTGTGTCTGTGTGTGTGTGTGTGTGTGTGTGTCTGTGTGTGTGTATGAACACTAAATGGTATGAGCTTCGAGATTATTTTAGTAATTGTAAAGAGGTATCTTAATTCGCACAATACTACGTGATTTAGTACTACGTCTCATGCCAAATTACAGCAGCATCTTGTGCTCAACATTGACAGAAAACTACATAAGGTGTGGCTGCTACAGCGTTGCTATTGTCAAAATATGCATGAATGAGATTTTTTAGAATTCAAAGTTCTGTCTTCGCTACCTAAAGAAACTTTCAATCGTGCGCCTAATTTATCTCTTTTTGATGAAGTAACGTCGTGAAATCACAGAAGCTATAACTATTTAGTGTGTTATCATATGTTTCCTGCAGCGATTGGTGAAATTGATTGCCGTGCGCCGTTAACTGATGGGAGCGAGGATTGACGTTGTTTAACGAACGATTACAAGTCACTAGTCGGTCTAAAAGGCACATGTGCATATTAGCCAAGAATACTTCACAGTGAAAGTTTGCATTTTAAGCAACTTTGTATTCCGCATAAATGTTTAGCCACTGCAGCATCAGCAGTACAAATTTGGTGATTCTTGCTGTGTTGCTTAGGGCAGTGAGAAGCGCTTTGGGATGGTGACTTGGGTATAATGATTGTTATAATTCCGGTGTGTGTAATTTTTCTTCACGTGTAGTGCCTTGGAAACAGCCTCAACTTGTGTGCAGGGGACAAGGTATGTGAACTCGAAATCTTTTGTTCTGTCTTTACAAAGAAAGTACATGATCATTATTATTGGCCATCTATTTAAAGATATGCATTCCAGAAAAATAATTTTCAATATCGCAAATTTTAAAAAAATGGCTGCAATACCAATGATAGCATTGATTTCTGTATGATGTAAAGAAATGTGTTACTTTGCATACGTTAGTACGGTTTTTCCGAAGCACCGAAACAACCTTATGGCAAGTGCACACTCAACAATAGGATGTCATTTAGATATTGTCTAGTACATGGTGAAATAATTCACAGGTAGTGACTTTTCGTGAACTGGGTGGTCCTTAATTGATTTTCGAAACGACTTGCTGTTTTTAAAGTATATATGCTTTTTCCTGCATATATATTATTGTTTCCAGACGGTGCGTGAAGGATTGATGACAGTAGCCAGTGTAAGTACGCCATCGTTAATTTAGCAGTACTTTTTGTTAGTTCTTTAATTTTTATGAAAACGTTGTGATCTTTGTATTGAAGACCTAGAGCTTAGAAATATGAAATATCAATAGATTGTGAACATAGTGGGCATATATACGAAAGCATTTATTCCTAAATCTAATCATAAATTGGCCCTGCGATGAGAATACCAGAATATATGAGACCATTAGCAAAGAAAACAAATTTTGCGCTGTCCTACAATTATACCTGAATAATTGTGTGCACATACAACAATATATGACTTCTCAGGAATGAACGACTTCAGATTTTAATTACGCCGAAGGAATCTATGCTGCTGATTTTGAGAACTGGAATACTGCAGTAACTGACGCAAGCGTTTAGTCATTACGTTTGTTTCTACGTCTAAAACAACCGGTGTTGAGGCGTCTTCAGCAACTTGACAGGTTTTTTTCTCGCGAAAGCTTTGAAGGTGTGACGTTTTTATGCAAACGATAAGGAATCACATAAATAATTGCGGGCATCACTGACTGCTGTGGTGACCTTAATTGACATCTGATATATTGGAGTTAATGTTTTGCAAGCTATAGGCCTCCACAGCTTTTCACAATTTACACAAACACCGCAATTATTTAACGCCCGAACATAGAAATTGCAACATTGCAACATAGCAACATAGCGACGGCTAACGAATCATTCTGACACATGATCGCAATAATTCTGACACGGTTGGCGACACTGAGCATGAAAGATATATCTTTTAACACCACTATTGTCACCAAATTCAACAGAAGTTCTGAAAACAGACACGCGTTCCCAAAGGATGCTTACAGCAATTTGTCGACATAATTTTGACGAAGGAAGGCGTTCTTAGAAACAAATATAATCAAGATAGCTTCCCCCAAAAATGCGTTAATCGCACCGGGCTGTTTGGCTGTCGAGCAGCACGTACCCGGGGAGGCCCGGGGGGGCCCGCCCACCCCCGAAATTAAGCGGAATACCCCCTCTCCTCCCCGCCCACGCCACCAATCCTCACACACATTCCTAAAGCGCCACCAAATCAATGTTGAGATTTGACAGCTATTTGGTGGTCAACATTTTGCTGCCTTCTTCACTCCTTTTGTATGACGCTATTCATCGGCATCTCCTGGGATGTGAAGGCAAGTTTTCTCATCGATTCGGTGCCCGCGGGATTAACTCCAGATGCGTTCAGCTGTCACCATCTATTCAAAGGTCACGCGCATGGCTGTTGCTTCGTTAGTTCAACCTTCTTTTTTTAGACTGATCCAGGGACCAGGGAAGGGATTCGGTTCGTATCCAGCTGGTCTATATGCTTGAGGAACGAGTTGGAGCCGCAGAAAACGCCAGTTGAGTTTACTTTTTCCTTCTGCTTCATTATTTCCTCGAGTGACGGCTCACCGCGATGCTGGCAGATGGCCGGAACCATATACCCGCGATATGGGTTAAATAAAGTGCAAATTAAAATAATGCGAAACAGCGTCCATCATCAAACCCGTCAATAACATTTAAGCCCATAAGCAATATTACTGTCTACCATTACCTCGTCTGGTTTTTCCCATATTGTAAAGCACTTTTTGTGCGAAAGTGGCAACTGGAAACAAGAGTTGCAAGGAGTTGAGAAATTAAGCCAAGGCAACAGCCAAACAGGAAGGAAAAGCGAAAATTAACAAATTTGACCATTGTTCATGAAAATGAATGAAACTTCTGTGTATATTGAATGATAGTTATCAGTCGAGCCCCCTGACGTAGCCACTTCTCTGCTGTGCTTATGTAGGTGTTTTTCTAACCTTCTGCGGTGGGCACAGTACGTCTAGAACCGCTGCGTCCGGCGCTCTACGCGGTTGTACGGCAGTGGCGGCCGCGCATCATTACACAACATCCCAAATAGTAATACGAGTCGGTGTTGGCACTTCACTTGGTAGAGCAGTAAACGAGAAATCCAAAAGAACCTGTGATTGTTCTGCAAATATATATTTCTTTATGATTCTTCCAGAGCTAATTTAAAAATTCGCCACTATAGTCGGATACAAATTAAGTCTGCAGTGAACCCCCGCGCACGCCCTCATAAGCACCAGCCACTACGCCTCCACGAGGCTGCAAACAATTCGTACTTCAACCTTTTTCTGTTACACAAATAAGGCGGTAACCACAAAAATAAAATTATTAGCGCGTAATTTTGTACGTTTTCCCTCGCCTATTATGGTGGAATGGCGAAATTCTTTATTGAAGTAAAATGTTTGGTTCGCTGCTACGATTTATTGTCAAGTTCCACTTCGTTTTCCAGTGAAATTTCATGAGTAGAAGGGGCTAAGCAGTGAAATGAACGGTACGGCAGACTTTTGCCGATTGAAATAATTAGGGAGTTTTATGTGCCAAAACAACGATCCGATAATGAGAAACGCTGTAGTAGGGGATCCGGAAATTTGGACCGCCTGGGGTTCTTTAACGTACACATAAATCTATGTAGGCAGGTGTTTTCGCATATCCCCCCATCTATATGCGGCCGCTGTGGCCGGGATTCGATCCCGCGACCTCTTGCTTAGCAGCCCAACACTATGGCCGCTAAGCAACCTCGGCGGGTAGGCTTTCGAAGAGTGAAATGCTCACACTCCATGCGCTTTGTCCATGTCTGTCGCACAGCTCATTGCTTCCGTCGATGAAAAGACTCTTTAAGAACAACAGACGCTCCGGAGGTATCAAGTACGACGGAATTTTCAAAGGGCCGCACGACGACGGTTTTGTTTGCTGCTGGGATTGGCTGGCGGAGTAACACAATCCCGGGCGGTCGGTGGGCGTTGGTTGCCTACCGTTGTTTTTTCAAGTTGTATGCTACTATATAAATCAACTATAGGGAGAGGCCTTCGTCCTGCAATGGGTATAAGATAGGCTGATGATGAAGATAGAAATCTTTATTTTGCACTTTCGTTTGTTTACTTGTTCTTGGCAGTGTTCGTCCTGCGCTACTTTCTTGCGCAAGTCCATTCCATGTGGTTCCTTGTTTCCTAAGTTAAAAAGATGTGTATCTCACAGGCGTGCTACCTGTGAGATGTACCTTATTTCCTTTCTCTTTTCCGGGTTTACCCGTCTTTGTGGTGTATGGCGGACATTATTGACATTTGTGCTAGTAAATGTACCCCCCCCTAATTTGCATAGGAAAGTTACTTTGGGTTGGACACCCCCCGAAAAAGAAATAATCCTAGGTACGTGCCTGCTGTTGAGACAACAGCACATCTCTAATTTCGACAGCTAACAGATATGCTATCAAGAGCAATTGAACAGAATGAAGCGAGGAACTCTTCAAAGCTGTCTTTCAGAAAGACGTCAATCAGAAACTGAACACTAAAAGCTCATAATGCGTCGCTTTTGTTTAAGCACTTAGTTGTGGCCATATACTCGGTCATAATTTTTATGTTTTCCGGAATATTTAGATGTCGCCTGTTCCAGATAACATAATGGTAGTACCTATGCTGGACAATTGAGACAGGCTGATGTTATTTGCACGAGGACGCGAAAGGCTAAACTAATTAAAGATCAATGAGCTTTACTCCACGTACTGAAATTTACGAATGGTAGCTGGCCAGCTAACAACGCGTGTCCACTTGGAATTAATTTACAGAATGTCACAAGTTTCGAGATATGCGGCATGAAACTAACCATAAAAATGCTGTTTTGTTTCACTTATTCTTTATAAAACGTTCTCTTGCGCATTGAAGCACTAGAGTAACCCAAACGTTCATGCATTTCCTCCTCCATTTTGAAATAATATTTCGAAAGTTGTGCCATGCCGAAGCTCCATTTGAAGTGTATATGCCTTGTGTGCTGATCGGCTACAATTTTTAGGTGGGAATATGTGCCATAAATTGGATAAAAAATATGCTTAGTGAAATTTGGTTCATTAGTTGAATTAGTGTTTCAATTTCTCGCGCAAGTAATACTTTCTTCTACGAGTGGTCCAGCTCAATAATTATGCTACCTGCCAAAGGGGATATTTAAAAATTGTGGAAAATTTAAAATGATCACCTCGTATATGGTATATCTAAAGCTTGCCGAATTCAATATATTCTTTTGTTGAGAAAGTAAAATGTTTTGAACGTTGTCATCTTGGTACTTCTTTAATATAGCCTTTTGATATCTAATGTGCTGTAAAATAATTGACATTTACGAGGAATTCGCTGCGTACTTGTGAAGTCTGAGAAGCGATTTTTACATCGACATTTTTATACAGAAGCTTACAAGGAAGTGCTTCCTCTTATGATCACAATTGCAACAGTTAATGCCAGACATTTTATGGAAGTGTCACACAAGAAGTTAAATGTCTTTTGTATACAGGCATGCGTATTTGGAATCATGCGAAGTGCATAACACTGATAGAGTATCACCCTATGGCAGCGCATGAAAGTAGATTGAATTGAATTTTACTTATTTCGTAACAAAGTTGAGAAAACTTCTCTCTTAATCTTTGAGACGTCCTATGTGGAATAAAAATATCTGACTTAAAAACAAGTGATTGCCTTTAGTAAGACTCTTTAGCTAATATGATTGTTTGCATAGTCTTGAACTTCATATCTTTCAGTGCACAGCGACCAGCGTCTTCAAAAATTTGTCACCACAGAATGCTCTGTATTCTCTACGAGTCATGCTCGTAGCATTTGTGAACAAGTTCTCAACATTCTGTAAGTACAGCCTTTGTCAAGCGATGAGAAATAACATCACGCTTTTCCGGCCAAATGGTGCTTCAATGAGCACATTGATATTAGTACTATTTTCAGCACTTCTTTAGAAGGGGGGTGGGCAACTTAGAATAAACTCGTTGGGCTGTTTGCAAAAAGGTACCCGTCTTGGCTAGTTGTGGATCCATGGTCGCGAATTTAAAGCAGGAAGGCAAAAGTAGGACGTATATAAAACAAGGTATAGTCCTTGTCCTGTCTTATTCCACGTTTTGCCTCCACGTAGGAAATCCACAATAATGCGACAGCGTGACCTGATCGCAGAAGAGTGAGAAAAATGCAAACAAGGCGCACAAAAATAATTAACAAAACTCTTCTGGTGGACGTCTGTGAAGCAGTCTTGTCTGCTATTGATTACAGCTGGGAAATAGAAAATACCCCTATATGGGTCTCAGTATTTTATGCCTAAGTACATAATGAAGGCAGGTTTCTTCACAGAGCTCTTTACCTAAAAGTAAACTTACATGGCTGTACACGCTGTAATAACCTCCCAATATCGCTGAGCCAACTAAAGTATTCCCGATTCTCAGTAATTCAACGCGATGTTTCAGTGGGAGGATCTTTGGACGTCTTCCTTAGTGGCTTGAGTCCGAGAGGATCCATGAAGGATGCTGTCTGTCACGGCGAAATCAAACTTGGATTTCCCAGGAGCTATGGAACGGTGAGTATGCGCGTAAGAACATATCTCAACTCATCCAATTCCATGAAAACTTGTCTGTGTTTTTTTATTTCATCGGAATAGTAAAAAAAATTATGACGTGACAATTTAGGTATTCTTAGCCCTGATATTTATTCGATTTCTGAAATTATAATGATGAGAAATTGCTGCCATAGCTGAAAAATTGCTGCCATAGCTGACAAAATTTTATTTGCACCAATATCTTTATTTAATATGTGTGGCCTTTTATACGTCTAATCTCTACTCAAATGATTCCCTAGAACGGCACGCAATTATTACCAAGGCAATATTTATCCCTCTAGTTTGACATCAGGCGCAGGTCAAATCACTAAGATCATCACTGTGCATTTCTGTGCCTTATCGCCACAGCATGATTAAACGACGGAATTCCTTTCTTAGTTTTCGGCGCATAGGAAGACATGGGGATACTGAACGGACACACTTCTCTTCGCTAGGATTATTTTAAGTATTGCCTTTGCAGTGAGTGACAAAAGTTGCCGGATGGCGGATTTCTGTGATTGTGAAGCGTAAACATACTCCACAAATACTATTTCTGAAGCGTACTAAGCGGTAGGTAAGAGGTACCTACAAAAATCCGTTGTATTACACGAGTACGTACGGACCACAAAGAACTTTACCTCAATGTTACTTGCCCATTAATACTTAAAAACAACACTTAGAAGTGTGTCAGTAACAGTTCCTTGTATATGGATAGAATAGTCTTTTAGCTGAACTTGCGTATGTTGTCTAGTATCAAGAATTTACTGTTGGCTTACTTGCAGTGCCTGAACGACACACTAAAGCTTTGCAAAAATGGGACACTCATCAACGTGAGTAAAGCAAAATATTATAAATTTTTGTTTCTTTTGACATAGGTATTGTCCTACTCGCTTAGCGCATGCGGGACTGTCAAAAAATGAGGTAAACGGCCATATAGCAGAGAAGCAGCATTGCTTGGCCTTATTCGCCCTTCTCTTGTCTATACTTTTTCCAAGCAGCGTATTTAAATTTCTACTGGATACCTTCTGTTGTACTAAATTTCGTTGTTCTCCTGCTTGTTGTCATTTATTAACATAGTCACACTTAGTAACATTTATTAACATAGTGACATGGCGTTTCTCTGCGCAAATGATACTTCCTGGTAAAAAAATTACAATTGATCTGATGGGCGCCACCGTATAATCCATCGGATTTCTTTAGAGTACTTGTTTTTCGTTATCGTGAATTCATAGAAGAAACTGCTGCACACTGCATGAGTGGCGTCTACAGATCTTGTCTATTTTTTTCTGATGTGCACCTTTCCAGTTTCCTAATCTTCACGTAAATACTTGGTACCCATTTAGCCCCTCCCCTCCTTTCAGTCGAAGGAAGGGGGCAGAGGGGAGAGATTCAGCAGCAAGACAAAATAGTTGGCCCTAATGACAACTAGTCCCCTTTTCAAATTTTGTGCTCCACCCGGATTTCTAACGCATTTGCACACTGCCGATACGTCCATATCGTATCTCACTTTCAACTCTGTATATATTTACCAATGAAGGGAGTGTTATTGCAGTTATTTAATAACGCTAATTCGCGAAAGGGGAAAACTGTCATTCACCCTACCACATCGCGAAGCTACAAAGGAAACATAGAAAGAAAGCATGGAATTTGAAGTAAAATTTTCAAGGAATATAATTGTCCTTTCAGTATAGATGAGTTTCTTGGGCCATGGAATAGGGCATCATTACAGCGATGAGCCCTGAAAGCTTTAGCAACCTTCTTTAGAGAAAATGACACTGTGTCTATGCGCTAACACTTTTCTTGTCCATGTGTGTTATTGCTATGTCGCAGCATTCTTTAGGGTCTAGAGATTGACTGCAGTGCTCGTTTTTTCTCTATATTGACTGTTGTAGTTTAAGCATGTTTACGAAATACGCTTTATCGCCGGAGCGTTTGCTGGCTTGTTTTTGAGATGACCTCACATTACCACTCTTCACTCACTAGACAATGTTATTTGTCAGGAGGCCGGCGACACAACAGCTACCAACCTTCACAATGCCATCCGAATAAATCATGCGCATTCCTGGTATTTCAGGGAAAGTTTAGTACAATTGAACTTTGTTGAAGTTTGTATAGGTTTGGTTTTGTTTGGGAAGGGTTGACAAACATAATGTTCATGCGTGGAAGATAACTAATTCGCCTGTACTTTGAAGCACTTGAATGACCCTCCTAAGGCAAATTAACTGTGACCTAATTCGTACAGCTATTCGTTCATAAGTTCTGTTTGTCATTGGCCGGCCAAATCCGCAAGTGATATGTCCGAGAATGAAGCTACTATGACGGTGCTAGCGCAAATTCTGTTTGCGAACACAGGCCCCATTCCATATCGCGTGAGCCGCACGTGGAACGTGTAGTTTCGTGATTCCACTATAGCAAGAATATTTTACTACACGTTGAATACACTTAAATAATCGTTACAGTAACTGCAGGTCATCGAGCGATGAAGCACACCTGTGATATGTCGATGTGTGTATGGTTTGTATCACTCGGAAATGCATCCAAAAAAGGGGATTAAATTTTGATTTAGGACTTCAAGGTATGCTATTTACAATACTTGGGGAGGCTCTGTGTTTAATTCCGCGCTGGCTTAAATTGCGAAGTTCTGAAATCCGCCATAATACCGTGAAAAGCAAAACCTTTATTTGGTGATATTCCTTGTGGGCAACTGAAGCATACGTTGGAAGCTAAGGGGAACGCTCCCTTGTCGTTACGCATCCATCATGCAATGACGACCCTTAACTATCAATACAGAAACCTCAAGGGGAATACCATACTACAATAGCTCATGAGTATTTTCGCTATGGTGTAATGCCTAATATTACTTTTTTCAACTCCGATAGGTGTCACTTGTGCAGTCATTGATCGCCGCCAACATGGTAAGTGCCGAAAGAACATGAAGGATATTTATAATAGCTGCGTGCGGTCTTTGCATAATGCAACTAACTTTCGTCCTTGGACTTGCTGGTGGTGAAGTGCATTTTAGCATCGGTTTGTTAAGGTTGATTCGAAATGAGGACATGCCACAAAACCACGCCATCTACTCACAAAATGCATGCTTGTCTAATTTGGGGATGAGCAAAAGGGTCATTTTGTTTAACGGCTTCTTTCACATGAATGCACTTATCATGGCACAGTAGCAAGTGCCTTTGCGGAATATATTGTCTCAATATTATACTTTGCCTATAGTTAAATCAACATGAGTACTTCCTACGATTAACAGCTAGGACGAAAATATAGCGAACGAGAACATCAATTTTTTTTACTGTTACCAGCCGAGGAACACCAAATGTATTGAGAAAACGATGAAGTTTAAGTAACTGTGCCCGTGCCGTTCGCGAACGTCCAAGAATGTTAACAGTTGTTTCAGTTATTGCTCTCAAGATGTGCTGAACGTTGCTTGCATGAAAAGATTCACAGATTATTTTATCACATTTAGTCAATTTATAGCGTCCCAGAAGGATGAAAAATATTTTCAGAGAGAGCTTCTATATATTGAAGAATTGTTGCCAGTCGGCATTTAAAATAGGGGTGCAATAAACAGCAAGCCTAAAATATTATCGTTTCATAATTTCTCTACAGGTAAAGTACATTTTTCAAAGACGGGGAAATATTTGCACGCACGCTGCATTAAATAGTTTACCTATGTATTCATGCCACTTGGTATTGAGTTTTCATAATAAACATTACCATTTTTACCAGCCGAGCTGTTTAAGGTTTTAGTTCCGTCGTGGAGCGTTACCAGAAAACTCAGCCCAGCTGTGCGCCACCTCACGTTGCCTAGCAACCACCTGCGAGAGCACGGAGCCACGTAACCTCGCACCCCACGCGCGTAGGCCGGAGTCGTGACGTCGCAGGCGAGCTCGGAACAGCCGGCGCGACGACACACCTCTCGCCTCTTCTACTCCGTGCGTGCGTGATGCTGCCATGGGAAAATCGACGAAAATCCGGACGCCCGAAGAAGAAACGGCTTACCAGGAAAAGTGCAGTACTGACAAACGAGAAGCGATGCGTCGCCGCCGAGCTGATCCGGATTCCGCGCCGAAGCTGCGGCTGAGAAGAAGTCGACGCCGTGTCGAGGATCCCGAGCTTCAGGCCAGGGAACGCGAGAGTCGGCGTTTGGACGTTCGACGTCGCCGAGAAAGTGACCTCCGCCAGTGGCTGCTCGAAAACTTCCAGCGTCAAGCGCGCCATGACAACAACTTAGGAAAACCTAGCATAACCTCGTAAAACCTAGAAAAAACGTAGCGAAGCCTAAGCTAACGTCGTTAAATTTAGAAACGACTTAGCCAAGCCTACCAACAACTTATCAAAACCAAGCATAACCTCACAAAAGCAACAAACAACTTGGACAAGCCACGTGAAAGCTAGGTGATCACAAGCTTCGCTATTGACTCCAGCCTTACACCACGAGTGCAAGCTGCGGATGCTTTTTATGGGAGAGAGCATATGCATGAACTAAGTCACTTTGGTAGGCTGGTAGTATACTGGTAGGCAGTTTGGAGAAGTATTTGCTAGTATTGTATTGGGCATCAACGACTAGTGTTTTTCGGAGTGCTCGGCTGCTCACGAGCCGGCCACTTCAGCATATGCGTAAATGGGACAGCGCATGGTTTCCCGAGTATTTGATGCAAGTTAGAGAAACCCCGGTTGTCACAATTTACCAGGAGTCTCGTACTGCGCTATGCCTCGTAATCAGATCGTAGCTTTGACACGTAAAACCGCAAAATTGGATGAATTGTTAAACTTGCACATTGAGTCGGAAGCAATCCTTCAGAGCCGTTCATTGTTATAAACTTACGCTATATAAAAGTACAAACACGCCATACGTCGTCTTGATTGCC
Organism: Dermacentor variabilis; assembly: GCF_050947875.1. Classification (NCBI taxonomy): domain Eukaryota; kingdom Metazoa; phylum Arthropoda; class Arachnida; order Ixodida; family Ixodidae; genus Dermacentor; species Dermacentor variabilis. The sequence continues at coordinate 64,232,432 of NC_134575.1, read as the reverse complement.
GTCTATAATTTCAGATGGCCGGAGAAAAACCATGGCGCACCTTATACGAGCAGGCTTTTCATATATTTAATAACTAATATAAGGGAATGGTGAATGTCAGAACCGGTAGTATATCTCTTGAGCTTGTACTGCTAGAAATTATTACTTACAATGCGCTTGCTTAAGGGTATACAAAAATCACCTAACGACATTTTAATTACTCTACAGCAGTCGGACAGCCTGTATGCTGACCCGCTCAAGATATGAAAACTCATTCGCAAGAACAACCGAAAAGAAAACGCTAGTAAAGTTTATTAAACGCGAAATTTGACACATATGACTGTCATAAGTGACGCTAAAGGTGACGCGCAATGTTCTTCTTGTAATAACTTTTTGTATACAAAACAAAAAAGGTTGGAAGTAAAACCTCTTTGATTGTTATTGCACATTCTGAAACAATTAAGGCTGAAAGGCTGTAGAATTGTGCGGATTTTTTTAGTACTGCAGAGGGAATAATATAGCGTCTGTACGCTATGCATGCTACAATGATACCTGGATTCAGTATAATATGGCTCTGTGTAACCAAAAAGAAAGAAAGTTCGTAGATGAACATGCTGATCCGTAATTGGCCTCTGCTATTTGAATGTGCATAGGAACAACTGACCCGCTTTTATGTTTTGCCCCACTGCGCGACTGTTTCTATTAGCACTGCTGCTCGGAATGACGCATTTCATGTTGGGTGTAAATATAATACTTCTTTTCGTATTTCCTCACAAATGTAGTGCTTCATGAAGGAAACGATTACTACGTCTCCATTGGATATGACACGAACCTCCTTCTGCAACATTCTGCGTGGAGCAAAGGCTTTGTTCAGAAACATATTTTTTATCGGGCCTATTATGTACGACCAGCTATATAACGCAGTGTGTAAGTACATATCACTTAACTTACGGCGTTTTGTGGGGAAGAGGTATACTTATAGATTATAAGTTTCGAGTAGAGTACGGACAGTGCTCATGACGATTCCGGCAGCAGGGTTAGAGATATGTGAATATTCCTGAAAAAGAAACTTTGCTTTCGGCATCAGTATGTTGCTTCAATTGAGCAGTTGTCCGCACACGTTTACGCAGGTTGTACAGACAAGCCACAAACTATACGTCCTGCAATATTATCAGAAATTTCGTGGCACAAATATTATTGAGCATACCACGAGAATGATGTTTTCGAACGGACAGTGATTTCAATATAGTGTGCAGTGATAAACTTGTGAAAATATTGATTAGCTCAATGCTATAAAACTGCACGGAGAAATTATGCAGGATGATCTCGATGCCAGTCAAAATAACCTTAGACAATTAGTGCACTAACACACTCTTCAGGGCATAAAGAATCGTGAAGCTTTCAGTTAACATTGTAAACCATCTTAACTCAAGATAATTCCTAATACTGGTACCAGCAGATTGAGGTTGTTGTGCTTGGGTTGTTGAATTTTTCTGATGAAGTGGGGAAAATGAAAACTATTGTATTCGTTTTCTTTCTTTTGTTTCTGAAAATTGTTGTATCGGAAATGCAGGGTTGGTGATCAATCAAAATGCTCAAACGCCAAGTTATTTCTTTAAAAATGTTCCGGTCAAAGTTCTCGAATATTATAAGAAACTCTAACGTGCGTTGGATAGGCATAATAGCTGCGTTTCATTGTCTGCTGAACATCGGGAACGCCTATAGGTATCCTAGGCATACTTTGTGACGCAAAATACATTTCTTGAAAAGGGACAAAAGGGAAGACAGTGACGCGATTGGCGCTTCACTGTCTTCCTTTCTTCTGTCCCTTTTCAAGAAATGTATTTTGCGCCAAAAAGTATACTTAGGAAATCTAAGCACCAACTTGCCCAAGAAGTCCTTTCGCCTATGGGTAGTTTGAATAGTAGCGAAGTCGTGACTCTGACACTATAGAACGGTTCATTTATGGAATATCTCGACAATATATTTGGCACGTTGTAATTGAATCTTATACTTTGTCAATTTCTTTTCGTTGTAGGTAAATAAGGCTCGTGCAAGACCATCCAGAGGATAAAGTTCACGAATTGGGTAATGCGAATGACAGTCAATAAAGCGCAACTTATTGAAGATTGCTTTTCTGAATATTTGAGAACTTTTATTTCTCATTCAGAAGTAATTCTCATGGAATAATTACTATCAGCGCTAATAAAAGTTAGGTCTTCAGCATTTGGTAAAACAGTTTTACTGATTAGGTTTTACTGCGAAAATATGATGACGATGATGATTTTTTGGCATCCGCTTTCACACGGAGAAGTGAAAAAAGTCACCTAGCATACTTGAGCTACTCAGGTTATGCTATAAATGCTTTTCATTTAAGCATGTTTGCTTAATCTTTTCATTGTTTTCCCCTTCCTCAATACCTCTCTATGTGCCTTTTGCCGCTATCTTTGCCTGCAAAGGATCCAGTCGTATCAATTTCTTCTCCTGCTTTTCCCCCACTAATACTCTAAAGGACTTTTGCGTATCTCGAATGCTGACCGGTTGATGCTTTCGTCCACTTCAAATACATGTGCTTCTGGAAGCTGTACGGTACCTACGTACCTCACTAGTTGAATCCCTTCTCATTCCATTAGGATGTGCCGAGTGATTTCTGGATTTTCGACACCATACGCATGCCTCATCTTGCTGTGAATATCTGCTCCGGCATGCTTTTGTCCTTAGCCAGGTCGAGTTTCAAATAGCAAGGCTGTTGTCGTACAGGTTCTCCTTTCCAATTTCTTTCTTTTCAATCTTGTAAATCCCTATGCTATTTCTTGTTTCCATTCTCCGGCTTAAGTTCACTGTCATCTGTTATCCTCTCTTTCTGGTGACTCCTGGTTGTCAGTTTGCACTTTCAATTACCCTTTACTTGGGTGCCAGCTTTCTAGACCTTTTTTCCGCATTATGTGTCCACGCTCTTCAAGTACAGATACTTGTGCACTTAATCCGCCCATTTATTTTGATTAACCTTCGTCAGTCTTTCTGCAAAACAAAACCTTCCTGTGCGCTTCTCCGACTTCAACCAAGGCCGAACCGATGTCACTCTGCGCTGCCGCATATGTGGTTTTGCCACGGGCTGCCAAAGCCAACCAGCCTACCCATTTTTCGTGAACTTCCAGTCCGGACAAGATATACAAATTTAAGCAAAAAGGAGGTGACCGCAAAAGCTCTACCATTCACAGAGCACGGTATTTAGGCGAATCCAAAAGCAATACATTACGAACATTTTTAAGCCGCCTGCCTAAAATGTATCGCGCATAGCACCGGCCGAATTCTTAGAAACACATCCTGCCGATATTTAAGGTGTCACACAGGGTGGTCCTTTATGAAAGGGACTCGCGCGCACGTGGCCGGCGCTCTGCGGAGGTTGCTTAGAGCGCCAGCAAGTGGCAGCAAGGAGAAGCACGTCCGCTGGTGGCGTCATCTATTGGCGGCCAGAATAACCAGGCGTGGCTCATAGGCAAGCGCCTGCTAGAATTTGCTGCAAACCTCTCCCCCCCCCCCCACTCGCATGACTGTTGCGCAAGGAGCGGGGCCCGCAGCTCAACGTCTGCTGCTAGGAAACTCCGTTGGGTACGGAAGCGCACTGGCGACGTGGAACCGCCAACATACACGCGTTAGGTATTAGGTACTCCTGGTGTACCTATATTTATGCGCAAGCATTCTAGGGCTACTTCCCTCGGAGCTCGGTGCGCCCATTCGTTAGTCTGTCTGTAACGAGTCACACGATGTACTCCATGCATATGAATACATGGGGTCCTACGGAGGTGTATTTAAGAATGCCTTATGACTACGTATGACTACTGAGATTATGATTATGACTACATATAGTGAGTACTGAGAGGTGTAACTCTAATTAAGGTTAATAAAGACTGCTAAGATTAGTTACGACGAAATTAGTTAAGCCTAAAAACGATTAACCGAGGGTGATTAAGAATAGCGAATAGAATTAAAATCAATTTATGGTAAATTATTAGACTAATGAAGAATTACTACTGTTGAACGAATGGAGCCTTATCATGAATAATGAAGGGTAACTTGAAATTAGCTAAATCGAATTAAATAATCACAAGGATTAATTACAGATATAAAAGTGTTCGTCATAATCTTAAATAAGGCTAATTATGCACTGAAGCAAATGAAGTCAAAATAAAAATAACTAAACCTGAATTATTAGTTAACGAAATAACTACACTCTTAAGCAATAATACGCCCTTTTGCCACACAACAATAAATGTCATCTGTCTTGTCCGCATTTCCTTTCTTTAACGCGGCGAGCCCGGTACTTCCCAGTAACGAAGGGCATGCGCGTTATCAGCGTGACATAGCATTCCCAACAGAAAAGTAGCGGGCGAGGCGATTAAAGAAAGGAAACGCAAGCAAAACTGATGACGATTATTGTTGCTTGGCAAATATACACATATAAAGCAAATATACATATATAAAGGTGTACCTTTGTCTAAGAGAGTACGTTTATTTACCGAAGCTCAAGTTTCCCCTGAGTGCACTTCTCTCCTCAACGGGTCTTAATTAGGTAAGATTCATTCACGCTATGGGGCACCTGGAGAGCCAGAGCTACATGCTGCAAAAAAGTACGGAGAAACTCTACTGAAACTGTGAAAGTGTGCAAAGCCTACCACCCAAGTTCAAGTTGGCCCAATTCCAAATTTATGTTGACTCACCACCAAATTTTACCTTGGCCAATGGCAAATTTAAGTTTGTCCGCCTTCAAATTTCAGTTAGCCCACCATCAAATTTATGTTGGCCCGCCCACAAATTTCAAGTTGTCCCGCCTCCTAATTTCAAGTTGGCACACCCCCAAATGTCAAGTTGGCCTACCTCCAAATTTTTAAATTGGCCCAAAATTTATGCTGGCCCATCATAAATTTAAGTTCGCCTACTCCCAAATTTAAGTTGAGCACACCCTGCTGTAGGCTTTCCCATGCGTCTTCATTGTGTCCTTTGTATCTACATGGCTATTTTCCGTAATCATCTTTTTATTTGTTCCTTATTGCTTGTAAAGCTACCACACATCTACGTTTAAACTATTACAATGATTAAATTTTGGAACTTCGCACATTACGCATTTTCGTGCAGATACACGTAGGAGAAGTATGGGAGAGGCCTTTACCCTGCAATGGGCGTAGCCTGGCTGGCGACGACGACGATGATGATGTTGATGACAACGCGTTACTCTTTTAGCGTGGTGGACAGAGCTTAATGCAGTGTGCGCCAAAGAATGCTTACGCAATAAAATACGCTGGGAGTGCCTATTAACTAACGCGCATATGTTGGTACTTCCACGGTTCCAGTGTGCTGGCATACCGATCGTGGTTTGGTAGCAGCAGACACTCCGTTGCAGGCCCCGCCTCTTGTGCATCCATCTGGCGTGGGAGGCAGTCCAGCAGCCACTTGCCTACCAGCCGCGCTTTTATTCTGGTCGCCAATAGATTGCGCTACAAGCGGACGTGCTTCCACTTGCTGGGTGTTGGTGGCGTTCTAAGCAGCCTCCACAGAGCACAGACCATGTGCTCGCGTGTTCCCTTTCATAAACGACCACCCTGTACATGTCCCACACGTACCTTATGCCGTCGATTTCCAAGTGTACGTGAAAATTTGGAATAGTAACACCATAACTTACCGGCCTCTATCGAATGAAACTATATTTACTAAGGGGCACAACACAGCATGCAATTGTCGTGCTCTGTGTAAGCGTGTCCTTCCATAAGTTTTTCCTTCCTGACGAAGCAACTTCCCCAGTAGCGCACTTCTCAGGGGGTTTACGAGGGTATAACAAACCTTGGGCCTTGCGTTTCTAGCGCTAATGGACGGCAATAGGTGGCGCCTCGGTCTTCGGCTCTGTACAAGGGGGTGGCGGTGGTGTCGCAATTTTGGCCAAGCAATCTAGGCCAGCAATTTCTGCACCTGCAGCGCCTCTTTCAGGATACATACTCTGTCGCCACACTTCTGAATGCCAACTGTTACGAAGCAAAAAAAAAAGAAAACCGCGAGAATGCTATAGTTTTGAACGATCTAGTAGCCTTCTGGGAACAGACGGCGTGCTGAGTATTGCGGAAACCTTCCCCGCAGGGCATCTAGTTATATGTTTCGTTTCTCGCTCTAGCACAGCTGGATTATTGGAAATCCTCCGCATCTCCAGGTTCACCGCCGGTTGCTTGGAATTGCGAAGTCTCGCACCCGTAATGATAAATGATGGCCTGTGTGCTGAACCCGTTTTGAGGCCAACTTCACAAAGCTGCATTATCGTCCGCAAGCGCGCTTGGCTATTGAGCGGCCGTATTCACTAATGATATGTCCTGCAACAGTATTAACTGAAGTATGCTTTCACGAGTAGGTCTAGCGTAAGATGCCTTTGTAATTTCTAGCCGTGGCTTCAAAAAGGGGTGCAGCTTCTTAGTTGCTTAGCCTCTTGAACGCGCAGATTTCTTGCGACTCTATCGGAAGGTTGCGGAAACGACAGAAAATAGCCTTCTTTTTTAGGTGGGAATTTTCTAGATACTTTCCCTTTTGGGAAGCTCGTCAGGTGTGCGCATACCAGCGATATTTTTTTTGTCGTGGTTTCCAAATAAGCGAACATAAAAAGGTATTCTTGAGTTCTTAAAGAGCACAGGGTGTCCTCTGTCAAAGAATCACGGATATCTGTCTGCGTAGGTCCCACTACATTCGTTGCGAAGAGGTGCAAGAAACGCGAATTATATGATACCATTAGCCAGCTCCTCTAAGTGACGTTACGGTGTTCTAATAACTGCTGGCACTTTTATGTACTAAAGTGGACAAGAGTGGTGATCTCATAGATATTTCAGGCTACTGGTCATGCTGAGCTGCGCGAAGAATGATGCAGGCGAAGTCATAAACCACTTTGCCGGCAAAAAACTTGCAAAAAGCACCCAGGCCTCTATGTTATACGTCCTTCTCGTGCTATCGCATTTTTTGTGATGTGAGTGAGTCCAATAGCAGTGCGTCCACATTTATGAACCGGGCACTCCAGTTTTGCAATGTTCAATTTCCATGCAATGCTGCAGTGTTGCGATTCATACGCAATAATATCTCCAAGGCCAAGTGGGAGTGAAAAATGGGAGTAGTTATGAAGCCAAAGACTGAAAAAAAAAAACGGGAGAATCCTGGTAATACCATCAAAGTCCCCCTAGTTACGGAATGTTATCTATAAGCCAACGAAAGAGTTTACCTACGACACTTGGGAAAAGGTGGTTCCATACTTCTTAATTAAAGTACTGGGTAACAAGGACTGAAATACTTCTCAAGTCACGAATCAAATCCTACCTTTTTAGTGCTATTGACGCTCGCCGAAATGTAAAATGGCCGGCAGATTGACGTAGTAGGGAGTATGGTGTAACAAAAAATATTAACCAGGCAGTGTCAGATTGGCGACTTGGTGAAGGGTAACTACTATAAAAAACACTAGGTTAATCTTTACAGACGGTATATTTGCGGTCACATTTTATTCAGAAATAATAAAACAAACATATTTACATCACGCTAATTATTTCCTATCAATTATGTTATCCTTACTACGATCTCACGTTACTGACACATGCTCAGCTTTGAGGAGCGTAAGTATTCTTTAAAGCAGCGTCACTGTAGACGGAATTTTAGAAAAGTTAGACATTTAGTCGCGGAGCATACGATTAACATTGTTAATTCGTACCTTACATGAATCGACAAAGTAAATTGCGTGTGACGGGCACACCGAAGTACTTAAATACACGGCACGATCACACCAAATATTTGTTTTTTGAAATTTTTTAAGACATTGGGTTCTATATGGATTTTGTACGCGCTGCGACGAATGTTCAGATGCAATTAATATTTTGTGTACAAATCACTGGAGTGCCCTTACGTGTCTGCTTACCCAGGCATGATACGAAACGATACTAGATAATAAAAAATGTCGGCCCTGTTCAATCATATGGGTAATTGCCGATGTAAAAACGGATTGCGGTATTTACTTTTTACATTCAAATAGAGCGTAGCTATCCACTTGCTTCAATAGGAGCCACCTTCGCCATTGGCTATTAGCCTCTAATTGACCACTAAAAGTTATGTAGAAGTGAACACGCAAATTGCAGTATGGAAATACCGATTATTACTGCCATTGTGTATCGTTTTGCAAGATACATATTGTAATTCAGCGCCTGCAAAGCACTGCCCAGCCCCGTAATTATGCCATCAATAGCGCTTGGCGCTACAGATACGTTGAATATAATGCACGTAATTAACACAGCTTCTATCGACAAATTGCTGTCATAGGTCAAATTGTAGGCTCTCATGAAGCGAATAACAAATGTGCTTTTGCTCGTTGCTCGGCATGATGGCTGACGTCAAATGTACGCAAGCTGCGAAAACTAGATGTTGCGCCAGTGTTTCCTGCCGAGTTGAACCTGGTTTTCCTTGTTGCGAAAGCTTTTTCCACGTGTCGTCCTTCTACAGTGCAATGATGCAGCTTTCGTTCGAATTGGATGTGAATATGGGATGTGAACTGTGATATGTGAACACGTGTACTGCATGTGCACCAATGAATGACGTATAGTTTCTTTAAAGGCCTTAAATACTTAACTTTTTTATGCAACGACGAGCACTGCAGTACTTTAGGGTGTCCCAGAGCAGAACTGTCAGGGGGACCTCCTGTTGCACAATGCAAACAAGATAATGGTATAAACAGCAGCAGCCAACAAGCGATTACACAAAACATATTGTTGTACAAATCTATCGTGTTGGCCACATTATCACGAAAATGTACCGAGTAAAATCAGGTGGCACATTAACGAATAACTGGAACCGAAACCTTTTCAGCAAGGATTGACGGAAACCAGCTGAACAATTCAGCGAAACATCCACTGCAATAAGAGAACATACATACAACAGCACTTGTCTGCGCGTTATCCTTATGACTTGTAGAGAAAATATTTGAAATCTGTACAAAGTGATTATTACTTCCTTGAAGATAATACACAAGCCATAAAGAGATACGAGAATACGCACGGTGATATTCAATATAGGAGGAAATCAGTAAATATAAGAAAGAAAGAAACATGGGGAAGGACGAACGCATATAATTTTTACATTGACAAAAATAAAACATATTCCTTCTCGGTGAGCTCCTAGGACATGAGCCTATTATATTTGCACTCAAGGTGTTTTAGTGCTTGAGTTATTCCACGAAAAATTTTCTGAGTACGACGTTCAATTTCAAAGTTCACATCTGCCTCATAAATATATGCTACGAACATATTATACACTAACAATTTATTTGATGACTTGTTATATTTTGCGAAATTATCGTTGTGTCTCTTCGAGCGGCCATGTCTGACTGTCTGTAAACTCTTAGTATATTTGCTACGGTGACGAAAACTTTGTGCGATGTCTTCCAACCCAGTTGCCTTCTAATATTCATTCTCAATTACCTAGCCGCAATTTCCTCCAATGTTTTACTCAGAAGAATTGTACGGAGAGTATTCACCTATAGAAAACGCAGAAATCTGGACAGGACTATCAATTTTTCCAGCCACAATTTAGAGCAGCGACAAGCTCTGAAAATTGATCTGTAATGAGATTTAGGTTCTCTGCCTCCATAAAAACTTGGAAGAATGAAATAGTTTTACAGTTGATATTGAAAATACCCCCCCCCCCCTTATAACTCTCCGGACCTTTCAGTAACGTCCTTCTTGTTCCTCTTGATACTGGATGTACGGAGCTCGACTTTGAAAATACCCAGAAGCACCGCTATTTCGCAGGTCTTTTCAACCTAGTATAACTTTCAATTTGTTTCTTTGTGAAATAAGTTACAAAATATTCTTTGACGTGCTGTCCTTCGTTACACCTATCAAAGGTTTTCAGAAAAAAAAATTGTAACGTCATTGCATGGCATGCGGGGGCCACATTATCAAGCTAATCAAAGCACATGCATAAATTGCTTACCAGCTTCAATTCGCCAATAACAAAAATGAGCTATTCCAAAAATACAAAAAAAACCATACGTAGCGTTGAATGAAAAGAGCCGTGTACTGGGGATAGCCCTTGAATTCTGAATCTTTCTGTTCATCCGCGGTTTTTCCTGAAAGAGGTACCATTCTGTGTCGACAGATTTTCCTTTAGTGATTCGAGACTGTGTGCAGAAACAAAACAGCATAGCTAGAAGATAAAATAAGTATATGAGCCTTCGGCGAGCCAGTAAGTGGAACAACTAAATCGTCTTTTGCACGAGCACAAGTTTATGTTAATGGCTTAGTTGTTGTGGCGTCTGGAAAGGACGTGGGACTCTGAAATAAAACAGCAAGGTGGCCCTGCCAAAAAAAGGTGAAAAGAATAAACGTGACAAACGAAGTAAAGTGACCTATGTGCACTAAGTACTACTTTCAAAAATATTTTTGTTTCTTTTCTCTGCCTGAATTCATGGTCATTTCTGTTACGTGGCTTCGGGTTTTCTGTGTTTCTTTATCCATATATACTGACTTGACCTTCTGGTGCAGTATAAGGGAAATTAGGTTGCGAGCTGTCTCTAGTGATTCAAGCAGTAGGTACACCGAACTTTATCCCATTTCGTGGCCCCCTAGCAAGATATATACAATATTATCAGAAATGAAGCTTATGGTGACATATAATTAAAGAAACATTGTTAACGTGGGTTTGCGGCATGTGAAGATTTATTCTTCACGAACTCCAGCAAAAAAAGTATATTCACTTGGAAAGCACGTGCGTGGCGTGGCAGCCAAGTCCCCAACCTGGCACAACAAGCGAGAAAGTGCCTTTCAATCTTGTCGAAACACAAGCGTAGCTCTGCTTCCGATTTTGTAATGTCTATAATTAAAGGTCATCGCATTTTTTGAATATAGCGGCTGGCTAATAAAGCAAAACAAAACTAACACAATGCAGTGCGATATTCTAGAGAGATAAAAAATTGTGAAAAGTAACTACAAAGTTAAACCTTCAGTAAGCAGCAACAACAAACACGTGGCTTCCGTGTCCGCTTTCGAATGTGTTATGGTTTTTATGCTGCGGAGGACGCCTAGAAAACAGGTGACTATGCTGGTATGCTATTCGGAGTATGCTATATTGGGTTTTTCTAAACCGTACGAATATGTCGAGAGCAACTGCAAATTTTATTCAGCATATCTACAAAAGAAGGGAAAGATATGAAAAGAAAGAAATGGCACGACGCCAGGTTTATGACACCTACACAGCGGCCAGGATAAAATGAGGAACAAGGAATGACGAATGACGTCGCTAGAGTGACAAAGTCCGTACGATGGTGACGGCATGGCCACACCGAGATGAAGATTCTCATATGATGACCATGGTATAGCCATTACAGCGTGGCGAAGAAGACATGAGTACAATGAGATGATGGCGAGAGTATGACGACGGCGGTATTGTGAAAACAACATGCCAAAGCTGGAATGACGATGATGTCGCAATCACGATGGCCTGACCATGACGGTATGATAACTGGGGCTTGATAGTGACTGTCTGACGACGCCACAATAACGACAGGGGCATGACAACAGCACCTAATCACGATTCAATGATAAAAAAAGATTATGGGATGTGACGGGGAGTGGCTGCTGCTTCTCGCGGTGCTTCTCATGCAACCGTCGGGCGGCCCTAATTGTGTTGGTAGTACTACAGCTTTTCACGAAGCTAGCTTTGTTTAATGTCAGCTTGACACAGTCTCGTATCCGTTCGTCGAGGACCCGCTTGAACACTTCCATGGTATGTAACAATAAGCTGACTGGCCTTTAGTTGCCGCCGTCGGCTGGCCCACCTAGCCACTTCCAATAAGGAACTGTTGTGATAGGGCACGGTCGACCATAATTTTTCCCTTTTATACAATAAGGTTAACAATTGTGGGGTTTTACGTGCCAAACCCACTTTCTGATTATGAGGCACGCCGTAGTGGAGGACTCCGGAAATTTCGACCACCTGGGGTTCTTTAACGTGCAATTCTACAATAAGGTTGAAGAACTTCGCGAGCTTATTGCTTGAGTGAATTCTCTCAATAGCTCATATATGTATACGCAAACCTAGAATTAACAACGTTAAGGAAACTATTCACTTACTATGATTCAGCGTAAAGCTCACTGTTTTATGAGGTTTTCTAAGACAATTTTTCACCCTCTAATCGCGGAGAGTGTTCCTGTGCAACTTACTTTACATCGAATCTTCTCTTGCTTTCCACTTACCGCACTGCTTACCTCCGTTTAGTGTGCACCTCTATATGGTGGAGTCACAGTTGTACTAATTGATGTTATTTTCTGCACAGCGTCCCTTCTTCCTATAATCACGGGTGGGATCGACAGTATAAGTGATGTACAATGAAGGAATATATTTATGTAGGTCTGATAATAAGATTATTATTAAATATCATCATAAATTATCAAACAGACCGAGTATTTGTTTTGATTTCGTAGAACATATTACACTTAAGAGTAATCTGAGGCCGCAAAATCTGGTGCGGGAACGCAGAGTTGACAGAAGCACCTATTGGGGCCAAGAAGGTGGGAATGCGACTGAAGCGACGGCGCCGAGAGTGAAGCGAAAGAAAAAGAAGTTGGGTGCGTCTTTTCTTGCTTCTCTGCAGAAGCTGTATAAGCGCGTAAGCGCGGTATGCTAGTTGAGTGCACGGTACAGGAAGTAGGGCTGGCCTCACAACCCTGCCACAAACATTGTCTAGACACTGCAAGAAATTGCAGTCGCACCAAAATCATGACTTGAGTGAATGTTCTTAGAAACATGACCAGATTTTTAAAAGAAGGTAATCTTACCGAGGGAGACAGAGAGAGAGAGAGAGAAACTTTTCTTGTGAAGTTTGAGTGGAGTTCTCTTTCTCAGCGGTGTGGTCTAGCGTGGCGTCTGCTTTGCCGCGACGCTATCAGCCCATTCCGCCAACCGTATCTGGTCTTGCGGGCTGGAAGTTTTCGTTTTCGTCTCCCACTCGTAATGTGTGGGAGCTCGCCTAAAGTGTTCTCTCGGGGGAGGGTTCTTTCGGCATCCCCACAAGATGCGATCTTGGTCCGCCAGGGGGTAGCTACAATGTTTGCAGTTTGGTGGATATTCACCACCGGTCATTGCAGCAAGCCTTTTTGGATTGAGTACAGATCTAGTCTGTACTCTCCTGAGGTTGGTGGCCTGTATTCTTGTTAGTGTCTCGTGCGGGGATGGATATATTCGCCTGGATTCGCGGTAATAAACGGTTATTTCTTTATAGGTGTGGATACCTTCGTGTCGGTCAACCCCGTCGGGCAAGCCCACCTCCCGGTTACTAGCTGCTCGGGCGGCTAGGTGGGCGGCCTCATTGCCAGGGTTGCCCGCATGAGCGGGTACCCGCACCAACTTCAATTGATTGAGATTTTTGTTGGTAATTCTAAATGCTCAAGGGGAAATGAAACCTGAGGTGTAGTTTCGAATCGCTGTTTTCGAGTCGGATGTAATAATCTTGGTGCCCGGAATGGAGGCGACCATGGCGATGGCGGCCTCTTCCGCCTCCACAATGGAAGATGGGGTTACCGTCGCACAGCTGACGGTGTATCCATCGCCATTAGTGACGGCTATGGAGTGTCGACCATCACTGGTGCGAGCAGCATCCACGTATATGGCGGGTTGGTTTTTGTAGCATTGCCAGAGTGCCGCCGCCCTTGCTTTGCGTCTACCGCTGTATCGAAGATGTTTTGGAGAGGTACGGTAACACTGCGCGCTCTTCTTCTTTACCGATCGCAAGTGCACAAAAATTTTTGCGGTTTTGCTCGACCGCCAAACGGTCATGCAAAACCATTGATAGCACTGCGCAAACATTGAGCATTACCACTGATAGCACTGCGAGTTTTTATGCAGGGCATCCCAACTATCATGCACCAAGATTTAAAGATAGGCAAATGCCACATAGCTGGACAAAACCAAGGTAATGTTTGCAGTAACTTGGACGTACTCACATTTTTTTTCATTTCGCCTGTGCACGTGATTATCCTTAATTAATAATTATGTTCTCAAATAATTCCACTAAATGAAAAGTGTTCATAACAAAATCGCATAGCAACATTAGGAAACCCCGATATAGCTTTCTGTGGCTCAATACGTTCTACATAAAAGTCTTTTTATTCGGAGATTGACAGAATCCTGCGAATACATGCAAAATTACCGCGCGACTAGCAGCTCATGCATGCCTGTTCATTTTTTCTTCGAACAATTAAACAGTGGAATAGGCTGACTGAAAAGCAAGTGCATTGTGTGAATGAAGATGTATTTTATTCCATGTTGTAACCCCCCTGCTGTAGTGTCTTCGGGCGCTGCGGGGTAATTGATGAATAAAGAATAAAAAAATAAAGAACAAGCACTTGCCGCATACGTTTCTCGGTAAAGGTTACTCTTGCGTAACTGCCGCGGCGACGGCTCCTTGCGACGTGGGGAGCGACGTCCCTATCCTTTCAAATATAAGAGAGCCAGCCAACCAATGAATTTCATTTTTGTTGCCGCACTTTATTATGGCCGGGCCTAAGCCTCCTATGAGGGGACATCGAGCGTTTGCCTCGCCGCCGCCTCACGGCGTGCTGGGTCACCCAGGTTTGGTCGTCGATGGTGGAGGGCCGCAGTGACTCATGCAACCTCGACGAGAGGGTCGTGGTGCCTAATGGGATGGGCACTCCCATAGCCTATGCCGTAACATAGCCTGGGTAATGCCACAGCACCGGCAGTTGGGGGTAGTGTAAACGTCTGGGAATATAAATTGGAGGCGGGCGTGTGAAGGGTACGTGTTTGTTTGTAGCAGACGCAGGGTAGTAGCCTGCGCCGGCTGAACTTGGGGTCAAGTGGGGGAAAGGTAGGGCGACTGAGGTAAAAGCCTTAACGAGATCGTTATAAGTGGTCAGAGTGTCTCTAGTGTCCAACTCATCTCCAGTAAATCCGGCAGGGTTGAATATAGGCCTCGAGCAAGGGAGTGGGTCAGGGCGACAGCCACTTCTTCAGCCGTCTCGGCAGTGGAGGCAGTGACGCTGGATGCGTGGTGTAGGACTCCATCGCCTGTGGCGACGACCACAAATCGTGGGCCATGGGAATATTGGGCTGCATCAACAAATGCGACGCCAGGTACGTGAGCAAGGGCTTTTATGATAGTTGCGGGCCGAGCTTGGCGCCGGGCCCTGTTATATTCAGGTTGCAGGTTTCTAGGGATACGATCTATGTAGATCCAGCTACGGATGTCGGTCGGGATCGGTTGTTTGGGGCCCAGTTGCTGATGGTAGGTGAAGCCAAGCGTGGATAGAATAAAGCGTCCCGTTTCAGCAAGGGTGAGGCGTTCAATCTGAGAGCGTTGTTCGGCTTCAATGAGTTCGGCAAGGGTTTAGTCAACTCCCAGTTGGCTGAAGAGTTCAGTGCTGGTGTAATGCGGGAGGCAAAGCGCTTGCTTGTAGACCCCTCGTATGAAAGTGTCGAGCTTGTTTTGCTTAGCCCGGTACCAGTTGAGGTATGCAGCAACATAGGTAATGTGACATATGAGAAAGGACTGCACAAAGCCGGGAAGCTTTCTTTTTTGAGCCCCCTCGTCGGTTAGATATACGTTTAAGAAGTCGTAGGGTGTTTTGAGATTGGGCACATATCTTGTTGAGAGTCAAGGCGTTGGACCGTTAGTAGAGATGGTGAGATTGAGGACCCGGATACTAGGGACGTGAGGGATAGGACTGCCATCTTGAAGACGTAGGGTGATAGCGTCACAGGGTCGCTGATCAGATTGCTGTTTGGCAGGGTAACCCCGATGAATGGGCTTGTAGTGAAGAAGCTCCATTTGAGCCGGCGAACACCGCAGTCCCGTTCCTTGGAGATAGGCTTCAACCATGTGAATCGCCGTTTGGAAGGCTGATTCCACTTGACCATCGCTGCCTCGGTACGCCCAGATGGTGAGGTCGTCGGCGTGGATGATATGGTCGATATTGTCGGCTCGTTGTAGTTGCTGGGCAAGGCCAATCATGACTGAGTTAAAGGGCATTAAAGACATTAAAGAGCAAGTTAAAGACCATTACTCGTATTCCTACAATTACTCTACTTTGCCATCACTACCATTACTCTAAAGCAATAAAGCGTTGCCTACGCCCCTCAGAACTTGTAGTGGTGGTTTTCAACAGCTTCGCTTGGCATACACTTTCGCAGGGCCAAGATGGCGACTAATTTTTTGTCAATTCTAGCATTTTTGTATACATCTTCTTAACCATCTTCGTTCTTAAAGAAACCTTCGCTATCTAGCTTGCATAACTACCTCTACAACTGCTACATTGCGTGCCACCTGCTGTCACAATATGCAACTGCAAAGTTAAGTGCGCACACATTGGCGTTACGTGGCGCAAATCTCACATCGCGTGACAAGTGGCACGACACGATGCTGTTGACGATGATGATTTATTCGTATCCCACTTGAAACGGGGCGGTGTCAAGCAGTCACCTAACCTGTTTGATTTAATCAGTTATGCTATACATGTATTCCATTCTAGCATTTTATGCAACTCCTTGAATTATTTTTCGTGCCTAAGACTTGTCTATCTGCTTTGTGCGGCTACCTGTGCAACTGCTGCATGGCGTGTCACCTGGTGTAATGTATGCAACTGCAATGCAATGTGCGCACACATCGGCACTACGAGGCGCGTTCTCACATCACGTGAGAGGAGGGAAGGTACGTTGCTAATGCCGATCAGGCTGCTGCTGATGATGGTATTTATTCACATCCCCTTTGAAACGAAGTGGTAAAATAGTCGCCTAGATAGCCGGATTTAGTCACGTATACTATACATTTTTTTTTTCATTCTAGCAATATGGCCTACATGTCCTTAATCTGCTTTTACTTCCTGAAAACTTTATATCTACCTTGTACCGCTACCTACGCAAATGCTACATTGCACTCCACCAGGTGTAATAATATACGACTGCAAAGCAAAATGTGCGCGTAGTGACGCTATCCAGCGCGCATCTAAGATCTCGTGACAGGTGACACGGTGCTATGCAACTGATGATGATAATAATAATGGTGATGATTTATTGGCATCCCCTTTGCAATGTGGCGTTAGCAATCAGCTGCATAACCTGCTTGCTTTAATCAGGTATGTCATGCATACTTTTCATTCTAGTATTCTTTACAAATCTCCTCAATCTCATTTTCTTTCCTCAAGGCTTCTCGGGCTATCTTGTACCGCTACCTGTACAACTGCTACATGATGTGCTACCTTGTGTAATATAGTGTACCTGCAATGCCAAGTATGCTTACATCGATGCTACGCGTAGTGCATTTCACATCGCGTGACTCCTCGCTCGGTAGGGCGCTTATTAGGGCATTTTTGCGCTACAGCCTTGCAGGCGCTTGCATGGCTCATTGGTAGCGTAGCTTACTCCGGCGCAGCGGGGCCGTGTTCGGTCTGGTCAGAAATATTTTCTTTTTATTACGATAGCAATTATGTGGGCACTTCAGGCCCATTTCTGCCGTCGCTGTCGCCGTGAAGTTCCATATCAAGGCCAAGTGCGACAAAACCGTCGCCGCACCCCATATGCTGCATGTGCAAGTGAAAGCGTGTGAGTTTGAGCCGGTGAACACGGTTCAATCTCGCGTGTGCGAGCGAGGAACGCGGCCCGGATACGTGCCCTCTACTGTCACGCGCAACGCAGGGGAGTCAGGCTAGGGGGTGGGGTGCTTCGTCTTTACGGCGAAACTGCGAATTTTGTCTCAATGCTCGCGATAACTGCGACGGACAACATCGGGAACCGAAGCTGCTATTCGAATGAGCCCATAGCAGCTTTCGCTGCAATTCGCGATTACTTGTGGAACTGTGGCATGAAGCCCTCGTGAACTTGTAAGCTCGCGATTGTCGACAATGTACTGCGTATGAAATAACTCAAACAATAGTAATAAATTTGTCCAACGGCGGGGTTCCAACACTGGACCTCTGGTAGGGAAGCCCGATTTTGAAATAATTTTGCCACGTAAGCTTTGTTTTTCTCTAGAGCCTCGCATGCCACATTTCTTACGAGCTCGAAGGAATTGAGCGCTCACATCACATTATGGTGAACCATCAGCTGACTACATATGATCTGTATCACGGCAGTGTAAAGAAAGTTCAAATCTGTGAACAACCTTCAGTGCATACGTCTGCAGCTTCTGTACTTCGACAAAACACGCTCGCCAAATTATTCGAGAACAGGCCTCAGATCAATATCTGCATTGTGTACAGACGTCGTCCGAGTTCACCTTACGTTGTATAGGCCCAGGAGCGTAACAACATCAAAAGGCACGCCATCCTCATTGTCAGCCCTGACATAATTGATTCCATGCGGACTTAAAGGCAGCTCTTTTTTCATAGTTGTCTGTAACATGCACAAGTGACACACGGCACACCAGGAATATAAAAACGCATGTTGAATTGTCTCAATCGTTTTACAAAACAAGCAATGAGTACCACAAGAAACAAATAAACCAATATTTTCTAACAATCTTTTATGGGGCAGGATGTTGTGTTCAGCTTAAAAAAGTTTTATTCCCTGCCGCAACAAGCATTCGGTTAACAATCTTCCAAACATCTTCTCCTGAATCAGCACATTATAATGCAGGGTACGATGCCGCAAGAAAGAAGATATCAGCGATGCCTCTGCAGAGTTTTTTACGTGACTCCTCGCTCAAATGTTCCAAATAAAAACACGCCAAAAAGAAAGGATAAGATGAAACCACTTCTTTTAGATATCCCTGTATTGCTCCTTGCCTACAAGCCGAAGACACAACACATGCCGGTAGCACTTTGCCCAGTCTCTGTTGAATCACTTCTGAGGAAGGTGTCATGTACATCTCGGAGAAAACTGAATCAACTTACCAGTTGCCTTACATACAGATGTACTAGACCAAGCCCCCCACCGAGCATTGTTGCGAAGAATTTATGTGGTATTTTTTCCCCTAAAGAGTTTCAAATAAGGACCACGAGCACTGTGCATATGTGAACGTTTAACCTGCTGAAATGTAACACTTGCATTGTATAGCATAGCTTGCTTACGAGAAATAAGCTTAAAGCTGGCCCGTTCAAAAGCTGGCTTATCCCAGCGTTGCCATTTGTGTTCCTTTTCATATAACGCATGATTTTTTTTCCCAGTCGGGCTCGTTATCGCAGTAGTACGGTAAAAGGATTCCACAGTATTTAGTTGGTGTTTCTTGCTATTATTTCTTCATAAATGCCCTTGCTGTGATGTCCCATTCCCTAGGTGAATACTCAAAACACTTGCATCAGTTTGCTGCACTACCACTTGGTGGAAAAAAGCTTTGTACACCATTGACACTATGCATTACAACTTCATGTTCAGCACAAAAACTGCAATAACAGCAACGTAAGAAAGAACGCGGACCTTGGATTTATATAAATTTAAACCGCGTATCACGTTTTTGCTAATTACGCTTACACAAATAGATCCTATATATATATATATATATATATATATATATATATATATATATATATATATATATATATATATATATATATATATATATATATATATATATATATATATATATACACAAAAACGACATTTGCAATAACCGGACCGCTTGTATAACTGAGCGATGCAATGTTACGCACTCATCTACTGATGTGTTCATTGTCAGCCTCGTCGAACATTCGGCGTACACCACGCGCAGAGATTCGCTAATTACATTGTCTACATTCACATAACCGAGTGTACATAGCAACTGATCTGGGACACGTGGTCGATTGCCCTCTTAACGTCAAAGTGTAGCATGGCGGCACTAATTTGCTTTGGGTCACAGCTTTCAAGGATTAATATTGCTTTGTGTATATTTATCATAACTATCCTTCCTTTTATTCCGCACAATTGATACGGACCGACTACATGTTGGAATACTGAATGCAACCTATTAGCCAGTAGTCGGCTGTTGTCCCCTTATTTCTGCTTACATCTTTGCAGAGCCGGCATGGTTCATGGTGCGGATGCAAGTTGACGTGCCCGTGTTCTGCCGGGAATGGCGACTTCAGCGGCGGCTGAGTCTAGGAAGCGGACCGGCCTCCAGAGCGACACCGACAGTTATGACACTAGCGTCTACTCGCTCAGCAGTGAGGACTTCTGTGATGACGCCTTCGAGCTTGCGCGGAGCCGCAAGGCGAAACGAAGACTTACCACGAGGGTATCCATGTCTTCGAGTACGCCAACGGTAGGACCAACTCAGAATGTCGCAGTCAGTTCGATTAAATTTGTACCAGAACTCGCTACCGACAACCTGAGGCGACTCAACAGACAGTCCATATCGGCGCAACTTGAAGCGGTGGCGCCAAATCGGATAACACACGTTAGAGTCAACGCACGAAAAAATGTGTTGGCTATCGACGTCACACATGAGACTGCGCTAAGAAATTTGACTGAAGTTACAGAACTAGGTGGCGTTAAGCTCCGCTCGTACATCCTCCTGAACGGTGGTTCCAGTACTGGTGTCATTTACGACGTGGACGTCTCCATCTCCAGCGCCGACTTGCCAATCCTAGTGAAGCCTGCCGTTGATGGCGTCGCCATAACACATGTGTATCGCCTCGGCACATCCCGCTGAGTGAAAACTATATTCAAAGGCGATACTCTTCTTTCGCAAGTCAAGGTTGGCCATTTCAGACACTCTGTGAGACCATTCATCCCAAGGCCACTGCAATGCCGCAATTGTATAAGGCTGGGACACGTGAGCGCCGTGTGCGAGAACACGAGAATTTGCTCTCGCTGCAGCGAGCCGCACGCTGCAGACTCATGTGCAGCCATGGTACTCAAATGTAACAATTACCTTAGGTCCCATGATGCTCCCTCGAAGGGCTGCCCCAAAATGACGAAAGAAAAGGCGATCTTGAAGCAGATGGCGAGAGATCATTCGTCTCGTCGGGAAACTGTTGCGGCCGTAAGAAAACGACGCTCCGGACGCCGTCGGACGTCAAAGAAGGCTGATGCCTCTGTGAAGAGTACGCCCCATCCGAGAACACCTCCTCCCCTGCCCCCTAGGCCTAGGGCAATCCAATCTATATCTGACAAGGTCATGGCGGAGAACAATACAACTTGGTCCTCACTACTAAAGCAACAGCCAAAGCCAGAACAACAGCGGAAGTCACAATGAAGCCACAGCTGATGCCACAGCCGATGCCACAGTCGGTGGCACAGCCGATGCCACAGCCGGAGCCGGAGTCACGTCAAGCGATACAGCTGCGCACGGCTGTAGAGTACACAGCGCGGGTGGCTGAAAAATTGGCCGGAGAAGACCGGTAAGTGGTTATGATGGTCTGGTATCTGATTAATACTTTTCGAACGCTCTTAAAAAATCTGCACACTCCGTCAGCGCGAAGTGAAATAGAAGTGCTGGATGCTCTCAATTCAGATCTTGCAAGTCTTGAGTAAGTATCATGGCTCCTCCGCTTCATTATATTCGCACGGAGGCTGTGGTATAGTTTGCAAATATACTGCCACGCACTGCAACGTACTGCTGACGCCCATCCGCGCCTTGGTCTTCACTGGTGACTTCAACGTGCATCACCAGCTACGAAGCTCCAAGATTAGTTTCAGACAGCAGTATGATGGCAGCCTGACCTATCGACGGAGCACTTGCTCTGACTTGACTGATTTCCAGGCGCTTTGCTGCGTGCACAGACAGTGTTCCCTCTATCCCTCTTTCCTCTTTCTGTTCCCCTTTCCCTTCCCCCAGTGTAGGGTAGCAAACCGGACGCTCGTCTGGTTGACTTCTCTGCATTTCCTCTCTTTGCTATCCCTCTCTCTCTTATAGCCTATGTCAAACTAATCATTTTGCACAAAGTAACATTGTGTAATGTTATTAGGTATTCAGTTTCCGTCATAAGATGTTGTGTGCTTTGAGACAGGACGGCTGAAGATGCTTTTTTTCATAAGATTCATAGAATATTTAATCAAAACCGGTGCAATAAAACCGCCTAAACGCTTTTTACATTGAATTGCCCAAACCATCCGCCCCGTTGATTTTCTATCGTATTACTAAATGATCAATCTCATTCGGACCATGCTGAGACCATAAAACATCACTTCCACATGTGCATAATAAGATGGGTTGTGCTTCCTCTTCCACGTCATCGCAAATATCTCACTGTCCACACGGCATCCAACATTGGTGGCGAGGGACTAGGGAAGATGCAGTTGTTCATATATAGCTAAAGTAATGGTGGCATCTTGACCACATCTTGCACAGTGCTGTCGCTAAAGCTAAGGCGCAGAGAAGGCCAAGTAATTTAGTGCTGAACTATCCGCAAAGTTCATAAAGACTCTATTTTTATGAGAACTTCTAATATTCCTTAGTTTCATCATTTAATCTTGCCTTCGATGAAATGAAGTGTTTTGAAATCGCTCTGCGTCAACCTGATTGCAAGAAAATACTTTCTACCATTCAAAAAAGGGACTTGCTAATATTCATAATGATAAACAATATTTATTGGAACATAATTCAGTGTTTCATAGCCGGACAATACTTATTCTTTGAGTCAATTAACAAATTTTTCGTGCAGTGAATCAAGACGAAGAAAATAATCGTGTGCCAGCTTAAACTGTGTGTTTTTATACGCCAATATAAAAAATTCGTATGTAGGATTGCTACACAAGAATCACATCCGCATACAAGAAAGTAGCGACATTCTTTACAGAATGAAAGAACCAGACGCCAATCACTCATTGTTTCCTCTTACTTAATTATTGCCATCATTGCGAGCCTCCGGGTCCTCGGCACATGACGACATATACGAAGATTTCATTTGAAAGCTTCATGTGTGCAGTCTTGTTCGAATGCTATATTTTCCCCGAACGCTGAGAGCGTGTTTATCTCTAGACATATGCGCAACTGAAGAGCCGCATGTGAGAAGATAAGCACACGTGGAATATGATACAGCCGACAATTTCTTCGAAATGCTGTTTCGCAGAAATAATGGAACGCCAGATATCATTTATTGTCCGTTAAAACTGCGCTGAGCGGGCCCGCTGTCTTTGATTTTCGAGATTACGCTGATATGACACAGCCAGATATTCCTGAACCAAGAGGAAAAACGCTCCTTTCGCGACACAATATGCCGTAAAGGGCATAAAGTAAAAAACAGCATAAAATAAAAAAGCTTTCTCCGACAGCATGTTTTAGCAGGCGATGTCAAAGCAGTATAAACATCAAGTGATAAGGCTGCCCTGCGGCACTACAAGGAAGGTTCGTCCATAAAAGATATACGTCAGCTTGATAGCGCAGAATGTCTGGTAGAGCCTTGCGTGGCACAAATGAAAATGTTCGCTTCAGAGTTCGTTCCTGTGAGAGACACAAACGTTTATGGATGAGCACCGCGCAGACGTTACAATACGAAATTAAGATTGAAGGTAAACCGAATTGTTTGAATGCCTAGGTAATTTGCCAAAAATGCAAACAAAGAAAGAAATTTGGAGTAGTGACAAAATTTGTAGCAAAGCTCTTGGTTTAGAAAGCTTGGGCTATAATTTTCCCCAAAGACTGTATTTATTTCTCACGTTTTATTTCTTGCGTATTATCAGCCCACAACCCTCATGCCAGTCACCCTCTCCCCGTCCCTTTCAAAACCCACATTCAGCAGCGCCCAGATAGCCCTGAAACATAGAGGCGCTGCATGCCTCCTTCATTTATCCATTACAGAGACAAATATGCTATGCACTTCGTAAACCACTAGTGCTGCTATTCCCAAAAAAGCGTAGATAATATTTCTGCAAAATCCACAACCCGGTCAGCCTGAAATTGTCCACGCAACACTAGCAATAGGCCCGAGTGTTCATTCGAATTGAATCTCAATACACAGTTAAATTTTCTACGAAACTTGCGAAATATTCCAAGCATTTTGCATAACATTTCTAAAGGAAACAAGCCTTGTTCCCCAAAGTGGATGATTATCCCTGGCCTTTAAAAGTTGCTTATATAATGCTCCCCATTCCTTATAAATTTAAAATCAATGCCGAAATTAAGTAACGAAAGTGTATTAAGTGTTTATCAGGGCCGCGCTGTACCAACTAAGCCTTAATTTTGATCTGGCAGAACTCCTTAATGAAAGTATTCGGCGAAGCTTCCTATTCATATTCTTATGCTAATGCTAAAGTAATTGTTGCTCTGGGGCTATTTCATTCCGACAGAAAACTCCTTACTTTCATGTGTAAAGCAAGCTCAGAGTCCGCTTATATTCAGTCTCTTGTCCGAAGGCATCACACTTTGGGGCAATACATGCCAAATTACTCGGCCATTTCGTTGTGGAGAAAGCACGCAAATCATGCGTTTAATTTCTTCTTGAAAGAAACTATGGTACGTGTTCTAGCACTCGCTCCACACCCGACTATCTGTAAACAACCTGCAAGCAATAATGAACATGGGCCCTATAATGTAAAACTATTCCAATATATTTTTATTCCAATCTCCTGACGTCAGATTGGGGTAAACGCCGACGCAACCATCGGGTGGTCACCCCTAGGGTTGACTGAACCGACCAATCAAACGCTCTCTTCGTTTACAGGAGGTCCCTTTTGTTTGCTTGAAAAGCGAATAACATTGCCTACACGGAGTGGCTCGTCTTATCTAGTTGGTTGACAGGAGGCGAGGAACACTCTCAAGTGGAGGGGGATTAGATGGGGCTGAGCCATTGCACTGAAAATGGATAAGCGGATGAAGAGGGTGGTGCCGGCATCTGCGATTGGTCCGCTTTCTCTTACTTAGCTTGCGGCGGCTGGAAAAAATCGTGGCGCCATGCAACAGAAGCTTAAGAATGACGCTAAAACTGATCTTCAGCAAACTAGAGTTGGCAGAACGAGGTCGGAAACGTGCGGAAAGTGCTCTAAATCGTTACGCTGCCATGCAAGAAGCTTTAATATGCGAAAATAAACCCATGCTCTCCGGCAGGTGCGAGTGCTCAGTGCCTGAGCGATCGGGGACAGTCACGTTTTATTCCTTTCAGAACGGGGCAGCCTGCGTCTATTCCGAAGAAAAATTCAGTTTGTTCAGCATGTTGACGATCTTTATCGCATACGCGTCACTCTCACGCGCTGAATTTTCGCCGTCTTGTGACGTCGCGTGACATGCAGGTGAAGTGGGTGCAGCCCAAAAACTTTTGACCGATTGCCGAGGGCTAATGGCGAAAAGGTGCAGCGGTGGTAAAGAGGTAGAGCATCCACCTCGCGTGCAAGAGGACCATGGTTCGAATCTCGGTGCCGTGCAAATGTCCACTCGCGTGTTGTTCCACTCGCGCAAAGCTCGCGTGTTGATAAAATTGCATGAACAGGCCTGGAGTGCGGCCTGATCTCGGTTACCAGAACCGGCAAAGCACACCCTCACCAGAGCAGGATTGGCCATCGTGGTGCAGTACTTGACCACAACCTCCTATATGAATACAACAACCAAGCCCCGGCCCTCAGTCCCCAGCAGCTGCGAAGCAACTGACCACGGCGGCGGTCAGACCTGTGACTCAGCAGAGGGTGCTAACAATTCCTGGGTCCGGACAGGCCACCATTGGAATTTGAACCTGGCAAAGTTCAACGCTAGAACGTTATTTAGGGAAGCGAGTCTAGAAGTGCTATTGCTATCTAGTGGGCGGTAAGTGGGATATAATAGAGCTGAGTGAGGTGAGGAGGACAAAAGAACCCTATACAGTTCTAAAAAGCGGGCACGTCCTGTGCTACCGGGGCTTCGCGCAGAGCCGAGAACCAGGAGTCGGATTCCTAATTAATAAGGATGTAGGTGGTAACTTGCAGGAATTCTATAGCATTGACGAGAGGGTGGCTGGTCTTCTTGTGAAACTTAATAAGAAGTAAAAATTGAAGGTGGTACAGGTCTACGCCCGTACATCCAGTCATGATGACCAGGAAGTCGAAAGCTTCGATGAAGACGTGGAATCGGCGATGGCCTAATTCAAAACAAACTACACTGTACTGATGGGTGACTTCAATGTCAGGGTAGGCAAGAAGCAGGCTGGAGACAAGTCAATGGGGAAATATGGCATAGGCTCTAGGAATAGCAGGGGAAAGTTATTAGTAGAGTTCGCAGGACACAATAATATGCGGATAATCAATACCTTCTTCAGAAAGCGGGATAGCCGAAAGGGGACGTGGAGGAACCCGAATGGCGAGACTAGAAATGAAATAGACCTCATACTTTGCGCTAACCCTGGCATCATACCACATGTTGACGTGCTCGGCAACGTGCGCTGCAGTAACGATAGGATGGTAAGAACTCAAATTAGCCTATTCTTGACGAGGGAACGGAAGAAACTGGTACGTAAGAAGCCAATCAATGAATTAGTGGTCAGAGGGAAAATGGAGGAATTCTGGATCAAGCTGCCTTGATCATGAGCTTGTGATCATGTGATCACAGTGTCGATTTCACAGCGTTACATCTACTGGATGTATACTGAAAGGATAAACTTATCGAAATTTTCAGTTTCGAAAGAGAAATTATAGTGAACGCACTGCGACTGTGATGCCGGCAAAACGCTTGACCTAAACTAACAACTTACTTTCATACCTCGAGATGGTTTACACGCGGTATAAGTTCAGGGATAATTTACAGATTAATTCCTCTGGGGTCGTACGGCTGAAGAGCTAATAATTTGCTTTGACCTAGCGTACGACCTGAATAGAAATTTTGGCACGTAAAAACCCCTAATTTGATTAATTTTAAGACTTAGTGGCCTTCCACTCATTGAAGAAGGATGACCAGTGAAGCTGTCTGTCTGGGTCCCTTAAGGGTCTCTTAAGGGCACTATCTTCGAGATTTTTTTTCAAAACGCGGACACGATAGTGGGGAAAGTAGCCCTGAACAGCTCTTTGTTATGAAAAACATTTTGTTATGACACACCGTCTACGCGCTGCTTCTCGCGATCTCCCAATTAACAAGGCAGTCGTGGCACATTCCGCTCCGTTTACAAAGTGCCACACGTGACAGATTGTCCGCGCGTGCGAATGTATCGCGAAATTATACACTTCTAGAATTGCGCTTAAATTTTGCATTAGGAGTATCGTAATTATCCGTGTTTTTTTTTTGGAACAGTGGTGTTTAAACCAGCGAGCACACACTTCGCAGGTGTCTTATAAGGACACGTCAGTTTTTCAATGCCTACGCATTTCTATGCCTACCCAACGAGCAAACCCGTCCTTCCGTCCGTCCGTCCGTCCGTCACATCAGACGACCGTTTTCAAGATAGGGCCCGCAGCAGCTAGTGAATTGGCCTTTGTGCGGCTTGTCGCTTTCACGCGAACCAAGCAGCCAGAACACAGCGCACAAGATGTTATCATCACTCGGCCTACTCTGCCCCCGTAACTTTGAAGATAAGGCCCACGTGGCCGCGCCATAAGCAGCCGTCGCCGCAGTACGGTTTGTCGCGGTTGATAGCAGTTCCCCTCGAGACGAGGCAGTGTCATCCATCACGTCTACGTAAGACACTGCTCAATTACGTAAAGTTCTGTAGGACGCATCAGCCAGTGTTCAACTTCCACGAAGCAGCGGCCTCATCTAAAATCACCATCATATAACATTAATAAACATTGCTACTACTTTCCTCTTGTTCGTCGTGTCGTGCTGGTCTCAGTTAACATTTCGGCGTTGTAATCGCGCTTCTCTCTTTCACCATTCTTTCGCGGTGTTCCTCCCAATTATACCAAACACAGCATCATATGACGACGTAATAGCAACAGAATAGTACCAAATGCTTATGCATCGTTTAGATAGCTCGCACATGAGATTCTGCGTGTAAGTGTTTTATATACACAGTCCATTATATACATATAAAACACAAACCTATATAAACGCAATCATTTGCCTCTTTTGACATTGCAGATGGCTTGCCCAATACACACCAACTTGAGCGACTGTATGCTTCACTGGGCATGTGTCCATTCTTTATCGATAATAAAGAAAGGGCACGTTTCACTAGGTACGTACCTACCGAGATAGACAAGTAGAAATAAAGAACAAAAGGCGGAATAGAAAAAAAGAAAACAGAGAGAAACTGAAGACTGCGTGCATGGCAAGCATACAGGAGGATCATAAATGCTCACACACGCCTGCTCCTTTCTAGAGCTGCCCTCGTGCGCGAAATGTTCTTTGTTTCAGTGACGAATGTGTCCGTGATCCGATTATCATGTCCCCCCCCCCCCCACACACATGCAAGAAGGTGTCGAGTCCGGTCGGTTTAAAGATGCCTGAGGGATATGGCGGTGGCCGCCGTAGCGAGGACAGATATATAACAGGGGCTCAATTCTTTCCTTGCGCGTATACGAGTCGAATGTCAGGCTATCATCCATTCGAATACAGTAAGAATAAGCGCTTGCAAACGCCACTCCCAGCCATAGACAGCTCAGTAACGTTGCTCCGTAACGGTAAAAGCTAGATGGTAGCCGTAGCAAGGCGTCCACCTTAAGCAACAGTCGGATACACTGAAAAAGCTCTTAAAAATTAAGCCACCACGCTAATATAAGTGCTCCAGTAGCGTTCAGGTGGCCGACGGTCGCATGCCATAAGCATATTGCTGTTCCGTTATAGGAATAATTACGAACTGCGGTATGGTACAGACTGGTACGCCTCGCAGAAAAAAAAACTTTGCATATACTTCTTTCAACATTGTAAGGTATTTTAAGTGTCCATCAAGGGCAAGAATGTGACTGTGGACTGAATGGCAATAGTTCGTTTCAGGTTGCTTTCTTCTCGCCTTTACTTTATAACAGTGTAAACACAAAATAGCAATCATGCCGTGGTTGCGCAGTGGCTATGGTGTTGGGCTGCTGAATATGAGGTCGCGGGATCGAATCGCGGCCGCGGTGACCGCGTTTCGATGGGGGCGAAAACACCCGTGTACTTATATTGAGGTGCACGTTAAAGAACCCCAGGTGATCGAAATTTCTGGAGTCCTTTACTACGGTGTGCCTAATAATCAGGAAGTGGTTTTGACACGTTAAACCCTATAATATTAAATTTTAACAAATTAGTACATTCGATTTATTCTTTTTGCATTGTTGGCATTTGAGCAAACGTTTCTCGCGGCTGCGTTTTTCACTTTTCATGAATAAGAGCTTAAACAAGACTTTAATGCTGTAAAACGCCTCTTAACTTTTCTTTTTATTCTGCTCTATCCCAACTGAGATGAATACGAACGCAGAAGCCAATGCGTCTGTTTCAGCGGGAAATGGGCGAACGCTACAAAAAAGTGTAACAAAGAACAGCGCAGCACTCGTGCATGACTTCCTTAGAACGTGTACATTTCCACGCAGGCTGGCGTTACATTTCCTGCAGCGTCCCAACTACACGAAACGGCTTTGCAACCTTAATGGAAGGATGACGAGTAATAATTGTGCGGCTGCCACTTGCGCCACCGGCTCTTATTGGAGCATGCGACAACAATACTGTGACAACCATATGAGTCCTACCATCGATCTCTAGAGGGATATCTAGTCGTGTTTTTTTTTTCACGAAATTTACATCAGCTCTTGGTTGAGTGGAGGCCTCCTGCATAGCAATAGGCGAGTGAAATGGCCCTGCGTTTTACCGAGCATTAAACATATCCACGCTGAGTACTTGTATATAGATAAGAAGGTCTAGGTGACGCAAAGCACTGATAATAAAATGGCAGTGGGCACAGCGACTGTGGGGACGCGTGTGGCTTTCAGGCCCTTGGAGGATATCGTAGCACTCGGTGATTATGCGCCTGCTCAGTTCACTATAAATAGGCGCAAGCAGCAGAGGTTACGCAGAAGCATTAGCAGTCTCACTAGAGAAATTGCTCGTTATCCCCTATATAGGCTTAAGCAAGCCATGAACTTCGCTCAAATTTTCCTTCTGTTCTGTCTCCTGAGTGCCCCGTGCAGCCTTCGGGCTGCTGAAGGTATGTACTAATGCTTGCTTCCAGCATTGTCTCCCGTAGTTGATTCCCGATTTATTCACTCAGAATGTCCGTTTCCTCACTAACAAGGCTACGGTTAAGAAGATTCTAAAAACCTGCTTTCGTAATTTATTTATTATTTCCACAAGAATCCTCATTTTCACATTAAAATAATAGTGCTTCCATTGCGAGTGACTCTTCCTGTGTTTACTGGAATCTCAAGCTATTAGTGCCCATTTTAGCGGCACTCGCTTGTACACGCTGAAATCTATCCAACGGAAAATCATCCTTATTATCGTTATCCTTCTGTCGTACTAGGTGCAGGAGAGAAGCATCTGCCAGCAATCTCCCATTACCCTTGTCTTGTCACAGCTGACTGCATTCAATGCCTGAAAATTTTCTAACATCATCGCACCGCAAACCCTTTGCCGTCATCGACAGGGTTTTTTTTTCTAATAGCACCTATTCTGTTATCCGCTATATGGGGTACATGAAGCAGTGAACTGAACTTATTCATCGTATGCTCAACTAGAACATCAGCGCACCCGCTGGCTGTCTGATCGAGAGCCATAGGTTTTTGTTTCCTTGATACTACGCCAGTAATCTTACAGCGTAAACTGTTCTGGGCTCATTCCATGGGCCGTTTCGGTTGACGATATGTCCACTAACGCCGGTGTCCGGCGTCTGTAGAAGCTATCGCCGGGAATGAGAAAAAGTATGACCCAGTTCCCACCGAGATCGAGCCATCGTCCGCTGCTTTGGAGTCAGCTGCTATACCGCTGAACCATGCCAGCGATCCCTAGCATAAAGCGGAAAGATGCCCTGTAAGCGCGTCCTTATCAGCAAGGAGACACGCCATGTCGCATGCTCGCCGCGCAGCCTTGATGCGTGCATATTTTCCATTGCAGGTGCATATTATTACTTAACTACATCTTGCCTTGAGCAGTTGCACAGGTAGTGTTACGAGGCAATTAGAAAGGTTCCGGCAAGGAAAGACAGTTTACGGAGATGTATATAACAAAGCTACAATATACATTATGTACATGAAGAAATCAAGCTGGCTAGGTGACTATATCCCTGCTGCATTTCAAAGAGAATGCCAATAAAGCATCAGCATCATTATCATAGTATCGTGCCACTTGCGTTGAGGTGTGAGATGCGCGCTGTCCTGCGTCTATACGTGGGCCCTTTGCCATTGTAGTTGCATATTATTACACCAAGAGGCACATGATGGAGCAGTTGCATAGGTAGCGGTACAAGGTAGATCAGGAAGTCTTGAGGAAGAAAAAGAAGGTTACGTAGACGTATAAATATTTATGTAATGAACAAGCTATATGGCATACCTGATTAATTAAAGCAGCCTAGGTGTCTACTTGTCACTGTCCCACTTCAAAGGGAATGCCAATAATTCATCATCATCTTCATCATTAGCATCTATCGTGCCATTTGACACGCGATGTGACATGCGCACCGCACAGCATCGATACGTACAAGTTTTGGATTGCCGTTCTGTGATATTTTACCGGGTGTCCCGACATGTAGAAGTTGCACATACCGTTTGCATACCGCGCGTACCTGCGCCTAGTTAACTCAAGCACGCTGGGTGGCTCTTTGCCACCACCCCGTTTTGAAGTGGAATGCAATAACGCATCATTATCACCGTCATCGACAGCAACGTACCGCGGCAAGTTGTGGCACACGTTATGGCGCCTCCTCGCAAGGTACGAACCGCTGCTGAAGAAGCCGTTCGTAGAGCTACGCCCGCGGCTGCAACCAGACAACATCGGGTTCTGCAGACTGTTGTGGAGAGAGCAGGTCAACTAGCAGCGAACCCACAGCGAAGCCGTAGCTTGCTGTCGACACTGGCCGGCCGGTGCAGGTCCGTCTCGTGAAAACGACGCGAATAGATTTCGCCGCGAAGACCCTGTAGTACCTGCTGCCGAAAATGGAGCTCCTATGTAGCCGTTCATCCAGCTTACGCTATGACTGGCCTACGCGTACCACGCAGGTCCGTGTTTTTTTTTCTCACCACACGTCACGTGGTCTTAGCTTTAGGAGGCTTATTTGTTCTCCTCCATGTTTTATCCCCATACTAGTACTTGCGAAATCTCATGACTGCGCGTCTTCTTAAAGGATAACAAGAAGCTACAAGACTACAAGGTCTGGCTAGATCAATGTTCCACTGCACTAAATGGAGGCTGAAAACCAGTCACGAACTCAATTTTTGTGAACAGAATAATAAACTTTATCCTTGCGAGCAGTAATTTCTAATCATTGCGCGGCTTTGCCAGTAAGGTCATCAGTCATTTGTTGCAATCACCTGCAGCGTTGTTGAACGGGTTGTGAAGAAGAAGACGCGCCTCGCGGCACAGCCGCATCGCCAACGCGCGGCTCGTCTCGCCTCGCGCTGTTGATTGCTGGCGTCCGTTTGGACAGTGTTTTCGGGCTGCTTCGCCGTTCCCGGTTGCTGTGCCTTTACATTAGGAGCCGCCAATAAACCTTTTCTCAGGGTCAGCGTCATTCCGAAAGCGTATGTTGCTCATATGTACCTTTTTATTCTGACAGCCAATTTTTTCTAACGTAACGTTTCGGATAGATCTGCCCCCAAAAAAAGCAGTGAATAACATTGCGCTCATTGTGTCTGCTTTCCTTGTACCCTAAATGGGCTTTCTTTTGGCGCTTTCCTTGGGAAAGATTATGGCCGCTGTGGAAACAGTTTTCTAAAATGTTCACGGGCGCTTCTTCTGCAGCGCAATGCCTGAATTGGTGTTGATAACTGCCCTTTCTAGATGTCTGAACTAGAAAATTGGGCTATGCGATCTTTTACTAGACCTAGCGACATTCAACATGTGACCTCGCTCGAAGGTTCACGTCCACCATTGAAAACGCGAACCATATCTTAGCTAACAAAGAGGGGCTGCTCGAGCAACTGTCACAAGTTATCTAAAGCATCAAAGGACTTATCGAGTATAGCAAACATGTAGAGGCATATGACCATTCGGCACCGTATGAGGATTAGTGCCTCCTAATTGGTATATTGCCAGATTGTAGTGAATGCGAAAACCTCAGTAGCAAATGTGTGTATTTCGATATCAACTAGTCAGCGTACATGTGCTCAGATAAAAAACTATAGCGAAGAGCACAGTGGGCGATTGTCGTAAGCTGACGTGCGCATCACATGCGTCGGCTATTTATAAGTGGCTCAATGAACCATCCAGGTTAATCGCTGGTGATCACGTAGATTCTAGAATTGACATCAGTGTTCCAGTAGCGCGCAGATTTTGCTGACACGAGGCTCGGGGACAGCGCGTACACCAGATAGAACTATCGGTAACATTGGAGAAGCTTCCAATAAAGAAAGGTGCGTCTCGTGCTGAGCGATAACTTTGAACATTTGTTAGGCGGTGAAGTGCGGTCACCGTATAAAGATAAACAAGCATGAATGTCAATATTATCAGTTGTGGAATCGTTTTAAATAACAGAGAATGTGGGTTGAGGTTTATAATACACAAGTCATTACATAAGGTCATCACATTAACTAACCAAAAAGTCCTGTGCACCTACGTAAAATCACGTATATGAATAAATACTAAAAATTTGAATTAATAAATTATTAGTGCTAAAGGTTTCAAACTTGAAGGCTAAACAGGAGAAGTACCAGTCGACTCCAGAATGAAGGCGTATTGCTAGCCGCAACACAAACCAAGGACAGAAGAGGACGCACATAGCCCTTACCTCAAAAAATTCATTATTTTCATGAGGAGCATGCATATGGACAAATAAAATAGAAGTTCACACGAAGACAGGGCCTTGAAGTGGTCAAGCGGTAGAACGAAGAATGTAGCTATAGCGAGTATCTGGGACAATAGCTCTGGTCTTCGTTTTGTTGGCAACTGCGTTCCCAATGAATGTTTATATAGTCGTAGTTCGCTCTCAACCAGCCTCGTTGGGAGGGAGGAGGAGAATGAGCCGGTACGTAAAGAATAAGGCGAGGGTATTCAGTGTTCAAACGAAGAAAGCAAAAATGACAATTCGCCTTTCATTGTCATAGTGGAGGAAGAATAAGGGGTAGCACTGTTGGTTCTACTGAGTGCACATAACCAAAACGGAAAATCATCGACACGAGTGAGCAGTTATGTTCAATTCAACGTGTCCAGTTTTATTCAGAAAAAGGAAGAATAGACATTGCTGGGGCGATTTGAAAAGTGCGAAATAAAAAATAAAGACAGAAAAGGGAAAGAAAAGCCGGGAAACAGGAACTGAATTGTAGTTTTCGCAATATTTCATATCATTGTGCAAAAACGTTCACGCATCAAGGTTGAGGATGAAACCTGGCAGCTCATGCTGAGCAACGGAAGCCATTAGCCATGGAACCATCCCGGCTGTGCCCGGAGCGTAACATTCCAGCATGCGCCCATTCAGTGGTGTGCAACAATGTTCGATCGATTTTACATGAAAACAATTATCATAAGCTCGCGATATTAAGTCTATTACAAAGGCAGAAACGCTGTCATTGATAGTCGCTACCAACGCAGTCATAGTTTACGGAGGACGGCGTCACTGCACAACACCTGCCGTCTCCCCAATGATTTCGTTGTAGCAACTGATCTCATCCTCATGGCTCAAAATGCAGCTCACCTTGAACATGAAGCACTCGGTCGTTTTTGCACAGGTGGCGTTCGTCAGACAAGTTACAAAATCGCAGTAGTCCAGTTGTGCATTCGCTAGTTCTTTCGCGGCTCGGAGAAGCTAAATGCAGCTGTCTTGTGACTTATACACGTGAACCCCCCCTGAAACTCGTGGACTCACATATGCAACCCGCGAATACATCTAAAAGAATATATGCAATACTACCCATGCCACTTGTATTTTCGCAGAAAGAGGCACATCAGGAAAAAGTTTTGCAGCAAAACGCTTGGGAGATTTGCGCGGGTCTTTAGCCAACGCACAAGAATCGATGAGAAGAATGTTGGGGTCCTTTGATGTGGTACTGTGGGAGATAATTAACGGCTGGTGGGAAAATTTCTGCACTCTTCATTTTCTTCTATCATAGGCGCTATATCAAACATGCGAAAATGTTCACTCGGGTATTACTGTTTATTTGCTAGTCAAATGTGACCAGAAATTTGAAGTTAGAGAGGGTTGAGGGTGGATGGTTGCATGTTATCGTGTAACGTAGATTGAAGACGGAGTCTTACAAAATAGATGTTTCTCTTTAATTGCGGGCCAGGAGAAGAGCGTGCAACTTACGCACTTCATCGTATTTCGTGGCACCGACCTTTGCGCGCGCCGTCCTGAGGTGCGGGAGCCCCACATCTTTGTGTCAATAGGTGATGGGCGCGCACATACGACTTTATCGGGATGGCGTGCGGCTATGAGAACATCATTTCGCCATTACGCTTTTAATCTCAATGGCAGCCTGAGAAGCTTAATGTGGGACTGTAGGCACACAGAGAATATGAAGGATTTGTTGTTAGCTTTTACCAGGTAAAAAAAAATCTGAAATGTCCGCATAATTAGTAATGCCAATTTTCAATTTCCTTATACTAACTTTAGATTAAATATGAAGTGATTCATTTGTAACCGTCTTCCTCTGTCGCTTTGGCTTTGCACTTTGGTAAAAGAACTTTAAAGATGATTATAAAACGCGATGTACCTTCTTTAAAATATTGTTAACAATGTCGGCTTTTGTGTAAACTAAAGGATTAAGGTTTAGTGAAATTTAATTTAAAATATCTTTCTTGACTTTGCCATCTTGACGCGAGAACAAATAACCCAGGGAAATGTTTTTCTTGAAAAAAAATTGTAAAGCACGCAATTTGACTACTTTAGTAAATGCATCAGAAACATATCCTAGTGAATATCCGTTGCTTAAGGCGATAATGTTCTTTTTATAAGCAAGACCAATGTTTTTGAGGAGTCGCGTTAAATTTTCATTTGTAAACGTAGGGCCTAAAATGCACGAGGGATACATTTTCCAGCTTCAGTTAACCAGAATAGTTGTGCGAAATTCTTCCTGGCTGTTACTCAAAGTTTTCGTTTTGATTTTACTTTGAGTAATTGAGAGAGACATCACAGGTCATCATGGGGTTCGACCTCGCGAGTACTGGCTGAAAACTTTGTTGATGTAAAGACCCTGCTCTTTTTCTTTGGGTCTTTCGGTGAATGTTCAAAATCTATAAAGCAACAACCTCGATTGTAAAAAGCAAAAGAAAAAGACTGTTTTTACAAGTTTGTAGCTTTATAAAAGAAGCTGAGTGAAATAACTATAAAGTCTAGCCTATTTTTAGAACGTGGAGGTGATCTTGGCGCCACTTAGGGAGCAATTCTAGTGCTTAGTCGGTCATGCTATTTGGAACTCGCCGTGGTTGCTTAGTGGCTGTGGTGTCGGACTGCTAAGCATGAGGCCACGGGATCAAATCCCCGCCACGGCTGCTGCATTTCGATGGGGGTGAAAGGCAAAAGCACACGTGTACTTAGAATTAGGTGCACAGTAAAGAAGCCCAACTTTTCCTAAATTACTTTCGAGTGTCTCACTGCGGCGAGCCTCATAATCATATAGTGGTTCTGGCCCGTAAAACCACATAATTTATTTTAATTTCTATGCTATTTGGAGGAAACGACATGCAAGTTCACAAATGTGTTTTGAAACGAAATATTTGTGGTAGCATAATCGCAAAAAAAAATATTTTTCGAAGGACACAATCTATAATCCTCCTTTCGGGTGTGCAAGCACGTCAATAAGTCCTAATATCCTCTTTAGATCACTTCTTGCGTACGAGACAACACGCCGTAGTCAGAATTCCTCAATGATTATGTAACATCTGCAGGCGAAAACGCAACGGAAGAAGCTCATGAAGGGAAAGAAAATGGATACAACGAGGACACCTGTATTGAAATCACACTGCCAAACATTCTGCAGATTGATCAGGTGAGATGAAAAGAATGTCTCCTTATGGCAACACTTGTCCGAGCTCGTTGTTACGTTTTAAAATGCAAATAATGCGGTACTTGACATGGACATCGGAATAAATAGTTTCTACAGGAATTGTGCAGAATTAGAAGTTGGTTCATGAAATGAATTGAGAGCAAAAGAGATGCCACGAAAAATATAAAGTCGTCCGAATACTCAGCTTTCTATTTAAATATGCTTTCAAATAATATCAAATGTGACATCACTGCCGAAATCTCAACCATATGGATTTCGCGCACAGCAAAATAAAGAGGCAGCCACATACGCGAAGACTGTCTAAATGGATTTTGAAATATTACTACCACGCACAGTGCAATAGAAAGTAACTTGGAATAATGCTCAGTATGTGAAAGTAGAATTCGCTTTATGGGCTTCCTACCCGAAGCAACACACCCACTAATCAGGTCTCAGCGCAATGCCCGATTCTAGTAAGGCACACACATCTGCGCGCAGTTAAGAAATCGTGCTTCCCGAACATTATTATAGCACATCTGGCGCAAAAACGAGTCCATATGATGGACGCTTCTTCATGGGTAGACAGCACACTTTAGATAAGTGACCTATTACTAAATATTTGCCTAGGCTCTTGTGTTTTACGAGTCGAGGGCGCCTCCTCAACTTAGAAGCTGTGTATACATTCATGACAATCTCTTGAAACAGTGAGTGGGCCCGACCACGAGCGTTCTTCTTTTTTGACCCGTCTTAACGCAACTTCTGTCCACATTTAACAACTCACCTATGATCTATTAGCAGGTGCTACACAGCTAAACATGTTGCGATTTCGTGGTGCTCAAAGGTTGAGTCACATTGATATCGTTTATTGCAGTGCCTTGGAGATAACCTCAACCTCTGCAAAGGAAAGACAGTACGTACGCATGACGCATTGCTTGATTGATTGTAAATTGTTACAGTTACAACTATAAAAGGTTTCTCCTTAACATTCGCTTTTCCTATTGTATACATTTTTCATCTTGAAACTTGCTTTTACAGACTCTCGTGGAAGGCGTCCTATCTTTGGCAAACGTAAGTCTGATTCAATTTAATGAATTCAACTGTGAATGCTACCAGTTTTCTACCAAATTTAGGTTGTAGCGACCACTGCTGTAACAAGAAGAATGAATGGTGAGAATCGCAGCTATTTAGAAAAAAAAACATGCGCATAAGAATACGAGGCAGGGATCTCAAGATTGCAATATTTCGCAGCATTTAACGCAAGAAGCTACAATGGAGAGTGGTAGTCCAGGTATTCGACATAAGTTAGACCTAGCATTGTCTTTTTTCCGAGGGCACGTATATATATATATATATATATATATATATATATATATATATATATATGGGTTTTCTTCAAAGTTCAGCACGCAGGACCCGACGTAACATACGCAGGAAAGAGACGACGAACTGTACTCTGACGAAGGCTGGTCCACCAGCCGAAAACGTTAAGTAAAAGTAGATCTCCCAAAAAGTTCGTCGTCTCTTTCCTGCGTATATATATATATATATATATATATATATATATATATATATATATATATATATATACCAGCGTTCCATTGTTCCACCCCTAACTGAGTGCTGCTGCCAGTTGCCGCAGTCGAACTTCCAGCTTTTTGCTGAGATGTATAGCGTAACTACTTCTCACACTGCCCGGCGATAGTTTTCTCTTTATAGAGCGACAGCAGAAGAACAGGTATGGTTGTCATTAAATAGTAGTAATACATGATGCGAATGGCC
Source organism: Dermacentor variabilis (assembly GCF_050947875.1). Classification (NCBI taxonomy): domain Eukaryota; kingdom Metazoa; phylum Arthropoda; class Arachnida; order Ixodida; family Ixodidae; genus Dermacentor; species Dermacentor variabilis. The sequence continues at coordinate 64,193,804 of NC_134575.1, read as the reverse complement.
GTTACAACAGCCATCCTCGAAACTCGATCACTTGTCTGATGAGGATGAAGAAATGAAGGGAGCGTCATAGTTGTGTATTCGTCACCAGGCATGCTCACTTTATTTTCAAATAGCACGCTTCAACGTGTTTAAGGACAGAACATTTTTTTTTCAGTGCACCGTGAGTGGCGTCCTTAGGAACTTGAGTGTAGTCAAAGCCCTAGTAACCGTGAAAGATCTGCTGGTTGCCCTTCTCGGCAAACTGGTGCCAAGCTGTAAGTAAAAAAATATGTTTGCCTCTTTCTAAAAAAAAAACCTACTGGCACATCAATATAGACATATTGTAAGTGCTGGGACATGTGCCCGATGCGAAACGGTATTAACATAAATTTGTCTAATATTGGCAACTACGCCTACAATTGAAAATATCAACAGTAAAATACCAACTTGGATCGGTGGGTACACGTTGAAGTTAGAGTAACATCACATGGGACAACACGAAGAAAAGGAAATAGACAGCGCTTCCTCGTTAACCTCTCATTGCCCTGATTCATGCTCTATTCCACTCATTGACATATGTCTGAGCCAAGTACGAACGACGAGACATTGCGGGTAACAGCTCGGACTGACTTTCGGAGGGTGTCATGCCTGCGAGCGTAAATAAGATTTTATAACGAATTTACAATGAAAAGTAGTTGTCTAAAGAGATATTATTGCAATTTGAAAAGGTACGGTTATTTCGAGAATCAACGGACGAGGTCTTTCTGAAAGGAATGCTACAATGGTCGCACCCAGGGCAGGAAACTGAAAGCGCAACCTGTTGCACAGTGCGCACTCGAAATACACAAAAATGCGCTTTTACTTAAGAACGCCATATTTCAACTTTCGACATAAGAACTGCCTAATTGTCCATGTACTGACTTCATATGTGAGAGGACTGTTATAAGTAAAAGACTGGGGCAAATAAGGTTCATTATGGTACAATATGCCTTTCTAGGCTATGTGGCACTTCTGACTCGTGGCTCAGAAGTTGTTGTAACAGCATATTTTGAGTTTGTCGCCGCACTGATCACGTTTGCTCTGGTTTGTTGATGGTGTCCATACCATTATTAAGCTAGGAGCCGCGACTAGCAAGCAAATAAACTCGAGTATTCGTTACAAAAACGATATATCTTACGGGGCGTAAGGCACGAATACCTTATTTGGGAGGGAGAGGTCATGTTATTCCTGGGCGTGTAAGTGTACAACATCGCTCTTCGAACTCTTCTTCCATAAGGATCCGTTTTCGCACCATTTTTAACTTTTTGTTATACGCCACCGTGATAAGATAAGCCAGGGGAAGCGAGTCAGTCCAAGACACCGGAGCCACCCTCCTCATCCGGTTATCTACTTTTTCTCTGCTAGCTCGACCGAACAAAAAGGCTATTCACTTCTGCGTGCTCCTCACCTCTTCTAGTCAGCTAATTAGATCAGAAAAAAGACGCCGAAGGAGTGGATGCTATTCGCTTTAAAGCAAACTGACCTCCTATAGACGGGGACAGCGTTTGAGTGGGCGGTTCAAAGAACGCTGAGGGTCAGCCCTCGGTGCTAACATGGGTGGTTATGTAAATTTGACCTGAGTAGTTTATAATCAAAATTGACTGCAATAGTATTATGGTATAAGGCCTCAGGTATTACTGAACCCCCGACGAGAATGAACTTGTTCGGCCGTTCACGAAATCTTGTGCCGGCGAATCAACCTATGTTTCGAGAGATGGCGTGCGACATCTTTGGGAAATAAGTGATAAAGCCGCGGACTTAGGCGCGGTAATACGTGACGGACACTTTATTATATCAGTTTGGAGTAGCAGTAAAGGCAGTTTCTTTGTTTGGCTTCGCCGGGATTTCTGGCACACCAGGTTGCTGTGACGCAGTCATCTTGAACACATTGTGGCGCCCTTTTCCCATGGTACACATGTCCTGCCTAATTGTGTATATGTTTAAACAAGGCTAAATTGATTACTGTAACTAGAAGAACCTTAGCCTAAATTTAGGTTAGTCTGTATCCCTTCTTGTTTTTGTCTGTTGTGCGCATTATTTATGAACGATCTAGCCCAGAAGTCGCAACGAGGAAAAAATACGGGGAAAAGAGAAGCGGCAAAAAAAAAAAAAAACGGGTAACTAGGATGGCGTGGTGAGCTCTTTTCAGTAGACTTAGGGTGGTGGACGCAAAAGCTGTTCGCCAGAACGAAAACACAGAATACACATAACCTAACATTTTTACACCTTTATACGTGTATAAAGGGTGCTCGGTTGTCCCCTTGGTAGCACACTCACGTTGAGAAGATAAGATAAAATTTTTGGTGGGAACCAATAATAATACCTTATTTGACGGATTTTTCTTGCAAGTAAGAATTACGACACCTGTGACAGGTGACACAAAAAGAGCATTAAATAAAGCTTCCAATCTATCTGTGTCAAGTTTTCCTATCGGATAACTCTGTGCGCCCAACGCTGTTGGAATGATTACATAGTTTACAACGGCGTCTTTCTCATCGCACGTCTAGTAAGAGCTCCGTTGTCGTCTTCTAAATAATTTTGAAAGCTCTAACCGTAGGAGTGTCACCCGTGGGACAAGGAAACACCCTTAAGGGGTTAAATATTTCTAGAGTGCACAAAGAGAGTGAAAAAGAAAGAGAAATAACTGCTTCGACGTTTTCTTCTCCACGTGTGCATTTGTCCTAGCTCTGGATAACATAGTTTCAGTGTTTCGCATAAGGAGACTAGCTTCGCAGCCGTGCGGTTGTTTGTTAGCAGCAGAAAGATTCCTGCACTTGCCAAATAGTCAAGAGACCAAATCTCGAAGCAGTCAACATTGCTTGCCATAGCGTTACCACTAGTTGCGAGAAGTTCATGTGGTTATATTACATTCGGTGCCAGCTTAGCTACTAACTTATCCTTATAACATTTAGCGACCGGTGTCAGTAGGTGCTTCTGCGGTTTCTGCTGCTTACGCTAGCTTATATTTTTTATGCGCTTCTTCTGTGCAGCGCTTAGGCATACTTTTTTCCCTTTTCAGTGGGCACGGCATTGAACGGATTGGACATGTTTTCTCTGCTTGCAAGTCAAGAAATCAAGGACGACGTTTGCTACGGAGAAATAAAAATTACCGTTCCTAACAGCCTTGGAAAAGTAAGTTGAGCTGTTTTCTCATATTTATGAGAAACAGTGGAGTATTGCAGTGAAATATGAACACAATAAAAAAAATTCTTTCTCGGCAAATATCACTGAAACTTAGAAGGTAAAAGCAAAGTGCGCGACATATACAAAACATTTCTGTTATAACCCGCAATTATTACAATAAAAGCCATACATAGCCCTAACGTGCTTGCTGGGAATATTCCTTATCGCAAATTATTAAAACAATATTGCAGACATCGCAAGGAAGTTCACAGCTTGGGATAGCAATGAGACAGTGACCTCGTATCTGTACCTTCAGTGGTTGCTTCCGTAATTTTTAAGCAGCTATATTTACACCAAATACTATACATAAAATATAAACAGTTTATTAGCGTCAAATTATCAAAGATTGGGTTCATTTACGGTTGTTAACTGTTGAGTGTGCTTGACTGTTTTGCGCAAATAATTTTTGTGTGAGAAAACGGCATTGTTGACATAAGTGAAAAAAAAAAGCCGTTAAAGCCGGATGATCTTTGATTATAAGCTTCGACCCGAAGACAGTTCAAAGATGCAATTGTTTTCGAAGTCGCCTGCTATTACCGTATCGTATGTTACTAACATGGAAGCAGATTATGTGCTTTTATACTCTGGGGGTTGAAATTCTGAATGCATAAAATTAATTTAAATTGAGAAAGTAAGAGCGTCAGCAGGCACTTTGTCGTGCAACCCTCCTTTATTCGCCTAAGCAAACAAAAAGACGAAGTTGTGGCATTGCATGTTCGGTTGGAAGTTTGACGGTGCATGCAAGATAAATACGAACTCGCGGTATTCTAAAAGCTATTCAGGGTTTTCTTTCTCTTCTGAGACGAAGCGAGGAAGGGTCTAGATCAACGCAGTGTAAGTTTGCACAAAATCTGCTACCAACGACATGCTTGAATCACTTCCATACACAATCACTTGCATTACTAATTTACAAGCACGATGAATGTATAACGTAATCACTTCCGAGGTCATTTTGAAATAGAATAAAGGCACGGTAGCGAGAAAAGCCCGCTGTTGCTGAATATATATTGCTTAAATATCTCAAATTAACTGGCGCGGGGAATGCGGACCGGAACAACAAAACAGATATGAACAAACGCATGCAGCAACTCAAGTTGCTTTGATCAGAAATGAATATTTATACGAAAGGGAGCCGTGATTCCAAAAGATACAAATTCTGGACAGGAGTAAGGATGACGCCGCCAGAGAAGCGCTGGAGGCATTTTGAATTAAAAAGTTATGGTGATAAATGTGGCATTAATTTGCTATGGTTGCAGGAACATTGATTCTAGACCGGAGGGCATCTCGCTATGTTAGCACTGTTTGTATTTAAGATGCACATTCGCCCACTTTTCTGTATACATACAAATCGATGTTCTTTTCCGCTAAAAATAAACTTTAGATGGTAGTGGGGTCCTCAATTCCTGTGTTTGGTCTTGCCATCGGCTGCATTCTTCTCACCTGCTATACCATGGCAAGATATAAGTGCATGGACAGCCAGGAGGTCAAATATTATTTGAAATTAAGTGATATTGGGGAGTTGATATTCCATTACGTTTGCTTTAAGGGGCTTTGTGCAATCTGCATGTTTAAATGTATAGTTAAGTATACGCTACAACGTGGCTGCATTTTATTTAACGATATCATAGGATTGATATTACAATACTTCGTTGAGGAGCACTGCTGGTCACATGTGAGGCTGCATAAGTTCTCCCCGTATTTTCCGCTAATTAGGTTAATGTGCTCTTTCTTTTTTACAGTGCGTCGATGACACACTCAAGCTTTGCAAAAACGGAACGACAATTGACGTGAGTACTGTTTTTCTGTTACCATGGGCTTCGTAAATCGATCCTACATTGTTTCTTAAGTAAATGCACGCATAGTGATTAGTGGTGCTACCGAAATGCTTTTGACTGGCAAAGTACAGGCTCTTAATGTCAACGTTTTTGTGACATATAATTATATCTATTAAAATATACCCCACATAATTACCCTGAGTGAACGCCAACTCTATTAAGGGTCTGCTTCTTTGGAACGAGTACACTGCTTCATAAGAAAATGCTTTTTCTTATCTGCACGTGGCTTCGCACTACTGTCTTATAAAAAACAAACATAAACTTATTGACTACCGACAAGTAAATGATACCGGAAACTACAAATAAGCAGCGCGGATGCATTCCCCGGACCCAAAAGCACTCCACAGATTATCATCTCGTCTGTGACAACGCCATGGTGTAGATAGCATTGGTGTCAGTTACCAAGACAGGTGACTGAAGCTTCCAATATTAGTGATTAGTCGATGGCTTCCCACTGAGTCTGTGCAGAACAGCATGTAGAGTGAATTTCGCTCGCGCTTTTCTAACTGTCCTTTTTCAATTTTCAGACTTCCATTGTAGATAGATAACATTGACGTTAACTATCAAAACTGTTGAGTGCGACATCTAATATTAGTAATTATTTTATAGCTTCCGACACAGTCAGTGAAGAACAGCGTGCACAGTAACTTTTGCTTGCTCTTTTCTGAACGTCTTTTTCCGTTTTCAGACTTCCATCGTAGATAGATAACATTGGTGTCAACTGTCAAGACTGTTGACTGCGACATCCAATATTAGTAGTTATTCTATAGCTTCCTACAGAGTCAGTGCACAATACCGTGTACAAAGAATTTTGCTTGAGCTTTTCTAATTAACCCTTTTGCGTTTTCAGGTTTCCATTGTAGAATCCCTCGTCAAGACAGTTGGGGTAAGTGCGGACGGATGGAATACCATTACAGAGTGTTTTTTACCACTCCGTCGGCTACCCATCAGCACATAAATTGATCTAATACATAAATGTGCATTTTTTGGTCTCAACTCCAAGGCATGTCTTTAAGTGTCCAGTGTCTCGTAACGGATGTATCTTATATGAAATATGAATATGTATAGATAACATTTTTTGATCTTCCACGAAGGGTTAGGAAAAGAGAGCTCTTTAGTTTATCTTGGCATAATCATTTTTCTGCACTCATATTGCGGAAAAAAATGAAACAAATTAGACAATGCGATCATGTTCTCTCTCTTTGACGCAGCTACTTCAAAAGCGCATACATTGAGTGAACGTTCAATAACACCACATGAAGCGGTGATAAACGGTAGAATGTAATGGTGCTGTGGGTGGTCGACTGTATGTAGACAAAAAGAAAAATACTCATAATCTGTCTGGCTCAGGCCTAAATTAAGTCTGCATTTACTTGCCGACGAACACAAGGTACTCTTTGCTCGGGTATTATCCTCTTGCACCAAATGTCTACGCATGAAAGATAACGAAATGTGAACTTTAAAACATACAAACTGCGGAAGTTATTGACAGCAAAGCTATAGTAACTAGAATGATCAGGATTTTGGAACATGCGCGAACGCTTATTGCGAGTACTTTCGCTGACTTTCACGCAGCTGGACGCCAGATAGACGCTTAATTTCAGCTTGAGGTGTGAAAATTATTGAAGGTGTACTTATTGCGACAACAATTATATGGATACTCCAGGTGCATTTCTGCCTTGGTGCCGCCGTCGCCGTGCGGTTCCTTATATAGTCCAAGCGCGATAAAATCCTCGCCACGCGCCGTGTGCTGTATGTGCGAGTGAAAGCGTGCGAGGGTGAGCCAGTGATCGTGGTTCAATCTCGCGCACGCAAGGGAAGGAAGCGGGGAGCAAGCGCGCCGTCTTCCGTCGCGCGCAAGTCTTATTTGGGATGGTAGGGGGGAGGAGCCGCTGTATCTTGAAAGGCATCTGCGGCGGGAACAGAGTCTGCCGCACGATGTGTTTTCCTGGCTTAGTTGGCGTTGATGTGAGACGCGGCAGGAAGGTCAATTCGCTCACTGCTGAAGCCCCGATTCCTCTATTCAGTGTATTGACAGATTTTTCACGATGATTGAGCGATATGTGATCATGTTTTCTTGTGCGCACGTGACGCCATGCTTGTTAATTTAGTTAGTATGCCTATGTTTACAAGTTTATACAGCCGATAAAACTACTATCCTTACTTCGTATAGCTGTTCTTTTATTTTCTAATGTATTTTACGCTTCGTCTTTCGGGCAAACATGTCACTTTTGTTGCATGACGTGCCCAATGCGCATGAATATAACTACGCGAAATAAGGAATAAAGAGAAACCTGATGTCTTTTCCTACTTCCTGTTATTTTATACATACCAGTGCATCGTCAAGGACTTGCTCACCACTCCACCAGACCAGACAGTCAGCAACCTTTTGTGTGATGTCGCGAGAACCCTGTCCATCGTTCTTGAACAAGTTCCTGGTGGCAGCATTCTAAGCAAACCCGTAACTCAAATCTGTAAGTATGAAGCACGGCAGTGAAAACATTGCAGGACTAATTGAACGTGTGCTATAAAGACATATGAAATTTCCTGCGAATGTTATATAATATATGACAAGGAACCAAAGTGGGAAAATAAAGTAATCAATTTGACTAGCTTGATTTGAGCCTGAATTGATGCAATAATTTAACGATGCCGGTACAGTGTAATCGTATTTTCATTATGATAACTGTTTGTGATTGCTTAATTCCATTTTTAATTTAAATGTATCGCAACATGTCGAGGTTTTGCATATATGTCGAACTAAAGCTGTCTTTCTTTGGACGTTTAGTGACCCCACAAGAAGTGCTCATAAAATTATCAAGATTGTTTCATGAATAAAGTAGAGTGAAGACATGTGGTCCTTCAGCCAGGTTTACTTTCTTGGCCTCTTTATGGCAAGTTCAATAGACATGGCAAAGTAAAGACTGAGCGAATTGTAGACCCGCAATATTCTATTAGTAACGCGTATCTTAAAAGTCGAAGTTGTTGCTTATGTTTTTTACATGTTTATTGCCCGACAGGCACATAATTTTGTAGCGAATAGTTTAGCTTGGTTGGGAAAGTGAGTAAAAAATATGCAGAATGCATAAACAAACCTTATATCACCCGTGTCGTTTCATCTTTTTCAGGCGAGTCGAAATAACCTCCGCAAGCTACAGTACAGCCGGCCCTCTTTATCACAACACACCGTTCCTGCCAATAAAACATGTAAACAAAAAATATCGTCTATATTTCTGCCACAACTGCCGTGTTCGCGTAGTTGTTTCGGCGCTGCGCTGCTAAGCCCGAAGACACGGGATGAAATCCTGAGCACTGCGGTCACATGTCGATGGCAGTGAAAAGCAAAATCGTCCGCCTACCATACAGTCGCCAAAGGTAATGAACCCCAGGTGGTCACAATGTTTTCCGGAATCCTCCACAACGGGGTGCCTTAGAATAATATCACTGTTTGGATACGTAACATCCCGGAATAAATAAAATATTTTAGCGTCCTTATGTGTTTGACAAATATTTTGCTTTAGGCCACGGCGGCCGCATTTCGATGAGGGCGAAATGCGAAAACACCCGTGTACTTAGATTTAGGTGCACGTTAAAGAACCCCAAGTGGGCGAAATTTTCGGAGCCCTCCACTACGGCGTCCCTCATAATCAGAAAGTGGTTTTGGCACGTAAAACCCCGTATTACAAAAAAAATATTTTGCTTTAAGAGGAGCGGGGGAAGCGTAGACGGGGAAGTGCAAATGTCTTTAGTTAAACGAACATTTATAAATTGTATTTCTGCATACCAGGACTGGGGGACGGGGGAGGTGACAATGTGGTTGGGCGTAGCGTCAGCAGTTGGCACTTCTGGAGCCCTATAACGCAGAACTATTCCAATATGTTTATATTCCAACCTCCTGACGTCAAATTTGCGTAACTGCCGGCGCAATCGTCGAGCGGTGGCCCGAAGGGTTTTATGAAGAGACCAATCAAACACTCTCCTCATTTTTAGGAGGTCACTTTTGTTTACTTTAAAAACGAATAACATTGCCTACGCTGAGCGGCTGGTCTTACTTAATTGGCTGACAAGGAGCGAGGAGCACGTTCAAGTTGAGAGGGATTCCGTGGGGCCGAGCCACTACGCTTAAGATCGATTACTGGATGAAGAGGGTGGTGCCGGCGTCTGCGATTGGTGCGCTTTCCCTTACTTGGCTTGACGTGGCTGGTGGAAAATTGCGGCGGCATGCAACGGAAGGTTAAGAATGCCGCTAAAACGGATCCTCAGCACAGAAGAGTTGGCAGAGCGAGGTCATAAACATGCCAAAAGTGCTCGTTAACGTTACACGGCCACGCGAAAATGTTTATTGTACGCAAATAAGCCCATGCTCTCCGGCTGGTGCAAGTAGCCATAGCCCAAGCGATCGGCGGCAGCCATCTTTTATTCCTTCTGGAATGGGGCAGCCTGCGGCTATAAAGAAAAAAACTCCAGTTTTGTTCGGCATATTAATGCATCTTTAACGCGTACACGTCACTTTGGCGCCCTGAGGTTTCGCGGTTTTGTTACGTCGCATGACAGGCAGGTGAAGTGGGTGTATTTAGAAAATCTTTGACCAATAACCGAGGACTAATGGTGAAAAGGCGTCGAATCAGAAATAACTATTTTTATTTTGTTGGGTCCAGTCATTCATAATCAGTGCGTACACATCATATCAGATGGGGAGCTACCGCGGTTTACGTGACGTCGCTTGCGAGACCGGAGAGATCCGGGTGGTTCAAAAAAGTTTTTGACCAATAGCGGAAGGCTGATTGCAGAATTGGAATAGAAAAGTTTGGAATAGCTTTACGTCATAGCGCTCCTAGCTTCCTGAATATAGGCTTATATTATGGCAGTAAAGTTACTATGTATCAGAACTTTTGGCATACTTGAAAGGAAATATTCACACCATGTAGCTCCAATATCAGCATTCCTTATATATGAAACATGCGCCTTGTAAGACCGGGCGAGAGTTACATCGGTAGCTGGCCGTGGAACGAAACGAGTGATTTGGCAGGGATCTACACCGGGAATGACCTTGCCTGCTGGTAAACGGCACATGGTTGCACCAAGGAAAGCTGTGGCGGACTCGCCCGAGTTTCCAGGTGGCCGATGGCCCCATACACTGCCGGCTTTCGGGAGGTGTAGCTGAGCTCTTCCCGTGAAGACGTTACCTCATTACGTTATAGCAGGTAACTAGCATGTACCCCTGCTGCTAATTCTGCTCCTTTTGTTTTTTTTTGTTCGTTTCATGTAAATTTTATTTTTATTTTCTTTTTTGCTTGAAGCCGCGTGGGCAGTCGCTTACGGAGGGTGAGGAATGCCCACCCACCGACTGGACAGGACAGAGCTCGCCAGGGTAAAGCTCAGGGGGCTCACTTTACACATTTTCGAAGGGCGGATGACACCGTATAAGTTTCCTGTGGTATGCGGAGACCGATATATTATTAGGGAAATGAGACAAAATACAATGACGTAGGCATAGTGATGTAATGTGATATTCCCTTTAGACTGTCGGTGCACATTGCATGACCATTCGATATCTATAGTAACAGACGACTGAAGCGTGTCGTCTGAAGCAATCTCTTCGAAAAATTATGTAAGAACGTGACATCAGAAGTGTCGATTCACTCAAGCCAGCGCTTATAATGGGTTCTTACGTCTGCTTATATCGTAAAGCATTCGTATGTCTCTGTGGTAAAAAAGACGACTGGGAAACGTGGCCCATCCTAATAAGCGATGACTAATTATATACGAGCTCCGTTCAAAGTAAGAAACGCGTCGTAGAAATGTTTTTACAGCGAAGCTGTTTATGGCTGGCAACTAGAAGAAAAGGTGTACGAGATGTTGACAAAAACAAATCATGGTGGTTCGATCCTGGTGATAGTACAGAAAGGGTCCAAGCTCATTGGCACATACCCCTGTGGACTCGGGGACCTGTAACGCGCCAATCAACTACCTTTGTCAGACGTGGGACCAATAGAGGTCCCAGGCAGAGGTAAAGAACAGATGTTTTTGAAAAAAAAATATTTAGTGCAACTTTTTGAAAAAGGATCGTTGAATTCTCTGCGCCAACCGCGCAAGTGCTCTAGTGCACTGTTCGCGCGTTCGTCGTCGTCGCCTTCTTCCACAGCTGGCTGCGTTGTGCAGGAAGATATAATCAGAAATGGCTCCAGCATCGGTGTCTCCCACAGCTGGATTTGTTGCAGCTCATCATTCCAGCGTAGAATTCACTCCTGTTCTGTCGTCGTAATTGGGAGGCCGCGTCTGCGTGGGCATGGGCCGTGCATTAAGGGGGTGTGAGCCATTAATTGTCATACGGAACCTCACGGTGACGGCAGAAATGCGCCTGGAGTGTCCATGTAATTGCTATCGCAATAAAGTTAGTGCTGCTAGTTTCATCATAGATGCTTGCACCACGCAGGAGGGTCTGCATAGATGAAGACGACGCTAATGTGCGATTTCCCGATCACGTGGAATGTGGCAGGTCTTTGAAGGCTACGCATCTTCAGCACTACGATGATATTGAGGAAAGGTTGATCAATAATGTTGGGTTGACTACCACTTGCGTCATAACCGCTCCGAGAAGCTCGCGACAGCTGTTGCGCTCACCGCGCGAGTACTCGCTGTGATCTGCACTGGGATTTATTGCAGCATTTTTCCTTGAAAAATTAAAGCGGACTCTTTTTGAACTGCTGTTTCAGGCATTGCCGTAAGCGAGTGAAATCACCCAACGTTTCTACTCATCACTGGGCGCACACCGCACTTGTGCACACTTGCCTAAATAAAAACATTTTGATGAGGCAAAACTCTGAAAACCAACTGGCAGTCGACTTAGCGTCTGTAGAGGCACCTGTGGCTTCAGGGTAACCTGAGGATGTGGGAATGCTCTGTAACCATGAGCCCTCTCATTTCTATATAAATAGGTGCCTGCAGCAGGCGGTACACAAGCGCATTAGCAGTAGCACAGAAATCGCTCTCTCTCGATTGATTTAGCCATACAGGTTCACTGTAACCATGAGCTGCACAGAAATATTGCTCGCTGTCTGCCTACTAAGCGTCCCTTGCAGTCTTGGGGCAAGTGATGGTATGCACAACTTTTTTTCTTTCGACATTGTTTCTTCTCATCTATAGCAGATGTGTTCGCTTGGAACGTCAGGTTCCTTAGCGATACGGCGGGTAATATAAACAGGTTAAAACGCTTGTCCTAACCAATAATATATTTCTTTATGTTAGGCTCTTCAGCTTTACAATTGTTATACTAAATTATTATGCAGTTTGCCTTTCGGCTTAACCCCGTACTGCATGAAACTTTCTTTCTTGCAGAAAACTTAGGCAAGTCTTTGTTTAAGCCAGATATGCGTAAACAAATCCCAATTTTTTAAACAAACGGCTATTTGCAAATTCATAAGCAAACATAGACGCATATAGCGTATGATACGCACTTTAGTTCCGGGTAGATTTTTTGGCCATGCAAAGGAACATTTAAATAGCAGAAAAATTGCAAAAATATGAGCCAGTGAAAAAAATCTTGATACTTTGCCTGAAGAGATTAAATGTATTTTTCGCGACGGCAGCTAGTACAACTTTATTAAAATTTGATGACCTCGTACTTTATTCACTTATTAACACCAAGATGTACGCTAGATCATTTATAAACTTTCATTTTACGGGAATTCTTTATTAGTTCTGATGAGTTGGGCGCGCGAGGTATTGGTTTCTGCTATTGCTATTAGCTCTACGTAAGATTGCAGGCCTCGCAGTTTTGAATGCACTGGTGTAATTTTCATTCTATTTTGCACCAATACCAACCAACCAGTTCTGCACCAATAATTCTTGTAAGAAAAATGTAGATCGCGCTGAGAGGGAATTTTTCCGCCAAAATTGTTTTTACGCAAGGAAACTTATGTCTATTGTTCTATACTAGACAACCTGTCATTGCATCCTCGATCCCACATGTATGTATAGAGCAATTAGTACTTGCTTCAAGAAGTGAACGGAATGTATTCGTGCGATTAGCATTCTCAAGGTACTTCAAGTACTTTCGGTGGCACGAAAAGCGATTAGTGCACATGCACAACACCTGAAGTGCACCGGTTAAGAGATCGTTTATATTGTTCCTGTGCAACCTCCCACACGCACCCAGTGCTAACTCTCTCCTCTTTTCCCTCTATCTATTACCCTTTCCCCCCCAGCAGTGTAGGGTAGCAAATCGGGTGCTCGTCTGGTTGACCTCTCTGCCTTTCCTGTCCTTGCTCTCACTCTCTCTCTCTCTCTTGGGACACTGAGTTGTCCGTAGTCAAAGGGTTAGAGCATAGGGCAGTTGCTGAGGGAACCGGGTTGGAATCCAAATACCGGGCTAACTCGGGTCCCGGATATGTGAGATCGGGTGTCAGCCGTCATTAATGAAACCGTTTCACACCAGCTTATACTTATTTGTCGCTCTTCAAGAAACCTCTTTTAATTAATCTTGAATTACTGTGTATGTGAAATTAGCTATGTGCCGCTTATTCAATGAACATATCCGACGCCAACTTGTGTCATTTGGTATAAGCCACTGGAAATGTGCCGCCCTTAAACCAAAAAACAAAAATCATTAAAATTTTTCCGGTGGTGCGCGCAGTCGAATACATGTCATTTATATTTGATCTCGTTTGAGTATACATTCATACTCGCGCCATGCTGGGACTTCGCTGCCAATTGTAAGATAATGGTGTTCAATCTGCGATGCTTAGCTTTTTTCAATGAGCATTAGTTGGGTTGGAAACACTTTTAGAAAGATCCCACGAAGGTATTTTATGTTGTAGTAGCTTTTTAGCATCGGTGATCTATAACTTAGTAATCTGACGTATACGGAACGACTTGCTAATTATTGGAAGGGATCGCATGTCACAGAAAAATAAAAACGGTCTGTTCTGTACCAAAGCACTTTATTTAACCCTTTATCTAGCAAGAGAAGAATGCATCGGCCTGTAATTTTTTTATTGCCTGATTTCTTCGTCATATTGCACAAGTACAGTGCATACGAGACAGGAAAATGTTTGTCCAGAAACTGAGCCAGACACAGTAGGTCAAAATATTGTTACGCTACCAGTTGAAGGCAAATGTGTGGTTCAAGATTTTGTTTTCGTACTTGGTTTGACAGGGTAAACATATGTTCCTAAGATGCAGCTTTAGGGAGAGCAAGAATAGGAGCTTGCCTAAACAAACGAAAAAAAGATGTGCGCATTGAGAAGAATATAACCACCACGCGCGCTAAGCGAATGATGAGGCCTGTGGGTTTGGTCCCCCAAAAAAAACCTTCACTTGATGCTACCGATCTAGCTTTATCTACAGGAATGTTTGTGATGCTTTTTGCAAACGGCTGTGTCAGAAGAAAAGTATTTTACGTGTACTATTTTCATTCATTTTTCTTTTGTAATTCACGTTTTATGTTTTGTGACATGCAAATACAATAAAAGCTTTACATTCTCTAATGGGAAAATACATTTAAGCTGATTGCTACATCACGTAAATTTTAATTCATTTAATTATAGTTAGCAGTGATGCTTGAGTTGATATTCCTCCAAATTCATAACATTTTTACCCTGGCACCGCCCACTTGATCGCCGATCTCCTAGAATTGATCGCGCCAAGACACTGAGGAACAACAACAGCAATAGCATCTGGTGTTGCTCACAAAACATTTTTGTGAATACAAGCGTTGCGGAGGCAGATTATCAAAGATAAACTGAAAAACACGTACTAATAATTGGTCTTCTCCAGCTTTTGCAGATGGTTTTGTTAGGTAAACGCTCGTGTTGAGCTGCCAATTAAAGGTTTAACGTAGATGCAATATAGACGGAATACTGCGAACGCAGCCGCTTCGGATCCCGCATTGGCTGACGCAGCTACTGATGCAAGTACATCGGACCAGCCATCAAGCTCTGATCCGTCTACAGCCCCTACTGAAGAGGCGGCTGTGCCAGATACAGAAACCTCAGCGGATGCCGGCTCAGCGGCTGATGCAGGCACAAGTGAGGAAACCTCTTCTTCAGAGATGTCTAGCTGAATGGGTGAGGTCTGACCAGAATGGTTATTGCTTCTCAGCTATTGTTGAAGCTCTGCGCAGATGGACACAGGAAAAGAAATTAGGCCTTAGGGAGTTAAAGTCATCACGACTCTTATTTTACGCGTTTAGGTAGCCTTATTGTAGTGTGTAGAATAACAATGGTAAGCCATTTAGGTATTTGCGTTTGTGAAGTGCGTGGGCCACAAGCATACGCTAATGTTTGCTTCCGAACACCATTATCAGCATTAGGCTTTAGATACGGTGCACTGTAAACAAGCAACGAACCTTAGAAAAAAGAAAGATATTACAAGACTGCCAAAAAAAAAAACACCCCGTCAAAGAACAGAAACAAATTTTGCAATATGGCTACATCACCCATCTCCGCTTATTCATAAGTATGTGATACCATTTCAATTTTACTGTTCAGTATGATTGCACTGTTGCATTCACACATCTTCATTGTAAGCGTATTTAAGACAGCTATAGCTATTCTGATGGACGGTAGGTGATTCACTGCAAGTACGAGATGGTGCATGATAAAATATGAAACATAACTAGCCTTGCAATTTCGTATTTTTAATTATTCGTGCAACTGAGTAATAAATTATGGTCCTTGTCGTCTGTTCTACATCTGTGCTTTAAAATATAGTTTGAGGTAAAATTTTATGTCTTTTGATCATACCTTTATTATGATGCTTTAAAAATGCATCGTGAACTAACAAAAGTAACCCTGCAACGCAACTTCCTTTGCAGACGATGCGTTGCGGTTGTGCATTAGTAGCACAGCTTCCGCTTTATAGCCGTGAAATTCTTGGTGTCATCTCTAATACTAACGCGAAATTATTTAGCTCTTTATGCTGTAGTAACCAAACGGCCGAATTAAGGAAAGTAGATAGAGCTGCGAAATGGCGTGCTTTCATTTTTCAGACAGACAGGAACATTTATATTATTTGGCCGATTGAAAAAATATTTCCAGCGCTAAGGTTATGAGAAAAACAGCTCACCAGTAGTTTGTCGTTAATAAAGGGAAAATCGGACATCCACCCGTTCGCAGCAGTTGCTACAAAGGAAACCCATACGGGTTCCTCTAAAGAAAAGCCTCAGAGTTGAAGAAAAGTTCCTCCTGGTCCGGGACCCGAACAGGGGACTACCGCCTTTGCGGGGCAGCCGCTCTACCATATGAGTAACCATGCGACTAGTAGATGGCCGGGCGAAGTCGAATTTGTCGACAACACGAAGCAAAGGCAAGTGTTTGACGTGGTTGTTCTGCGGAAGGCCGCAAGGTGGAGAGAAGTAATTATTAAAGGGAAAATCGGACATCCACCCGTTCATAGTAATTGCTACAAAGGAAACCCATACGGGTTCCTCGAAAGAAAAGCCTCAGAGTTGAAGAAAAATTCGTCCTGGTCCGGGACCCGAACCGGGGACTACCGCCTTTCCGGGGCAGCCACTCTACCATATGAGCTAACCATGCGGATAGTAGATGGCCGGGCGAAGTCCAATTTGTCAACACGAAGCAAAGGCAAGTGTTTGACGTGGTAGTTCTGCGGAAGCCCGCAAGGCGGAGAGAAGTAATTAATAAAGGGAAAATCAGGCATCCACCCATTCGTAGCATGTGCTACAAAGGAAACCCATACGGGTTCCCCGAAAGAAAAGCCTCAGAGTTGAAGAAAAATTCGATTTTTCCTTTATTAATTACTTCTTTCCACCTTGCGGGCTTCCGCAGAACCAGCACGTCAAACACTTGCCTTTGCTTCGTGTTTTCGACAAATTCGACTTCGCCCGGCCATCTACTAGCCGCATGGTTAGCTCCGATGGTAGAGCGGCTGCCTCGGAAAGGCGGTGGTCCCAGGTTCGAGTCCCAGACCAGGACGAATTTTTCTTCAACTCTGAGGCTTTTCTTTCGAGGAACCCGTATGGGTTTCCTTTGTAGCAATTTCTACGAACGGGTGGATGTCCGATTTTGCCTTTATTAATTACTTCTCTCCATCTTGCGGGCTTCCTCAGAACTACCAAGTCAATATTTTGTCGTAATGCAATCCAGGTTGCGGTTTAAATAAACTAAATAAGGTTGTATTTTTGCATGATACAAAGTTCAACCAAAGCAAATGGTACAGGCGCTTCGGACGGACTTTGAAGATGAGAGTCTTGGTATTGTAAAGCGCTGTTCAATATAGTAATACCACTTGGAGTAGGTAAATGACCTTGCACTAGCAAATAACAGTTGAGACATGAACTGCGTAGACTCAGACGAAGGACAATAAGAGAATACAAATATAGCTTTCGATAGTGATATATAAAACAATGTGCTATCCTTGTAAGAAAACTCTGTGACATTATATAGAGGAGAAAACATAAAATGGACCACATCTAAAAGCTTCTATGAATCTAACAACTGCCAGCCCTCTCAGAAAAGCGTCGTTCGTAATGACGAAACACCACTTATGGCACTTTCACGGAACACGAACCCAGCTGCATTTCACACTGTAAAAACAGCTGTGAAAGAACCAATGAGAAACGTATTCTTTTTAAAATTTTTGCCATAGATAATTTTTTCGTCGAAATAGGTCATATTATGTAAATAGTATTTTTTGCTTTATACTTTGAAACAACATTTCTATCAAGCTAAATGGCCCATTTGAATGAAGCGAAAATTTTCTCATGAATCGTGCGAGCGAAGCAATCTTGTTCTTCTTTGTTTTGTACCCTCACCTAAGATTGGTGTGAACATTCACCATTAGCACAAAAAGAAGCTGGACAATATCTTACGAACGAATAAAAGAGCTGCTCACACGCGGGATACGCCACTCAGATCATGGCTACGTATACTAGTAATGTTGATGCTTCGTTGCGTCGTGCAGCTGTCATATAATTTTCACGTGCCGTGGCAATATATCGTTTTGCTTGACAAGTCATTGACAAGTGCATCGCGTGCAATGCGTCCCCGATGTCTCATTGTGTTCTGTTCTTATACTTCAGTCATGTGCGTTTTCATTTCGTGAGCCCTTGAGAAATTCTCATGCCCTACTTTGCCGATATATTTACTAATGCGTGGCAATAAGATATCATATAAAACGCTTTATAAGGACACTACAAAGGTTACCATGTTTACGCTGCCTGACACCAATTGAAGTTGTGCCCATTCCAAACAAGACTGACAATTTCCTTGAGAGCACAGCTCCAATTACGAATGCAGTTTCTTTACTTGTCATATGCATTCAGTCAAGATATTCTGATGAGTTAGCGCGATAATAATACGCACATCTTGGCAGCTCTTTCATGAACTCGACAACAGATCCTTGACGACATCGGCTCAAGCTCACTTAGGTACTATTCATGTTTCAAGGCTATCTCGTGCAGACTATACATGCCTAAGTTACAATTCAGAGAGCTGCGATGTTTTCAGGGGGGCGCAGTATACCCTAGTAATTTGTAAAGATTAGTGGCAGGTTCAGAACAAAAATAAATAGAAGCGTTACCCGAGTGTCTGCCACTTCTTACAGTTAACCTTTCAGACCTAGATTGACTATACAAATGAGAAACCGCGTGTGTTCGTGTTGCAAACAAACCATTAAATATCGTGAACTTTCTTACTGCGCATTGCGCAGCGGATTGGAACCCAGAGAGAATTGTTTTCTTTAAGCCCATTTTGCGTCCAGCGGACTCTATACTAGGTGCGCGCTAAGTTCATCATATAGGAAAAAATGTAGCTTCGTAGAGCACTCTCACAGATGCGTCCATTTCATACCATTGTGGTACGCTTGCTACATTCTTTCGACCTTGTACAAACGACCTTACAGCGGAGGCAGACAGCGCAGCAGACGACGGGTCTGCGAGTGAGCCTGCAGAAAGCATCCCACAAGCAGCGCCAACTGGGGACAGCACCACGAACATGACGACGGGTGGTTCTGAAACGAGTCCTGACTCAAACGACAACTGCATAGAGGTCACCATTCCGAATATTTTGGGCATAGAAAAGGTAAAAAGAACAAATTTCATCGCAGAGATTCCTTACGCTGCAATGTGGTCATTTTAATCTCGTCCTACTAGACGAATCACGCCGAATGAGTCTAGACAAGGACCTGTTTGTACTCCCAGCACACCTTTAAATATAATCAAATAAGCCGGACGAGGTGCTGGCGACATTTATTGCAGTGTGGGGCTCAAGAAACGTGCGATTTCCTTGCTTCGGCTTGGCTTCGATATAATGGCTAGTGGCCCAAGTTCGGCAACATTGGGAAAACAGACATCTTCACACAACAATTTGGCACTTGATTGTTCTCTATTGCAAGGTGTGTCCTCATTGCCCTCGTGAAGTGAGTGTCAACAATTCAGGGCCACCTTTTCGAGCTGGGGAACATGTCTTCTAATAGCATGTTATATTAGCCTGTACGAACCCACGTTAAAGCACTTATTCCAGTAGTTCATTCGTACACGCGTCGTCATATTCCTATCCTGCACACAAACGCTCACAATTTGTAATTACAATTACAATGTGTTTGGAGACATTTAGGGTTAGTCAACGGGTTCATAATTTACTTGCAGGATGAAAAGAGATGTTTGAGGGTCCGTTTAGAATAGGGTTGTTGCCCGGGGCTGCAAAGCGTCTTTGTTTTACCTTTATAGTGCGGAAATCGCCGACAATAAAAGCATACGGTCCGAATCCAAAACTTAGCGGAACACTCCTGCGTAAAATCGACAACTTTTCATAGTGTTCATTCATACTTTTATTGCAACTCGCCACCCCAGATGCATTCAATGCTGCTCCAATGTATTTATGCTCCAACGTTTCCTGCACGATGTCAACGTTCTCACTTGTTTTTGGATCATACTTCAACATGTTGAAAAGCATTACTGTTTTTCTTTTTTGCACTAAACATGCACAATCTACGCACGAACTCAGCTCACTCAAATGCGTCGGCATCTACGGTCAAATGTATTGCGCTCCCAAAATTTCTGTATTGCAATCTCACACGTTTAAAAGCTTTGATATTTTAGGCATGCGTTCTGCGGCAGCAAGACATCCAATGTACAGAAATACTAACAATGGAGTATGATAATTGTTTTAAATAAATTTTATTCAAGAATTGAACGACTGTCTGCATTAGAGGTAAATGATCATTTGCCTAGAATAATTTTGCGATAACTGATTGATATTTAAATGCCCTGGGCGTTTGAAGCCAAATGGCCAACCTTAAGGGCAAGATCACGTAAAATCCATCATTTTCCCG
This sequence comes from Dermacentor variabilis, assembly GCF_050947875.1. Lineage (NCBI taxonomy): Eukaryota > Metazoa > Arthropoda > Arachnida > Ixodida > Ixodidae > Dermacentor > Dermacentor variabilis. The sequence continues at coordinate 64,173,474 of NC_134575.1, read as the reverse complement.
CAAGATGATATGTTCTGACCAATACTGCCTGCAGGATCTGGTGCTTGGTTTATTTCTGCTATTATTTGTAGCATAATTCATATCATCACCGAATTTCACATTAAAACAATTGACTGGTTTGCTGTTTTGTAAGCATGACAGTTTATTCTTCATTTTGACATTTCAAATAAACAAATATGGTAATGTAAAGTTGCTTTTAAAGTGACGGAGGCACGGCCGCGCTGAAATCAATTATAGTTATTGCATGTATCGCATAAACAAATCAGAAGCGTCCTATTAACTCGTAACTTGGTGACTTCTTCAGGGCTGTCGAAAACTGCTCCAACTATATGCCTTGGGGAGGTGACAATAAGTTCGGACTTTCAACTCATGCTCCCAGAGTAGTGCATTAGAAACCTTTAAGGTTTGGTGTAGGACATAGCGCCATATGGTATTGTTTCGCTTCAGTGACTTTCCAAGTGCCGCTGATACTGCAATTATATTATGTGCAATATGTATTGATGCGCCCTACTGATGTTTCTGTAACTGTTCGGAAAATTATCTCGGTCACAAGTTAACGTTAGTCATCTGTAAGCTGTTGAGGTAAGTAATCTTTTGATTCTCCCTTGTTCGTCGCCGTCCGTTGGAAACTCTTACGTACGCGTTGACGAAACCAGTGACCGTTGACAGGTGCAGGGAAGAGTCGATGCCGTTCAGACTGGTTTCCCGATGCATGAAATGTTCACAAAAGACACGGGTCCTTGTTCACAGTAAATTTAGCATACTAGATAAGTTCTCAAGAAGCATCAATGAGCAAATATGACAGTGAACATACTCACCAAAGACTACTGGGAAACAGCCATGTTATACCACCGAAAACCTTCCTATATTTGACGCTTGTTTATTTTTCTAGAGTCCTTTATATGTGTATTGTAAGCGGAAGATTCGGCGTGTGCGGGTATGTCACGAACTTGTGGTCATACTTAACTACACACAAAATGATAGCCCGTTTACATCAATACCTTTATCTTTGTCTCACTTGCTTAGACCGTGATCATAGGTTTTTGAATCCCTTTTTTGCCCTCCTCCTCCTAGAACGTTTCAATACTCAATCCACTTCCGTTTGCTGAGTAGCATGTATAGACGCGTCCATATACGCCATGGGAATTCTGTATATTCTAGGAAAGAGTGAATTGAGCAAGTTAGCACTGATTTATATGTAACACAGTGCGAACAACTAAGTCGAAGGGTCCTTCGTCTGTGCTGTTGAGACTAGTAATTATGTACATCATTATAGAGAGCTTTATCGCCCTCCTACTAGATGACAGTGTATAAGGAACGTTATACGGAATTACATATTGTTTTTTCTATGATGGCTTCTTACGAATTAGAGAATCGTAGCATCATGATATTTTTTGGAGACAATTAGAGGTTCTGGAGAGAAATATTCACCCAGTTTAACAGCCCCATATTGAGCTGGTCAAAGCAGTCAGGTTTACCTGACATTGAGCTGTCAGGGTTACATTAGTCTTATTTCTTTACAACACCAACCTCAAACAGCAAGTCACCAACTGCGCATCGGTCCGCACCGACGACAGAGCGATTGCCGAGCAAGCGGCCATCGGAATGGCCATGCTCGACGGTGAAAAAGCTGTCATCTACAGCGACTCGAGGTCGGCAATCACAGCTTTCGCGAGTGGCATCGTCTCCGAGCAAGCTCTGCGCGTGCTCCGGAGAGACGGCGGCGACGGTATTAAGCACCACTCACGTTGGACAGGTCGAGGGTGCTGATCCCCAACCTCAACGACTCTGCGCACGAGGCCGCGCGTACCCTAACCGACCGCGCCGGTTCCGGCAATGGCTCGGCAACAACGAGGTTGCGGAGAACAGGGACGCGCCCTACACGTACAACAAAATTACCAAGCATGTTTACCTCGCGCGAAGAGTGTACCCAACCCCTCACCGCAAGCTTTATACGCCTCAGGCTCTAACGCTCAGACTACTGCAGACGGAGACGTACCCTAATCTCAGCCCCCTGCACACGATTTTTCCCGAGGTATTTCCTAACGGCGCTTACCCTGCATGCTGGGACTTAGCCACGCTAGCGCACATGCTCTGGGAGTTCAAGGCAACGTACACTAACCCCTATACTGCCCCGGCCAGTTGGGAGTCGTCCCCCCCCCCAACCCACTCCTAGCCGACCATCTCTGGGTCGCCGAGCAAGTCCACGGAGCAGCCGACAGGCTTGGCCTAGCGGTCCCGACGTGGGGGTCGCTCGCTGCGCGCTAACGCGCGCCTTGCAGCAGATCGATAACGTTTGTCAACCAACCAACCAGCTAGCCTTCACTGGCGGAAGACAAGGAATACTAATTGAAATGAAATTTCTGAGTTAATTTTCTCGCGTTATGATATTCAGATATTGATTCGCAGACGCGTGCAAAATACAATTACACTCAATGAGCACGATATGACGGTCGGCATCGAAAATAGGTCACGATGTGTTGTCGCAGAAACACCTTGCTGTGGGGAAAATAATGTCAGCCCCAATATTTTCATGACACGCATTCCCATAGACGGAATAAACGTCAATGCAGTGCATCCCCTGGCGTGCTATATCGAACCCCAGAATCACAGGCGTTGCTTGTTTGTTGGCCATAATCAAGATGCCACTACGTGAGTGCCTAATACGCTTTTCAATCTTAACAAAGCATTCATAGTGCATTCAAACAAAAAACGCATAATTGTTGGCGTAACCGTAACATTTAGAAGTTCCCGAAACCCTCAATTGAGCTTGTTTCTGTGTGTGTACACCATTTCTGCTTTTGTCTAGAGAAGATGTCGAGATGTCAGCAGTTTATGCTCATGTCTCCCACTACATATAACAAGGAAAAGTATTGTTGAATGATATGCTATCTATTTTACAAAAAATACTATATCATTTAAACGACACGGTAATGTGGAGTTCCCACGTAGGTTATTGTTCCACTACTGAGTCTGAACATAAAACAAACAAACAAGCAAAGAAACAAAGAAACATGATTTTTTTATTTGCCTTTCAGTGCCTTAAAGACAATCTCAACTTGTGTACTGGAGAAAATGTAAGTATTATCCTTTAAATTCCCGAATATTTGCATTAATTGTGTGTAAAGAACGAAAATATATTTCCCAGAGCTGTGGAAAAAAAGATACTTTACTTCCATCATTTACAGTGGGTAACGTCGAAACGCATAGTCTGCTATGCAATATTCTTGCCGGCATAACAGCACCACTTCTAACTACGTGAACAGAACGTTAGTTTCCTCCACGTGTGTAGTTTACAAATCACCTGCATATCTCCTACGAACTTGGCAAAGTTGGTACGCACGTTATGATATTTCATGATGAGTATCATTCAGAAACTGAGACGTATATGAATTGGCCGCTTAGATATTTGGTCCCTGTAGCGTTCTTATTCCAGAAGTATTTTGAATAAATCTTTATTACTTGTTCGAAGAGGAGAAATTCATGGTATATTCATTTGATAGCACTCACACATTTAAGCTAACCCCGCCTGTAGCAATGTCATCATCACCACCAATACTATCAAACGATGTTCCAATATTACCAACAGCCCACTCAAAGCTCTGAACACCAGCGAATCAGAGCTAGTCAAATTATGTAGTGTTCATAAAGGACATGCATATATTTACCTGCCAGTTCTTCCTTTGTTCTCTTCCTTTCCTCATGCTTCACTTAAGTTTTTCCAATAGAGATGTCAATGCGCTTTCGTTTATTAAATATGGCTGGAAAAATACCCTGTATGGAGTCTCAGAATGGTTTTAAAGGTTAGGGTCGGCGCACTTGAGAATGAGTCCTTATTGTAGCGAAAATATAGTAGTATATTATAATAATGTGTTTCGTTTAGAAAGTAAAGCTGAGTTTATATCACCCTCTCCAGTGTATACTACTAACGGGAGACTGTCCACACAATAAATGTCACAAAATAGTATAATAATGTACTTCGAATAAACGTCTTGGTGTGCAGGGCATGCCAGCTAACGCAGGCATGATGTCTAAAAACAGTTACGGGGACGGGATGCATGGAGTTATATCTTCAGAATGCTTCTGCAACTGAGAGCAGCCCTTTTGTTGTGTTTAATTAGATAGCTTGCCGAGATCATTACCCACTTTGAGTGTATCTGGTCTAATGGTGCTAGTCGGAATGGCAAATTGTTCAACGTTTTTAAACGTCATATTCGATAGCTTACAGCCGACGTTGTTTCGCTTAGTTGTTAAAACGGTAGGCTTTTTCGCTCTTGTCCGATTTTGCTGCTTGTATGCCCGTTTCCTTGTAGCCGTTTAGCTGACCTTTGAGGGTGGCTATTAAATCATCGACCCGTCAAAATATAGCAAAAATTACTTGGTCATCGTCATCAGGAGCCGCCCGCGCGAGATGTCTCAGCAGTCGAGCATTTATTGAGATATTTCCGACTTCCGGTCAACACTTCGCTTTTGTTTGCGTCTCAGGCGCGACGCATAATGCGATCGTTTTTCCTATGCTATTCGCGTTTTCGGAGTGTGGATGTCGAACCGCAGAGTCAACGCGACGTGCTTCAAGATGCTGAGAACGTCGCGTAGGCCGCGGCAGTAATCCGGTGATCGTGTCGGGCCAAGTTGGATCACCTTCTTCCAGTGCGTAGACACGCGATATGTAGACAAGCGTACCTAATCACGTACAATCATGCCGACGGAGCTAAAATAGGTGCGTACTATATACCATTGTTTTATTCATAGGCCGCAAAAAGCAGGAGTTGCGTCTTTGATAATAAAGGTGCGACTTTTAGACGAGAAGACGCGGTAGTATACACAACAATTCATGTGCATGTTGAACTGGCAGTCAAAATGAATGCCGATTTCCCCATTACGGTGTACCTTGTAATCACGTAGTGCATTTGAAACGTAATATGGAACCTGGACGCGGCTTATTTTTGCTATTACTGTGCAGTGGTTGCAAGGCATAGACAATGAACAATGAGCTTTGAGTAAACTGAACATTCTCCTTTTCTAAAATACACCCATTTCTCCATTTCACTTCTGAGTGTAATGTATCGCATCAGACGACCGCTTGGGTGAAGGCACTACCGCGTCTGATGGGCCGTTTCAAGTGGGGTGTATAGGTAGTAATTGCGCATTTTTTTCCCCTCGTTGTTATGCGCGCACAAAAAAATTAACCTGTGCGTGCAATTCGAGCGGGTGATTTAATTTTTTAACAAAGAAACGTAGCATGACTAACTGTACAATAAACGAATATTTAATTACTATGTAAATATGATGGGTAAAAATAAATTGCAAAGAGTGATTATCGCGCCTAAACTTGCTTTCTATGAAGTCTCCTGCACCTTGGCGTAAAATACGTAAATTTAACACATTTATCAACAGCCGATCGTAATTCGTGACTAAAGGGGCCAAGTCCCAAAATTTGAATACGTATACTTAAAATCTATGGTGTAAAATACGGGAAATATAGCAAGAGGAAGTGAAAACCACATTCTGCAGAGGGTAGTGAGAGCTTTGAAGGGCTCACAGTGGCCGTTCAAAACTACTCACTTGTATACTCGTTAATTTCTGGTGACCGTGTAGGTGGCAAGACGTTGTTGTAATTGTTGACTGATGCTAAAAGGAAACAGGCGTGTGAAGCGTGTTGACTGGCTTAGAGGTTAGGACATGCAATAGGAATTAAGATTGCTCTTAGCAAACAGCTGCTACGGTGATGCCTTGTCGATTTTGGGCGGATGTCATTCCTTTACTTGCTACAGTTCGTTATGTGAAATTATGTGAGTTATGTGAAATAACTAAGAAAAATCTAGCGGAAAGAAAACTGTTCGAGATATTGTTGAATGCTAAGCAATAGAGACATATGATGTTGCGCCATTTTATAATATTAGCAAATAGGTGAAATAATTTTACTTCAGCATGGTTGTTTCAATAAAACAAAGGAAAAATGTTCCTCTTTGCCGACTACTTCCGCTGACAGAAGTCCTTTGGTGCCGGGTTCGCGTCTTGTAGCCTATTTGATTGTTTGCGTTAGCTTGAATGCTTTGCATAAAACACGGGAACAGGCCAGCGTTAAAATTTCGGACGCAGCAAACAAATGTATTATAGTGCTTTATTTCTCATATTTGAAAGTCCATATGTGATTTTGCTTCTCAGATGTCATCTTTTTTTTTATAGACGCTTATTGAGGGCGTGCTGTTATTAGTAAACGTAAGTATGCCTTACCTACCATGTCGATCTATTCCCACGTCGCGCCCTCTATTATATTGCCTCAGTAAATATCACACTGATAAAACTACGGAATAAAAGTTTTGACAAGCAAATTAATTCTGTAATCCAATCGAAGGAGGTGTTTCTGTATTCCGGTATGGTAAAATGTCGTTCTTGTGCAAGCTGGAAATTTTTTGCTAGTGAGGCGCGCAGTTTTGTCTACAAAGGTTGTACATTTCATTTCTTGGTACGCGATATTAAAAAGACGCTTGTATAGCGCACCCGTCGTGAGGCCCACAAGAGCGACACAGACGTGTTTGGCGATGTTTTCTACTGCGTCGGTTTGCCTACAGCAAAGTTCTTATGGCTACATCACGTTCAGGTCAATGTCTATATTGGAATTAATCTGTTTGAGTTAGCTTATCTTACCGGAATGTTAGCAGACAAATACATATTCAAAGCTGCCTGAAGGAGATAACGTAGGTGTCGGTGTGTTTGTCATATCTTTTTCAGTGTACCGTATTTGGTGTCTTCGAAAACTTAACTCCAATGAACGCGCTGAAAAGCGTGCGAGATATCCTTGTCGCCATTCTGAAGAAAGTTCTGCCACCTGGTAAGGTATTTTTTTCTAGCATAGAACTGCGCGACGGATCACATTTGTTTTTGTTTTTATGCAAGATACAGTAAAACATGTGCGCATGTTAGACTTTTACAAATTACAGTGGGGACGCTGCACTAGCTGATAGTCAGCTAGTTTGTTTCAGTGCCATTAAGGACATCTAAGGCAGAAGTTCGCTGAAATGATGAAATACTTTCCTTGTGAGAACAATATATTCTCATTTATCAAGTGTTGATTGACGTGGCGGCTACATTCTCACTGAAACGCTGCAACGATTCTGATTTGTTTTCGAACAGCTTTAACCGTGCAGCCCTGTTGCTCATAGGTACTGCTCAATAGCATTGCTGAGGAAATAAGTAGATCAACTGTATTTTGGATGGTCAGTGCAAATGTTTAAAGTATAGAGCAGAGTATGCTGCAAAACCATTGGATTTGGTCTTTGTCTGTGAATGCACCCTAGCCGAGAAGGTTTTACCCCTAGTTCGCATGGAAAACCTCGGTGGCGAGAAATATAGTAACTTTCACTGCCAGCTGCATTTATAGAACCATATCGGGAGAGCTGTGACGTCGTAAGCTTTGTAATACGCAAAGTAGAACACCGCGAAATGCAAAACGTTGATACCTATCACCCACGTGTGCCCACACCAACACACGCACGCACAGGCATGCGCGCACGCTAATGTTTATCTTATATTTTTTTTTAAAGCGAAGCTGTTAATGGCTAGTTCGCCAAGGATCGTGTGCGTGTGTAGAAAAAAAACTCCCCATATGTAGGCCAATACCAAAGTTAGTGCAATGCCGGGCCGACCCGCAGCGGAGATGAAGCAGGTGTAAAGAACTCCCCGTAGGTGGACCGATCCCGAAGATAGTGCAGTGGCGGGCCAAACCGCGGCGGAGGTTAAACAGGCCTTAAGTACTCCCCATATGTGGGCCGATCCCGAACATAGTGCAATGTCGAGTAGATCCACAGCGAAGGTGCAGCAGCTGTTAAGAACTCCCCGTAGGTGGACCGATCCCGAAGATAGTGCAATGGCTGGCCGACTCGCGGCGGGGGGGGGGGGGGAGGGCGGTGAAGCAGGTGTTAAGAAATCCACATAGGTGGGTCGATACCGAAGATAGTGTAATGCCGGGCCGACCCGTGTTGGAGTTGCAGTTCTGCATTAAGCAGCCCATATACACAGGTCATGCTTGTTCACCGAGTGGAAGAGCAATGAGTCTTTCTTTTTTTGAGCTTTTGAACTAGTCAAGAAAGTACAATCTAAATTAGTAGGAGTGTGCAGTTAGGATGTTTGTAGCGTTCACCTACCGTGAGGCAGGGCTTTTTGAAGAGATAAAACTACCCTGTGAGGTGTGTAAGCGTATACTGCAAATCACTGCACGAGAGTCGCTTTCCAGTAGCTTACAACTGAAGGTTCGAATATTAAAATATTTAATTTTTATATCACCGTCTATGAATAAAGAATATTTCTACACCTATTGCGTCTAGATAGGTATATACGTTAACGACCTACCAAGGTCAATATGTTTTTGAATGGGGCAGTGTGCATGTTTCTGGAATTGACAGTAAATTATATGTACTTTATTACAGCGGCTACAATATTGGAGAAAATGCCCATGTTATCTTTTGGAAACGATATTGAAGATAACGCATGTCGTGGACCTATCAAGATCGGTTTTCCCAGCAGCCTTGGCAAGGTATGCAAAGCGGAACCTTATCTGTAACAATGGTTTGAAGCAGAGTGTAATTCATTAGGAGAAATGGACATACTTTCAATATTATTTAGTAGCATAAATATGGAGAAGTGTACATCATCACCATGAGCCTATTTTAAGGCCACGATCAGCAATTACGGCTGTCATGCGCCAACAGATTCCAACGTGCACCTGCGAATTTCTTAATTTCGTCACATAGCAAACTATCAGGTAAGGTAGGAAGGTTGTTGAACTTGTTGAGAGAAATTGTGAATGTTTCACGGTTGTTTCAGAAAATATTATGGTTTCAGGCAAATAAACACTTCAGCCAAATTATTAACGGAATGATTGTCAATTTGGGCTACAATTTTACTAAATATATATAGTTTGCGCAGACAGCGTAATATTTGCAATCTTAATGCACGCGAAATGCCTCCTGCGTATTGTCGCGTGGTAGTGACGGTGAAGAAAGCAGCAATACGATGAAATACAAAACAAACTTTTATTGGGCGAACCTGTGCCCTCAAAAACAGGCTACACTTATAGCACAACGATAGCGGCGAACACGGTCGGCGATCGTCGGAAATCTGATCAACGGGTCAAGCGCGTCGGCTTTTATACATCAATCGTCGAATGTTCCAGACTAATAGTTGGGACCCGCGTGCCTTCCACAAAGTTCTACACCATTCGCGTCAGGCGATGAAATCAGATAACATAAAGTTCGGCGACAACAGACAGCGGATAAAAGCATCGATAACTTTCCGGAAACTTCGGATACATGCAGGCGCGTCCCGCGCTGTGAGATAACATTTGTTAGGCGGCGAAACGTGGTCGCCCGATAAAGATACGTACTCGTGTCATTACCCCCCTCTTAAAAAGCATGATGCTGCATACAAACGAAAGTAATAAAGAAAAACACCCGTAGTAAAGAAAACAAATAAGGAAGTTTGTCAGCGTCCGTAAAAGGGTTTCAGACGCACCACGTGGACCACTTCAGATCGTGCACGGCGTGGCTGTGAATGCGAAATTTCGTCTGGCACGACCTGATAGTCCAGTGCGCCAATACCTCGAGTGGCCTTGTAGGGTCCGAAACAGCGGCGCAATAGTTTCTCACTCAGTCCTCGTCGGCGTATCGGTGTCCAAACCCAAACACGGTCGCCAGGCTGGTACTCGACAAAGCGTCGTCGGAGGTTGTAGTGTCGGCTGTCAGTCCTCTGTTGGTTCTTGATCCGCAGGCGGGCGAGCTGTCGGGCTTCTTCGGTGCGCTGGAGATAGCTAGCGACGTCAACATTCTCTTCGTCAGTGACGTGGGGCAGCATGGCGTCGAGCGTCGTCGTCGGCTTCCTGCCGTAAACCAGTTTAAACGGCATGATCTCTGTTGTTTCTTGCACCGCCGTGTTGTAAGCGAAGGTTAAATACGGCAGGACCACGTCCCACGTCTTGTGCTCGACGTCGACGTACATTGCTAGCATGTCGGCGAGGGTCTTGTTCAGGCGCTCCGTGAGACCATTCGTCTGCGGATGGTAGGCAGTTGTCCTATGGCTTGTCTGGCTGTACTGCAGAATGGCTTGGGTGAGCTCTGCTGTAAAAGCCGTTCCTCTGTCGGTGATGAGGACTTCTGGGGCACCATGTCGCAACAGGATGTTCTCGATAAAAAATTTCGCCACTTCGGCTGCGCTGCCTTTCGGTAGAGCTTTAGTTTCAGCTAAGCGGGTGAGATAGTCCGTCGCCATGACAATACACTTATTTCCGGTAGTTGATGTCGGAAACGGTGCTAACAAGTCCAGCCCGATCTGCTGAAAAGGTCGGTAAGGAGGGTTGATCGGCTGCAGTAATCCCGCTGGCCTTGTCGGTGGTGCCTTGCATCGTTGGCAGTCTCGACATGTCTTGACGTAACGGGGGACATCGGCGGTTAGGCGCGGCCAGTAATACCGTTCTTGTATCCTCGATAGCGTCCGGGAGAAACCGAGGTGCCCAGCGGTCGGATCGTCATGCAGGGCGTGCAGTACTTCTGGACGCAGCGCCGACGGAACAACAAGAAGGTAGCTGGCGCGGGCTGGTGAGAGGTTCTCCTTCACGCGAGCAGGTTGTTTTGTAGCGGGAACGAAGACACCCGCGCTTAAATGCCCTAGGGACAACGTCGGTGTTCCCTTCCAAATACTCGACGAGGCTTTTAGCTCCAGGTCTGCTCATTGCTCTTTAGTGAAGTCTTCCGCGCTTATTATCCCAAGGAAGGCGTCGTCGTCTTTGTCGTCTTGCGGCGGGGGATTGATGGGGGCGCGTGATAAGCAGTCGGCGTCGGAGTGTTTTCTTCCAGACTTGTATATTACCGTGACGTCATATTCTTGCAGTCTGCGGCTCCACCGCGCCAGCCGTCCTGAAGGGTCCTTTAAGTTAGCTAGCCAACACAACGCGTGATGGTCGCTGACGACTTTGCATGGCCTGCCATATAGGGGAGGGCGGAATTTAGCTGTAGCCCAAATGATGGCGAGGCATTCCTTTTCAGTCCTAGAATAATTGCTTTCCGCTTTTGACAGCGACCGGCTAGCATACGATATCACCCGTTCAAGTCCTTCTTTCCTCTGGACTAGGACGGCACCGAGGACTCGGCTACTCGTGTCAGTGAGGATTTCGGTATCGCGTCCTCGTCGAAGTGTGGAAGTACCGGCGGCGACTGCAAGCGTCGTTTGAGTTCTTGAAATGCCTTGGCCTGCAGCGTTTCCCACTTGAACTCGACATCACATTTGGTTAGATGTGTTAGCGGCTCCGCGATGCGTGAAAAGTCCTTGACAAAGCGCCTATAGTAGGCACACATGCCAAGGAATCTGCGCACTGCCTTCTTGTCGGCTCGGTGCGGGAACTTTGCGATGGCAGCTGTCTTCTGTGGGTCGGGCGCACTCCCGATTTGCTGATGACGTGGCCTAGGAACAAATGCTCATCGCAAGCGAAGAGGCACCTTTCCGGCTTCAGAGTGAGCCCTGATGACTTGATGGCCTCTAGCACTGTCGCAAGCCGCCTAAGGTGATCGTCGAAATTTGTGGCGAAGACGATGACGTCATCCAAGTAAACAAGACACGTCTGCCACTTCATTCCTGCTAACACCGTTTCCATGACGCGCTGAAACTTTGCAGGCGGAGAGCACAGTCCGAATAGCATGACCTTGAACTCGTAGAGGCCGTCTGGCGTGATGAAGGCGGTCTTTTGGCGATCTCTCTCGTCGACTTCTATTTGCCAGTAGCCAGACTTGAGGTTCATCGACGAGAAGTATTTAGCGTTGCAGAGCCGATCCAACGCGTCGTCTATCCGTGGAAGGGGGTACACATGCTTCTTCGTCATCTTGTTCAGTCGACGATAATCGACGCAGAAGCGTAGGGTTAGGTCCTTTTTCTTCACCAGGACTACAGGAGAGGCCCACGGGCTTTTCGACGGCTGGATGATTTCTTCGCGGAGCAATTCGTCGACTTGTTGCCTAATAGCATTACGTTCTCGCGTCGAACCTCGGTAAGGGCTTTGGCGGAGTGGTCGAGCGCACTCTTCGGTTATTATGCGATGCTTTGCAACTGGTGTTTGTCGAATCCTCTATAACGTCGAAAAGCAGTCTTTGTAACGTCGGAGAAGACTTCTGATCTGTTGATGCTTACTCATAGGAAGACTTGGATTCACGTCGAAATCTGGTTCGGGGACTATGCTCATCGGGGTAGATGCGGCTGAATACGAGAGGACAAAGGCATTGCTGGTTTCCACAATTTCCTCGATGTATGCGATTGTTGTGCCCTTGTTGATGTGCTTGAACTCTTGGCTGAAGTTGGTTAGCATAACTTCCACTTGCCCTCCGTGGAGTCGAGCGATCCCTCTTACGACGCAAATTTCACGGTCGAGCAGTATATGTTGGTCGCCCTCGATGACGCCTTCTACGTCGGCGGGTGTTTTGGTGCCGACGGAAATAATAATGCTGGAGCACGGCGGGATGCTCACTTGATCTTCGAGCACACTCAACGCGTGGTGACTACGACATCTCTCCGGCGGTATCGCTTGATCTTGCGACAGCGTTATCGATTTCGACTTCAGGTCGATGACTGCGCCATGTTGATTCAGGAAGTCCATGCCGAGAAAGACGTCTCGTGAACACGGTTGGAGGATAACGAAGATGGCAGGGTAAGTCCGGTCATTAACGGTCATTCGTGCCGTGCAGATCCCAGTCGGCGTAATCAGGTGTCCTCCAGCGGTCCGAATATGAGGGCCTTCCCATGCAGTCGTAACTTTCCTCAACTGGGCGGCGATGGGTCCACTCATGACGGAGTAATCGGCTCCTGTGTCTACTAAGGCGGTGATTGCGTGGCCGTCGATAAGCACGTCGAGGTCGGTGGTTCTTTCTCTTGCGTTACAGTTAGGTCTTGGCGTCGGATCACGGCTACGTCATGTTGAACTGAAGCTGGAACGTGGTGTCGCGAAGTCGTCTTTCGTCGGTGTAGTCTTGGCTTCCTGACTTCGTCGGGACGATGGCGTATCGTAATTAGGTCGTCGAGATGGTCTCTTCGTCGTCTTCGTCGGCGGCGGAGGATCTTCGTCAGTTCGACGAACAGCAACCGCACCTCCATCGGTTGCAGCTTTTATTTTTCCGGATATGGACTCGCAGAGCGGCCCCGGGCTGGGCCGGTGTATGGTCGGCGCAGCGGTGATAAGTAGCGGCCAGGTGACGGCGAACGGGACGGTCGTCGTTGGCTCCACTTAGTAGCGGCGAAGTAGTCGGCGATATCGCGAGGTCGTTCGCCAATCTGTGGTCGCGGCGCGTTAATGGCGAACCCTCGGAGTCCCATCTCCCGGTATGGGCATCGGCGGTACACATGGTCGGCTTCTCCGCAGTGGTAGCAGAGCGGGTGGTGGTCGGGGGCTCGCCAAATGTCCGTCTTCCTCGCGTAGCAGCGCTGGGCGATGGGTGGGCGTGCTGTCGGCGGCGGTGGTGTACGACGAAATTGCGGCGTTACAGGGCCCTGGCATTGTCGCGGAGGCGGACCTTGACGGCGGGCGACGGCGGCGTAGGTCATCGCTTCCGGCTGATGTCGCGGTGATAGTGGTTGCACCTCAGGTACTCCAAGCGATCGCTGAACCTCTTCTTTGACGATTTCAGCGATTGGATCCACTTGGGACTGCGACTTTAGGTAGAACTTCTGCAGCTCCTCCCGTGCGACCGCTCTGATAGTCTCGCGTAGATCGTCGGTAGCCAGTGATTGAACCCCGGCGTAGTTTGTAGAGTTCGTGTGGCGATCGAATCGCCGGGTTTCGGATCTCGAGTGTCTTCTCAATGTTCGTCGCCTCACGAAGAAACTCTTCGACGGTCTTCGGTGGGCTTCTTACCATTCCGGCGAAAAGTTGCTCCTTTACTCCACGCATCAGTAGGCGGACTTTCTTCTCCTCGGCCATATCCGGGTTGGCGTGGCGGAACAAACGGCTCATTTCTTCCGTAAAGATGGCAACGTTCTCGTTTGGTAGCTGCATTCGGGCGTCCAGCATAGCTTGGGCCCTTTCCTTGCGCACGACGCTTGTAAAGGTGCGCAGGAAGCCGCTACGGAACAGGTCCTACGTTGTCAAGGTCGACTCCCTGTTTTGAAACCACGTTCTCGCGGCGTCTTCTAAGGCGAAGTAGACATGCCGCAGCTTGTCGTCGGAGTCCCAGTTGTTGAATGCCGCCATTCGTTCGTAGGTCTCCAGCCATGATTCCGGATCTTCAGTCGCTGCTCCATGGAAGGTTGGTGGGTCCCGAGGTTGTTGTAGGAAACGGGGGACGCTGTTGCAGCCATTGGGGTTGTGTTGACCACGATCTTCTTTGTCGTCTCAGTTAGAAGTCCGTGCTCGGGGGGCAGTCCTTGTAGTCTGCGGCTAGCACGCTGGTCTTGGGCGATGTTGGCTCTGTCCTCGGGCTTCGGGCTTTGATCGCGGCTTTGGGGGGGGGGGGGGCATTCGGTACATGAATGCACAAGCACCTCCACCAGATGTCATGTGGCAGTGACGGTGAAGAAAGCAGCAATACGGTGCAATACCAAACTAACTTTTATCGGGCGAACCTGTGCCCACAAAAACAGGCTACACTTATAGCACAACGATAGTGGCGAACACGGTCGGCGATCGTCAGAAATCTGATCAACGGGTCAAGCGCGTCAGCTTTTATACATCAATCGTCGAATGTTCCAGACTAATCATTGGAACCTGCGTGCCTTCCACAAAGTTCCACACCATTCGCGTCAGGCGATTAAATGAGATAACATAAGGTTCGGCAACAACAGACAGCGGATAGAAGCATCGATAACTTTCTAGAAACTTCGGATATATGCAGGCGCGTCCCGCGCTGTGAGATAACATTTGTTAGGCGGCTAAAAGTGGTCGCCCGATAAAGGTAATACACGAGTCAATATCTAGGAAGATATTATTGAAAATTAGGAGTTCAGTGGAGCTTCTTCGTGAGCGGTAATGTACGGTACAGTAATAGATTTTTTTGCAAATGATTCATGTTCTTGCACAAAGCTTAGATGGTCTTCAAATTTGGATGGACTTGTGAAGCTTCGTGTGTGCAAATATGGAGCATCCCAATTGACAGCAGCACATTGTTCCTTGTTGTCCTGAGTCACTTAAAGTAATTTTGAAATGTCTAAGTGTTTATGCTGTGGCATAAGTTTGTGGCATAAAGTTTTTTTACTTTACATGGGGCGCTATAACGTAAGTCTATTCCAAACTTTACTATTCCAATTTTCCTATCAGTCCTTCACGATTGGTCAAAAACTTGTTTCGACCACCCCCACTTCACCTGTTTGTCACGCGACGTCACGAAAACCGCGATAGCTCCCCATCTGATATGATGTGTACACACTGATTATGCATGATTTGGCAGAAAAAAGAAAAACGGTTATTTCTGATTCGGCCCCTTTTCGCCATTAGCCCTCGGCTAATGTTTTCGCGCTGCACCTACTTCACCTTCCTGTCACGCGACGTCACAAAACGGCCCAAACTCACCGCGTCAAAGTGACATGTACACGATAAAGGTGCATTAATATGCCGAACAAAACTGAATTTTCTTCGTAATAGCCGCTGGCTGCCCCGTTCCGAAAGGAATAAAAGATGGCTGCCGCCAATCGCTGAGACGCTGGCTACTCGCACCTGCCGGGGAGCATGGGTGTATTTGCGTATAATAAAGCTTCTTGCGTGGCCGTGTAACGTTTTCGAGCCCTTTCGGCACCTTTACGATCTCATTCTGCCAACTCTTCTTTGCTGAGGGTCAGTTTTAGCGTCATTCTTGAGGTTCCGTTGCATGCCGCCTCAATTCTCGACCAGCCACCACAAGCTAAGTAAGGGAAAGCCGACCAATCGCAGACGCCGGCACCACCCTTTTCCTCTGGTTATCGATTTTCAGTGCACTGGCTCTGCCCCAGTGAATCCCTCCCCACTTGAGCTTTCTCCTCGCCTTTTGTCAGCCAATTAGATACGACAAGCCGCTCAGTGTAGGCAATGTTATTCGCTTTTCAAGCAAACAAAAGTGACCTCCTAGGAACAAGGAGAGCGTTTGATTGGTCAGTTCAGACAACCAAGCGGGTGAGCTGCCGGTGCTTGCGTGGGTGGTTACGCAAATTTGACGTCAGGACATTGGAATAGAAACATATTGGAATAGTTTTACATTATAGGGCCCATGGTGTATCTTTGTACCTGTAAATATGCATATTTGAACTTGGCTCACTGGAAAAGATAACGCGGCATAGACGCTGTATGAATAAACCAAATCGACCAAGGAACTCGTCTTTTTTGCGGAACTGTGCCACTTTTGCAAAATCTTTGTTCAGGCCACCAGGAATACCGAGTAAATTGCCTATTCAGTTTTGCACGTGGCATATTTGTCAGAAATGTTGAATGCCACGGAATGACCACGACACCTACATTAGAAATAATAGGCTTATTTTTTTACTCTTAAAATAATTCGACAGTTCACTTCTGAGCACTAGATATCCGATAACATGAGCGCGTGTTCAGACTGCGCAACATTACAATGTGAATTAAAGCACTACCTGTCTAGATATAGATGCCTATGGCAACAAATCTGAGCTGTTTATCATTACCTACGTTATCTTCTTGCTTTTTATAACATGTTTCAAGTGTCTCGATCATGTTCTGTAGTTTCCTTAGTACCTGCCTTTACCTATAATGTTTTTTTTTTTCGTCGACCGCGTCGAACGCTTCGTTCTTTATCCTATGTATGAAGTGAACAGTTTGCTACTCTTAGTGCTGTGGTCATTGAGCTAGCTTATTTCATCATCGCGTTCATTAATTTTGTCTTTAAGTGTTTGCATATTACATGTACATGTTCAGAAAGGGTTTCGCACTCACCGCTATACTTTTCTTGCTCAAATTTTGCAGAACGATCGCATTTTGTTGTCGACTTCGTTCAGTATAACACTTTGTAGGATGAGTCGCCTGTTTTTTGAGACAAAAAGGAGAAAATGTCTTCGCGTATGGGAAAAATGGCGTCTAAGAATCCGGCCCTGGCACAGACTTGTGTCGCCGCCTGCCGGCAGCAGCAGGACAGCAGACGAAACAGAATCTTGAAATCTCCTCCCCGCTGCTGCCGGTAGGCGGCGACAGAAATGTGTGCCAGGGTCGGCTTTTCAGGCTCCATTCTTCCGATAGGCGAACACAGTTTCCCATTTTTGTCTTAAAAACAGAGACTAATCGTGCCAAGCATTAACTAAGCAATGTCGACAACAAAATGCGATTGTTCTGCAAAATGTGAGCAATAACCGTGCAGCCTGAGCGCAAAATCTTTTTTGAACGCGCGCAGTCAAGTATTCAGCACCCTGTATGTATGCCCGCGTAGGTTGTGCCATCTATAGGCTCAAGGAACAGTAAATGAAATAAGCGTAATGAAGCGCGTGCAATGCGATTGACACTCTCAATTAGAAGATAAATCCCGTATGTGAGGCAAACATGCTTTTATTATGCCAATATTAAACGTCGTGCGCTGTCCACAACTGCTCTCAATGGTGCACGAAGGTTGAACGAGGACGAGCAGGTCGAAGGTCCACTTGTGGGCTAGCGAATGCTCGGTGTGTAAAATTCAGACTTGCGATGAGGCATAGACGCCTCCTTTCCTTTGTCGTTTAGAATGTCCTGTCAGTTTTCTTCACAGAATAAATACCTGGTAATGGCGAAATTCGGGTGAAAAACAGTCTCAGCGGCACCTGGCTCTAGCAAGAGGAATAGAATTCTCTATATATGCATATAGTCATGGAAACAGTTTGACGCATTAGTTCTGCGGAAACCCGCAAGGTGGAGAGAAGTAAATAATTAAGGGCAAATGAGACATGCACCCATTCGTAGCAATCGTTACAAAGGAAACCTATACGGGTTCTTTGAAAGAATAGCCTCGCAGTTGAAGAAAAATACATCCTGGTCCGGGACTCGAACCAGGGACCACCGTCTTTCCGGGGCAATCGCTCTACCATCTGCGCTAACCAGGCGGCTAGCAGGTGGCAGGGCGAAGCCAAATTTGTCGACAACACGAAGCAAAAGCAGGTGGTCGACATAGTAGTTCTGCGGAAGCCCACAAGGTAGAAAGAAGTAATTAATTAAAGGAAAATCAAACATCCACCACTCGTAACAATTGCTAGAAACGAAACGCATACGGGTTTCTTGAAAGAAAAGCCTCTTAGTTGAAGAAAAATTCGTCCGGGTCCGCCTGGTGAGCTCAGATGGTGGAACGGCTGCACCGGCAAGGCGGTGGTCCCGGGTTCGAGTCTCCGACAAGGAAGAATTTTCCTTAAATTGTGAGGCTTTTCTTTCGAGGAAGGCGTTTGGGTGTCCTTTGTAGCAATTGCTACGAATGGGTGGATGTCTGATATTCCCTTTATTAATTACTTATCTCCCCCTTGCGCATTTCCGTAGGACTACCACGTCAATCCTAGCTTAAACTCTTGCCTTTGCTTCGAGTTGTTGACAATTTTCACTTCGCCTTACAATCTGCTAGCCACCTGGTTAGCTCCGATGGTAGAGCGGCTGCCCCAGAAAGGCTGTGGTGCCTGGTTTGAGTCCTGGACCAAGGCGAATTTTTCTTCAACTGCGAGGCTTTTTATTCAAAGGACCCGCGTGGGTTTCCTTGTAGCAATTGCTGCGAATGGGTGGATGTCTCATTTGCCCTCAAATAATAGTCACGGAAAGCCCGACAAAATGTAAACGCAAAACATGTCTTAGTAATATGGTTGAAATTGAAATGTAAACAGAATTCTTCTTTTTCTAAGAAGTATTCGGAATACACGTGCTCGACATTTGAATATCTGTGAAATTCCTCGAATCTATTTCTCATAAGAAGTGCTAACGCATTTCTAGGATTACAGATACGTTATAATAGTTTTATGTTGTTTTCCCTGTAGTGCATGGACAATACACTGAAGTTTTGCGAGAATGGAGAGACAGTCGACGTAAGTAACCGACATGTTGACTCAATTCAGTCGATTTTAGCAAGGAATAAAAGGTCATCTTGTGAAATCATCTTCTGCGATGTTGATGCACATGCCTGTAGGCCGAATGGGCAGCACGAAGACAAGGAGTGTTTTTCGGCGTATGCCGGACCTAAGTTTTTGGTCTAGATCTCTTCAAGCACAGATTAGGGTGGTTTAATTCCGAGATCACTGCACATTCCGCGAATGTTTAGTGAATGCCTGGGCAGTGCTAACAATTTGATAGGTGAAAAAAAATGGCTAATAAATTATACACTATAATTTTTCATTCACTCATTCACAAAAAAAGTGCCTCGAGCTTCTGGTGGAACTGAAGTCTGAAATTATAAAAAAGAAATAATGGTTGCGTTTACTTGACGGTCCACAACAATTCTTTCCTAAATGTAACAATTAAATATTATTTACAGATGTCAATTATAACGTCACTTCTCTCGACCCTCGGGGTAAGTAGAAGCAAACATCCTTTCAACTATGGCTCTTTTAGGGAATTTCTTCGAATAACTTTGCTTGATGTTACATTATACTGTTGCCAACTTACGTATCTTTTCTTGCTAAGGATGGAAATAAAAAATGAAATCAAGTGATAAAATTCAACGTTCAGAAGCTACTCACGGCAAAAATCAACTGCGTCTAATAATATCATTTGACCTCTCTCGGCCAAAATATTTCTTACTCAAGACGAAATACACATGGGTCCATTTCATAACGCAGCGAAGAGAAATTAATCTCACACGCTTCTGGGCTAATCGGGAAATGCCAAGACATGCGTCTGAATCTCGATTCATGTACTACGGTAACAGCAGGATCTCACATCCACGAGCTAGTTTTCCTTTTCCCTAGCGGCAAACTTGTTTTCCAAAAAGAAAAAGGAAAAAAGCAGGAGACAGAAGGCCCGCAGCATTACCGTCGACTAACGTCGCATAATAAATACATGTATGATTTCTAGAAGTTAGAGAAAATATGATAATATGCTATACAAGACATCCGGGTTCATCGTCCTGAGTCATTGCCGGCGCTTGTCAAGTTATGTAGGCCTCATGGACGACCCCGCAAACTTACTTATTGGCAACCCGTTTAAAAGCAAACTCTTTGGAGGGCAGCGGGAACTACTAAAGTATGTACCCGAAGTGTTGTTTTCCAGTATGTTCTGCAAGAAAAGGAAACTGATATTGGCGCAGTATAAAATCGGATTGGAGGGAGCCTTACAGCTACAGCCTTGATATGACAGTAGCTGGAAGATTCTACTCTCGCAGTAAATTCTAGAAACTTTTGACCTATATAAATTCTAAATTAAGTCTCAAATTTCAGAGGTGTTTCATTTCATTTCATTTCATTTATTTACCTTAAAGACCCCACTAGGGGGTATTACATAAGGGGTGGGTGTACATAAAAAATAAAACACTCAAATTTGTGACGACAGGTACTCAGTCACATTGGCAGAAAAAGATGATGGACAGGTGAGAACGACGATATTGCGAGGAAGGCTGTTCCAGTCTTTGGCTGCACGAGGAAAAAAAGATGCTGAAAAATTAACAGTTCTCATACGTGTACGGGAAACTTGCAGTTGGTGACCAGTGCGAGGAGATATGTATGTGGGTGGTGTTATGTAAGGGGCACTGTTAAGTGATGAATGATAAAGCTTATAGAATAGACAAAGTGTTGCTATGCGTCGGCGGAGGGATAAAGCTTGCAGCCCAGATTCCGCTTTGAGGGCGGTAACACTGATTTCGTGAGAATAAGATGAGTGAATGAATCTGGCGGCACGATTTTGTACCGCTTCAAGGTCATCTACGATGCATGCTTGATGTGGGGACCATATGGCTGACGCATACTCAAGTTTTGAACGGATAAGTGACTTATAGGCTAGTAATTTAACGTGTTGGGGAGCGTTACGAAGGTGACGTTTCAGAAAACCGAGAGTTCTATTTGCCGATGATATGATGTATGTAGTATGTGCATGCCATGAGAGATCATTGGACAAAGTAACGCCTAAGTATTTGAACGATGTTACTGCTTGTATAGGTTCGTTAGCAATTATGTACGGGAATGTAACGGGGTGCTTTTGGCGAGTAATGGAAAGAAGTTTACATTTAGTCGGATTAAGGGTCATTAGCCAGCGGTCGCACCATTCCTGGACACGGTCTAGATCATGCTGAAGTTTTGCTGCGTCGCAATGATTAGAAACTGATCGGTAAATTACACAGTCGTCAGCAAACATACGGATTTGGCAAGATAAGTGTTGAGGCAAGTCGTTAATATATATTAGAAATAGGAGAGGACCGACAACAGAACCTTGGGGTACACCAGATGTTACAGGAACAGGGTCAGAGGTATGATTATTAACAAGGACGTGTTGGGACCGGTTAGACAAGAATTCCTTGATCCAAATCAGAATGTTGTGGTCCAGGTTTAACTGGTTTAGTTTTAAAAGTAATCGTTGATGCGGCACTTTATCAAACGCTTTTGCGTAATCTAAGAAAATGGCATCAGTTAGTATGTTGGTGTCGAGGTTAACATGCAAGTCATGAATGAAAATGGCCAGTTGGGTCTCGCATGAGAAGCCCTTTCGAAAGCCATGCTGAGATGGATGAAAAAAGTTATTTTTATCGAGAAATGCCATGATATTAGAATAAATGACATGCTCCATGATTTTGCACGGGACGCTTGTTAATGATATGGGGCGGTAATTTAGCGGGGAATCTTTTTTACCAGATTTGTAGACAGGAACAACCTTCCCCACTTTCCAATCATTTGGCAAGTGACCTACAGAGAGTGAATGTGAAAACAAAATACACAGATACGCAGTAATGGTATGTCTGGTGTTCCTTAACAGCTTGGAATTGATTTCGTCAACGCCTGTCGATGAAGAAAGCTTAATGTTATCTAACAAAGATAAAATTCCATCATGAGTTATTGTGATAGCAGGCATAGTAGACAGAGTTTTAGCTGGTGTCGTAAGCAGAGATGTGCTGGGTTCTTTTGTGAAAACTGTGCTAAAAGCAATGTTGAAGGTGTTAGCGCATTCTAGGTCCCCGAAGGTTTCTCCCAATTCGTTGGTCAGAGTGGTAGCGGGCGATTCGATAGGGTTGATGACCTTCCAAAATTTTCTCGGGTTATCATTTAACAATTTTGTCAAATTGTTGTTGAAAAATTTGAACTTAGCATTTCTCACAGCAATCAGGTAGGCATTCTCGGCAGTATAGTACTGCTGCCACGCAATAGACGAGGCTCTTGCCTTAGCAGCACGAAAGAAGCGCTTTTTTCTGCCTTCTAATGTTTTAAGTGCCTTAGTGTACCATGGCTTTTGGCGATTTTCACGGAAAGTAATTTTAGGAATGAATTTGTTGGCCAAGTCCTGTATTTTGGATTTGAATACCTCCCAGCTCTCCTGGAGAGGCATGCTGTAAAATTGGGCTTCAAATAACGGGAAAAAATTTCTAAGCTCGTAGTTAATTGCGTCATAGTTACCTTTCTCATATAGAAGGATTGTTTTCTTACATTTTTCGCGCCGTTCAAGGCAGAACGAAAACTCGGCGTGGATAACTTTGTGATCACTAATTTCTTGCAGGTAAGTTATATGTGATAAGCTCTCAGGATTCGTAGTTAGTATAAGATCCAAGATATTAGCACTGACGCCAGCAACACGCGTTGGTTCCCTTACTAACTGAGTGAGATTAGCATTCAAACATACTTCTATAAAATCCTTTAATTCTCTGTGGTTCGCACCTGAGGGAGCTAGTTTCTGCCAGTCGATACCGGGATAATTGAAATCTCCGAATAGCAATATATGTGAATTTGGATGTGCAGTACCGAGATCACTCAGAATACTGTTCAGCTCACTTGCAAAGTTAGGTGAAGTATGCGGTGCCCTGTAGCAAACACCAAGCAAAACGGATTGCGCCGGTGAGCGAAAAATTAACCATAACATTTCCAGATCAGAGACGATGTCTAATGGTGTGCACGATAAATTAGGGCCCACAGCAATCAAGACACCGCCCCCTCGAGTGCATCTGCGGTCATTTCTAAAAACTTCGAAACCTGCCAAGTCGGCAAGTACTTCTGTATCAGTGACATCGGGGGTAAGCCATGTTTCGGCTAGTATAAGTATGCTGCTGTTTGAAGAAATCATGATGTTAGACACGAGTTCACGCTTAGGTAGGAAACTGCGAATATTTGTGAATATGACAGACAATGAAAGATTATTTCTTGGCATGGTTTGGGGGCGGGTAATCACATTTTTTCGGGCGGACGATTGCTATAACACTTCTCTTACAGTTTCAGATACGCTATCAAACACATAGCGCTTCGGTCCGATGTGCAGGGTTTTGTAGCGCAGATTAAATGGGGCAGATTGCTTTCTGGCAAATGCAACGAGCTGGCTGCGAGCAATTCGAACTGCACGAGAAAAATCTTCGCCAATACTATAACTGGTACCTTTTAGTTTCCGGGCGCTCGACAGGACAGTTTCTTTTGTTTTGAAAAATGTGAATTTTGTTATTATTGGACGGGGTTTGTCGTTCGAATGACGTCCGAGACGATGGGCGCGCTCTATCTCTTTTGTGTCGATGTGTATATCTAAATGTTCGCGGCAATGTTTAATGATAAGTTGTTCTGATTGTGCGTACGATTCAGGTGTAGTTTCAGGGAGTCCGTAGAATACTAAGTTGTTCCGTCGCGTTCGGTTTTCCGCATCATCAAAACGTGCCTCTAGTTTTGAAATTAAGCGAGTAGCTTTAGTTGTGTCGGCGCGGAGAACTTCTGTGTCTGTTTTAAGTGTTACAAGGCTTTCGTAGTGGCTCTCAAGTTCGGCCATACGTTTGCCGAGGTCAGATACATTTCTGTCTGTCGCTAATAACTGAGATTTTAGATCTTGAACTTCAGAAATAAGCTTGGACTGGCCAGTAGATATCTTCTTTAGCACTGCGAGGATAGCTGCATTATCCGGACCGGGGTTAGTTTCAATATCACCGGAAAGTAGGAGTAACAGCGAAAGAACGAGATGAAAACAATCAGCAAGAACAGCGTTAAGGCACTGTGGGCTTGGCAGCTGTACTAAGAAGTAGTTGTTAGACTTTTTGGCAAAGAGGCTGAAACGTTTACCAGCCTGCATTACGAAGACGAAAGGATTAGTGGCCTGCGCAGTGGCAAAGCCGCCAAGCCCACAAAGTGCCACTGGTGGCTGCTCCTGCTTTATAGCTGGTCCTAGTAGTTATGCTGGATGCGATGGCGCTTCCCATTCTGCTGCGAGGGACAGGTAATCCAAGGACGAGTGTGTCGTTCCAAAGACGGGTGAAGCGATGGCAGTGGTTCGTTGACGGGCGCCTGTTACATCCACGCTGAGATGGGTTGGTAAAGATGAAGGTGCAGTCAGTGGCGTAGTCGCCAGTCCAGGAAGGAAAAGACACGCGATGAATGGTCCGAGCACCTGCATTACGAAGACGAAAGGATTAGTGGCCTGCGCAGTGGCAAAGCCGCCAAGCCCACAAAGTGCCACTGGTGGCTGCTCCTGTTTTATAGCTGGTCCTAGTAGTGATGCTGAATGCGATGGCGCTTCCCATTCTGCTGCGAGGGACAGGTAATCCAAGGACGAGTGTGTCGTTCCAAAGACGGGTGAAGCGATGGCAGTGGTTCGTTGACGGGCGCCTGTTACATCCACGCTGAGATGGGTTGGTAAAGATGAAGGTGCAGTCAGTGGCGTAGTCGCCAGTCCAGGAAGGAAAAGACACGCGATGAATGGTCCGAGCACCTGCATTACGAAGACGAAAGGATTAGTGGCCTGCGCAGTGGCAAAGCCGCCAAGCCAACGATATACTATTGTAAAGCTTACAACGACAAAGAGTTCAGCTAGTTGGTAAGTATTCATTGTGCAAAAAAGGTGAGGCGTGCAGACAGGGCACAAGAGAATTGGATAGAAGCGTTCGTGTTGTCCACTTCTCTTCTCTTGTGTCCTGTCTGCACGCCTCACCTTTTTTTTTTGCATAGTGAATGTTACACTAGAGGAAAAATCAATGTGAACAAGTTCTAATTTTCTTTTATTTAGAATATCGTTTCTGCAATACGAGGCTCAAATTATGAAATAGAAAATGGGTGCTACATTAAAGGTTCCTTGTCTCGAAGAAATGTACAAAACAGTTTCGAACCGAGGACATCCTTAATTGAGCCGGGCATCATTAAACATGATTTGCTTATTGCTCCTATCTTTGTTGTAATTGTCACGTTCCTTGGAAACTAGGGCTTAGAAAACTATACGTGGTAGGCAGCAGTTGTCAAGGCCATTTTATTATGGTTTCATATGCTATTCCATATTGCTTCGATGTTATTGACTAAGGAGCCAGGCACAGCCTTGCAGAAACGTGTCTTTCATGCTGCAATAACGACTTATTATTAACGACTTATTAATTATTATTCGCGTAGGCGGTGCCTCAGTACTAGCGACACGTCGCGAGGATAATAATTACGTGGCACTCGGTTCATACGATCGTTCCTGTAAAGAGTGGATATGGCGTCGTCTGAATACGTTGTGAATAGGAGCATGTGAAAAGAGTTCTACGAGTTGCATCTATTCTCAAGTGTGCACATTTAAAACAGTCCTAATGGTAGTCTAAGCCATTTCTACTGTTCTGTAATCCAACCGAGACGTTTAGCCACCTTCAATGTCTACCAATCTCAATAAAGTTCAGAGAAGTTTAAGATAGCATTGAAATTTTCTCACAGTTGACAGCACTGCTTTTTTTAGGATTCAAAATGTTTCCGAATGCACACAACACGGATGAAGGAAATAATTTCAGCGCGACAATTCGAGCTCAGGTGAAAGTAATTGAATGCTTAAACACTTTACACTGCCTAATATATTTTAGATGTTAAGCATAACATTTTCTAACGTACGTTTCACCAACTTGTTAGCTCCAACGGGGTGGTGCTTACGACCGCAGACGTGAAGATAAGTATTATAAATGTTTGTGGGATCTAACAGACACATTATACATCGGTGGAACGTCTATATGGGTTACGACATCGCAGCAAACAATTTTTTTCTCCCTGAGCATGAGTGGTACATAAAAAAGTTTGAGCAGAAATGTTTGTCCGAGCTTGCTGTATTTACACGTTTTACAAGCGGACAAATTTTTTGCTCTTTGGTGAGACATGTGAAGAAAAAAAAGAGATAGTGCTACCTAAATACTTCAAGCTCAAGATCAGCTCATGTAAGTTCATCCAACTGAAACCATAGCACGAGACACCCTTAGATGAAATGAATGTTACACGCAATTTGCGAGTAACACTAGAGAAAGTGGCACACCTTGTGCTACTTTTTCATAGGTTTCTGCTATAATATAAAGTTGTGCATTTGTAGTATACAAGTGAATACAGATCGAAGTTGTGCGGAAGAATTTTCGCAACATCAAAAAGAACCCTTAGCTGGAGAGTGAGCCAGGCACTGACATTCCTCACCCATGCGCTCATGTTTAGAGCCTATTTTTAGTTCCAATGTAGATGTAAAAATTAAGCCGCACGTTCAACTGGTGGTACATACACGTATATATATTTTTTAAATCTTTACAGTGTACACTCGAGACGTTGCTCACCACTACACCAGATAAGCTCATCCGCACATTATTGTGTGACATTGCGAGAGCTCTGGGAGCCCTGTTTGGAAATTCCTTCGGCACACAGCAATTTATTCAAATGCTTGCAGAAGCAACCTGTAAGTATGAAACGCTTAGCAGATTAATATTTGCACTAAAGATAACACCATGAATGGACAGAAATTTCGTGTTTTTCCCTCTGGAAGAATTGAAGAAAGAAAAGAGACAGCAGTGCCAAAGGAACACTGACCTTGAATATATTTACCTTAGGAGACTTTACCTCGGTAGCATTAGCTTAAGGACTCATTGGTAATGCACGGGCGCATTTATATATATTTTTAGCATTAATGAGCAAGGCTGACAGGCAGAGTAAGAATACCATAATGCTACCAGACAATAAGAAGAAGTCGCTTGCATAGTTGTCATTGCAACCTAAGGGTGAATCAAATGTGGGGACTTAAAGAGATTAATTTTCCGCCACATTTCATTTGCCACCGCATGCACTGCACCATATGCGCTTATTTTCGACTTCAATTTCGTAAACTGCAGAAGCCATGTCAAACAAATATCAGCAGGTTAACATTATAGATAGCCTCGTGGATTATTCGCAGAGCCAACAAATGGATGGTGAATTCGGCACTTCATTGTAGGGCTACGTACACCGCTACAGTTTACGGAAATTGGTTGCCTTTATTATATTTCAGCTTGTCCACAATATAGACAATACGTCAAGCTTTAGACGCAGTTTCACACAGAGTGAATGCAAGCAAACATAAAACTGCTTTATTGCACTGGTAATATCATCAAAGCCAGTTGTTGTTGTCATGACACTACTCAAGTTTACATTTTCGCAAATTCATTTCTTGTTCGTCTGTAAAGTACAGCGAGGGAAAAACGTTTGTGGTAAGCTGACTGATCTTCATATATTTCTTTATATTTGTCCATTGAAAAATTTCCCTGCGCACGTTATCTTATGTCGAAATGCTTCCAGTAAACCTGAATATACCGGGCGTTTCAATTAAATTGAGCAAATATTAAAAAAATACAAGTGCGATGTTGCTGTACAGAATCAAACTTATGTTTCTGTACAGTAGTGCCTCGAGCAGCTAGTCGCGCGGTAATCTTGCGTGTATTCGGGGGCTTCTTTTGCGCTAGAAGAAACACTTTTATGTAGCACGTATTGAGGAACATAACGCTCTACAGGGTGTTTTATTTTATGTTGCTCTACAATTTTCTCAATGACACGTTTTCATTTATTTATAATAATTCAGAAGTCTGTTAAATAATGAAGACAATTTACCTAATTACGCGGAATGCAAAATATACTCTATCTCCAAAAAACAGAAAAAATTACCTTGGTTTAGCCCAGCTACGTGGCTTTTGTACATTTTCAATGTTTGGCTCAAATTACGTAAAACACCAAGTATATAATTGTTAATGCGAGTACGGTTCACTCGCTACTTAAAGGGCCACTAAAGGTTACTATTAAGTGAGCGTGGACTGTTGAAATACCATCCATGAAACCTCGAAACGCTTGTTTCGTGCCAAGGAGAGACTTATTTTAAGAAAAAATGCGTTCTGAAGCGTCCACGTGCCTCTAGCGCAGTTCAAATCGCCCGCTCTCCGATCGAGGAGTACTGACATCATGGTCTCATAGTGACGTTGCGCCATCGGTGAGTAGAACGGCGTCCGCAGACGGCGCAATGGCTTTTCTGCGCAAAACGTAAACGCGCGGCCAGAAACAGAGCCAAGACAGAGCCGACAGCAGAGCGAAAGCGGGAGTATGGTGGCTAGCGGAAGGAGAAACGCGCGACCATAAGCTGGTACTTTATTCTATGACGCAAACTTCGACGCTCGTCAGTCACAATGGACCCTGACAACGACAGATTGGCTCGCGATGCTGGGCTCAACTTCAGCGATTTGAGCACTGACGAGCGCGACCTGCTGCTGAGGGCTCGCGCTGCCGGCGTCGTTGCGTACTACGACGCGGCCTCGACACCGGCTATCCGGAGCGGGAAAGCAACGAGGGCTTCCCACGACACCACAAGGACGTGGCATTCTCACTGCTTCTTCCAAATGAGAGTTTCGCGAGCCAGCAGAACCCGCACAGCACGACGCGATAACGAAACTACTGAAACTCCAAAGCGTGCGCGGCGCAGAGTCGAGCGCGCAGAGTCGAATGAAAACTAAACCTTTCGACCACCCCTACTACAGAAGGGTAACGTCAAGACGTTATTTTTTCTTACAATCGAATAGACGTAGACAAGTAGCATTTTCTTCCGTCTTATAATCGAATGAAATGATATTTTAATACGAGTAGTTGAGTATTAGTAACACAAATTATGACGAGTGCTTTCATCATCGGGCTAGTACCGGAATGTCGCTGGGGGGTCTCAAATAGTGTCATGCATTTACCTCAATTTCTCGGTTACTAAAGCTCTGTTCGCGATTAGATTGACGCCTTAGACGTTCTAGAACATTGCTCTAACACTTTAACTTGACTTTCTGGTAACCTTTAGTGTCCCTTTAACATATCCTAAGCCCCAACGCACAGCTTAGGTTTTAAGAGGTCTCTCACGTTGCTGGAAAAACCACTGTATTCTGTAATTTATAATGTCAATGAGATAACCCTCCACAATCGATACCCCTGATTTGAATCTAGTAGCGGCGAAGCACACAGAATATCAACAAAAAAATAACATGTGCACTTGTTGACACTACTTCTTAACTACAATAGTCTAGCGCTTATAGTAGGGTAAAGTAGCTGGAGCCGCGCGTAACACATGTATAAACGTTTTCAGATAGGCTTACTAGACCTATCGCATGCACAATTCTTTCATAAATACTCTAATTAATGGTAAATCCGACTACTTATCTCTCATATATATATATATATATATATATATATGAACATTGTAACTTTGCAAGGTTCGAATATTCATCAGGTACTACTGTTCTTCTCTTTGTAGGTCCAGCGTCGTAAATTTCGAAATATCATCAGGCAGGATGTCATCAGGCAGCTTAGAAGTGCATGAACAAAACACGGCAAGAGGAACTTGCTTCTCGTTAACATCATTGGGGCATAGAGACACCACTGTTCCCACGAAAATATTTCTGACTAATTCACACTCATGGATGCCTTCCCTGCAATAAAACATCTAGTGTGCTCAGGAAGTGTGGATGCAAACTCAATCCGTTTTTTGTGCTAATGTTCGCTCGTAGAAATAATTGTCATCACCTCATCGCAAGACATTAGTGCACAATTCCTGCCATCACAGAGAAATTGTGATCATCACGCCAACATCAAGCAAATGATACAACTACTGATCCTACTCATTTCCATATTTCTTTTAGCATAGGTCAGCACGCCGTTCATTCTTTGGTAAATGTATTTCATTAAATACAAAATGCGCATACTTTTGTGTCCATTTACTTCCAGAAGCTTCACATTTCGTATCCGCGAGGGAGGGACTGTGAAGTTGAACTTTCGATATTTTTCGCTGTCGTTTAGGAACCACGGCTCGCTACCTAGGGAAATGCGATGGGGACAAAAGGAGGAAAGAATAGAGAACGTCATTACTTTCACAGCACTCTTGCTGACGGCGGCAGGTAGGCGCGCACTTACATTTACACACTAGCCCCGTGTTCGTCAAAAACTTAAGGAAATATATTTGAAGGCGGAGCTGTGGTGTCAGCCGGGCAACAAAGATATCGACGCCGAGACCTCAGAATGGTTAATGGTTCGAAAGAATGTGGAGTAAAAACCCACTTTTTGAAGTAGGTAGGGCTGAAGCAGAACCTGTGCTTAATAGTTTATACCAGACCACACGCTGAACAGGCTGGGGAAGGAGCAAAGCGCTTGCCTTATATAGATGATGCCGCGCAGGAGCAGATTATCTATAGGTGCAGCAGGAGAGATCACTCCTGCCTTAATGCCGACGCCGGTGAAAAGAAGAGAGCTACGTAATATTGCACGAGTACTAGCTGTGCCGGAACCGCTTCTGGATCAACGCTATGGTCGGTTCAACACGACGAGTCACACATAAAAAAACTTTTTCAAGAATAGCCTGCATGGAAGACCTGTATGTACCGAACCGAACGTGCATTTCAGCTTGACTTTAGCTCAACTACCAAGTAATCAGCCTAGAGCCTAGGATCACAGTCTAATGTTTACTTGCACAACAGAAGTTTTTTAAACAGGATAATTTTTGTCTCGTGTTGTATTGAAAGAAAATTGTTACATTAAGCACAAGAATACGCCTATTATCCTGAAAGGACAAAAATTTATTAAAGGAAGTTAATTCCTTAGGCGAGTTGATTCATAACAGAAACTGAACATATCAGTCCAAAAAGAAAGAGGAAAAAGGCACCGTGCACAAAGCAGGCGCTAAATAAATTTCTGCTTCACAGAGTTGGACAGAACTGTCCTCGTTGGGATGAACCCAAGCTCAACAGCACCATTATCTTCTCGAACGTCTTTATAGCTTGAAAATACCAGTATCAGATTATCTCCTTCTTTCTCAAGTGGTCATTTGTTGTGCCTTATGTCTTTGATCTGATTTTTAGCATGTGATGTTTTAATTGTTCCTGAAGACGTTCCCCGTATCTGTGACATGGAAGGTTGTTGATAATTTTAGCTGCACAAAGATGTTCATTTAATACATTATATATCAAATGCAAGAAACTCCTGACGGAATAAATAGTGCATGTGTGCGTCATTCATATTCGCTAAATACTAACTGCCACTGATGACACGGCTTATAAATGTTCAGTCTCAGACAAATCTAAAACAGAAAGTGTTTCACAGGAAGGGGGAGTCTTCGCGTTAATAAAAGGCGTAGAGCAGGGCTCAAGGAATGTCGCTGAAACTAACGTTGCGACGAAGGGAATTCTATTCACTCTATCCAAAGACAAGCCCCCTTGTCGAAACATTGGCTTCACAAACGTTCTTTTCTCGATCATTGCAGGTCACTTTCGGAAAATGTACTTTTAATTGTTCAGGAGGAAGAAGTTGACAAAAGAGTAGTATCAATTTTAGGAAAGGTATACTTACTTTACAACACAGGAAAAAAGACATTACCCCTGCTTTAAAGAGTCTGTGATGCTTACGCAATGAAAAGTTCACTATATATATATATACAGTAAACTGTGTAAAACGCATTGTTTCCTTCAATTGTTAGTTATTATATGGCATTTTATCCTCATGCAAGGGAAGAACGTCTTGTTAAGGTTGAGAAAAAGTGCCAGTGCGTGTGGTTGTTTGTTAAACGATTACCTTTTGCGGCGCGTCCAAGATACTCTCTTGCATTGCGCCAAAAATGCAGCTACAATTAATGTGAGTATTCATCTCTCTAAATTGTGGATGATATGATAAATCTACAGTGTTGTCGGAGTAAATGCATGAGTGGAGATTTCTGAAGTAAATTAGGCGTTCTTATATCCAACTGGAAACAGAAGGTCCTTGATTTATAAGCTTCGACGTTTTTTTTCGTTTGCCGCGAATTACAAAATTGTTCACAGCTACTGACAGGTTTGTAAAATGTCGCAGTAACACAAAAAAATGCATACTTGCATCCGCAGGTACACTTGCATTGTTGCCGTAAGAAACGAGAAATATAAACGTTTATTACATTTCACCTCGGCACGCTACACCTTATTTATGAGAAGGTTGACACAGATACCAAAGAAAATAGCACGCAGTGCATTGACAATTAGGTGTTGGTCAGTATACTCTGAGTTGACGATTTTGCAAGCATTTTTCACAATAGTTATGCGTTGCGTCATGTCTAATTGTTGCTTATTGTGCTCCCGTATTTCTACTGTGAAAGTTCTTGCTAAGACAGCTGCGGTATGCCCTCAAGTATTGAACAGATTTCACTACGGAATAACTTGCGTCATTTGTGCATCTCAATGTGTACTGATCTAGCTTAGCGCTGGCTGGCGCTAGAGCTTCGGAACTGTCTCACAGGTCAAACCGCCAGAAGATACCACGAATACACAATGAAATAATCGTCGTCTAATGGCTCGCGCTCTGTTTAAATGTATTATCTTTTAATTTGGGTGCGAACGAATTACCAGCCTTGCCGGTCCTTGGTCAGTTTGGTTTAGCTATTGCAGATGCATAATACCTCCGCAAATAGGCACAAACAATCGTGAGTGACCTAGTCTAATTTGCCGCTGGTTACACATATTGAGCGCCGTGATTATTTACAAACGTCGTTGCAGTAGTGGAAAGATTGCAATGAAGACTCATATGGGTGGCTTAGGCTGTGATCAAGTTCATTGTAGTTTTTAAGCTCTGTGACGATGGATAAATACCATTCCGCTATATATTCATCCGCTAACGGCGACCAGATTTAATAGTAGATATGTCAGTAATTGTCTTTGGGTTACTTCATGGGGACGGTTGCTTCGGCTTTCAGAGCTACCTTACATGTATCTGCTGCTAAACGCCCACCAGACGAAAGTTATTTATAAAGCGATTTGTGTACAGATATGTGATTTATAGTGAATAGAACATCGAAAATATCAATCTCACTTGAAACAGTAACATGCCGTTGAACGATTTCCATAAAGGAAACCCTACTTTCTCGGGCCTACCATACAAGGCTGGAATAATGATTGATAGGATCATATGCAGGATGCACTGAGTTTCTGTCTTGCCTGAGTTTGTTTGAACTCCAGTAAGTAAGTTGAGAAGGATAGCGTCTAACGCCCGAAAGCAGCAGATAATAACATGATGAACGACATAAAACCCCCAATGCCGACACGAGTGGTACCCTGCGCATGCCACTTCCTCATCTAAAACAAAGAAGACTGGGCAATGTTACGCTCTTGCGTCACTTATTGCTGTCAAAGGAAGTACTGTTGGATCTCCTACTATCTATCTGAACGCTCCGTGCAAGCTGCTTGCTACACATTTCTCGTGCGTGTCATGGGCGTGTCTCCCCTTTCAGGGATAATCTCTCTATGCACCGGCGAACGCCAACTATGTAGATGTGTTGCATTCTCATGCCACCCCTTTCCTTTCTTTCGAATACGCTGAAAGATGTTTTTTCCTGCACCCTACTGACACAGGTGATGCACTGGGTGGAACGATAAACAACTGAAGGAAGGTAGTGATCGTGTTACGACTTTACAGCAAAGTTTTTGGCCACCCACGAGGTAACGCCGAAATGATCATTACCTAACAGTGAAACGAGATAAGCCAATGAAACTAGGGCGTGCCGAATTTTGAGTTTTCTTATTGCGTTCCATTATGTCATAGCTCGCAGGGCTTTGCCGGAGCTCGCGTAGATACCAAATTTGCACGAGGTTGCGCGAACGAATCTCAGCCATGCTTCCGGCATTTCGGTGGGGGCAAATTAGGAAAACAGGCGTGTACCTATATTTAGGTGCACGTTGCAAACACCCACCTGGTGCAAATTTCCGTAGTCAACCGCTTAGGCATGTCTCACGCTCATAAGGTGGCATTGGCAAGCAAAACTTCATTATTGGTTTATCCGTTGAGAGCCCAAATCTTGCAAATCTCAGACCTTCCACCATAGCAACCCAACTAGACGCATTCTATCTGTAATCGGTGGATCTATTATGCCGTAAAAAGAATGCTTCACTGGAATGCTGTTTCTTTGCTCATGGTTTGCTGCAGAAAAGCCTTGATATCTCTATTTGCGGTATTAAATCACACGCGACGCGTATAAATAGCCAGTTGTAGATATTTCTGAAAAGTGATTTTGTGTTTTAAAGTAGTTATTTCTTTGACATAATCGTTCAGAAACACCGTTATAGAGTTTCTGTGGGCACAGAAAGGCGGCCCTCTGATGTGAAAGATTTTCTTATATCCAGCAAATACTGTTTACCCAGCGAAAGGATGCCCTTTAACCTACGTTAGCAGGTCAAGAGTGGCATTAACATTATTTTGAGGGAATCGTCTATTTGGTGACATGACAACTCTAGCCCCACATCCCACGGAAGGCATAGGAGCGGTTTTTGTTGTTATTATGACCGTAATTAGAACAGGACAACTTCTTTGCATTTGGAGTGTACAAAAAAGTTATTTAGAAACGATGGCGACAGATGACGTTCGCGAGTGTATGCTGAATGAGAAAAGTGCACTTACGTTCTTTTCAGCCACGGCTACCAATTGAACCCGAACCAAAGTTCTTAAAACCCGCCTGAACCCGAACCGAAACTTGGCCTGTACTTAGCCTTTATCTTAATCGTTATTCGTTACAGTTCGCCTATCAGCAGTGCAGCATTAATTACTCGAAGCAAACAAAAAAATGAACCAAGGCATGGAAGCTCAACCCACACCGCAAGGACACAGGCGTTCTGACAACCATGTCTTTCATCTTCCAATAAAAATGTATCCGCATCTGTGCAATACATCACGTAGTATACATTGTTGAAAAAGAAAGCAAAACAAAAACTTCGTTTCTCCTTCTGATTAGAGTTCCTCGGTTTCTTCCGGGTAGCCCATTTTCTCTGACGCTATCATTGGAATTACGGTAATGGAGGCCACGGGAATAGTTTCTTTGTGCGGTACATGCCATGCTTTAAGGGAGTGTACAAAAAAAAAAAAAACGGACCCAGCAGGGAACCACGCGTCCGCTGTTGGCGTTGTCGACAGATCAACGTTCGGATCTACAATGCATTCTCAAAGCGAATGAGCTAAACATTCATTGGTACTTTCTATTATTGTAGTTAAGTTAGGCAAAATTTTAATAGTAACGTTTTATGCCACAAAATGTAAAGATGGTGAGCGTGGAGAACAGCGTCAGCAGGGTACTTACAAAATCGAGCGAAAACAAGTATTTTAATGGTGCCTCTTTAAATTTATTCATTCAGACAGTGTTTATTTTTGTGCCGGGTACTTTTAATTGCGCACTTCATCACCAGGCTAAATGTTGCTTTGTGACACTAATAGTTCATTTGTGATCAGCGTGATCTATGGAAAATAAGGTGCTTTGTTTTCTATGCGTGAGACTAGTCTACCTAACTGTAGTTCAACACCATCGCTTGGAATACCTGTGCATGTATATACTTGCGTACTAAACATGCTACATTCTTTTATTTTTCAGTATATTCTCTGCAAAGCTTTTTTTTTGACATCAGCATTGTTAAGCTGGCACCCCCCCCCCCCATTGCTATGTGACATCTACGAAAAAAAAGAAAAAAGTTACGATATTACAGTTGTGACCGTGAAAATTTGCGTTTAACACTGTGTGTGGATGACCATAAAAGCAAACGCGAGTAAGAGGAAGGGTGCGTTCAGGCACCGCATCACGGGAGGCACTGCCTACTACGACCCTCTTTTTGGGTGTGGCTGCTGTAGCTGTACTACATTACCCATCGTTGATATTCATATAAGAACCGACATTGATTTTTGTGTCATATTTACTTAATCTCCCGACAAAGCTTAAGCATGAACCAAGCGAAAGAGTCAGTAGCGCCCTGCCGGATTTTGCCATAGGGTAGGGTAAATTTCGCTGTGAGAAAGCGCTTTGCGAGTGCTGCAGCATTGCGAACCATTTAGATAACCGTTTTAAATTTTCAGTTCTTCGGCAGCTGAGCCCTTACAAATTTGGAGCGTGCTATACCCAAAGCCGAACCATACCGGTTACTTTTTCGGTTTGACATCCAGCTTCGAACAATGATTCCTTTCCTTTCAAAGTTGGAGATGAGGTCGCACTTCTACTCCTACTAAGGCGTTTACGTTCTTCGTTGACGTGCGTTTATTTGCCTGCGACATTCGGGCCTTCCTTTTTGTTAGATGGTGATTTAGTGATCGATCTTTTTGACAGCATATACGTTTTCACGTGCATTTCTTCCCGCAAGGATGTGCTTTAGGTGACATTGAATACATTATTTTTGGAGCTTCAGCACATAAGCGGACACGGCTCATCAACGGTAACACGTGGCTCTCCTTGTTACATTTTGGAACTGAGAGTTTCTTCAGTAATGTGGAAAGTTGGGCTAGTCGGTGATTAATCATCATAACTTGCTGGTGAAGCAGCGCACTGACGTGGACACGGCGAAGACGCACAAGAATACACGACACTCGTTGAACTCGCAAGTATTTTATTTCAGAACACATACTTCATATTTACATACCTACGCACCTTCAGGCGTCAAAGATATCAGGGCAAAATTAAACGCATTTTTCAAATTCATTTTCCCGCGCATACGGCAGACAGCGATGAGATGGAAGTTGTCAACAAATGTGGCGTATCAGTTAATACCTTTTTTGAACTATTAGCGTTCTGCCTTGAATCCACCTTCCTACTGTGGAATAATATTATGTATAGACAAAAGTCCGGTAGATGCATAGGTTCAAAGGTAGCTCCAGTACTTAGCACACTTTTTTAGGTAGCATTGACAAAGCGATGATGCAAACCTTAAAGTCCTTGCGGTAAAGGTGTTCCGGGTTGTGGACGATTTTTCGGCTATAGCAGAACATGGGGTTTGGGGCATAAGAGTGGAAGAGATCTTGAAAATGTCCAAGGACAACAGCCAAGAACTGGATTGCACTGTTGGGTTCCCAAAGAATGGCAAGCTATAGTTTTTAGATTGGGCGTTAACTACCACACTGAACCACGTTTGCTGGTCATACACTGCACGATCAGAAAAACACTTGCTTAGCGGCAATTTGGGACAGTCAAAAGTCGTAAAAAGTGGCATAGCTTTTTCGTGCCTGCGAGTAGCCTTAACTTAGTCTTGACCAGAAAAAATAAAAGAAACTTTCAGCCAACAAGTAATCAGCCAAAAGAATGCAGTATATGAAAAACTTGTACTGTGTACACCAGCCTATAAGTTTATTCGTTATGTGCGCAATGGCTATCAGAAAGAGCGTAATAAAAAAGAGAATGATAGCAAAAAAATTGTGTCAATAGCATATGCACACAAGGTCGCGCATAACTTAAACAACTTAGGCAGCAGATACGATCTACAAGTACTTATTTCAGCACCTAATAAACTTGGTAAGATACATGCCAGACTGGATCGTAGAGTTCCAACAAAAATAAATGTAAATGGTCATATTAAGTGAAGGTCAAGCATAGCGAAAAACTTCTCAATTGGAGGTCGTCCGTTGTCTGCTGTTTGCCCGTATCTTGTGTAAAAGTATACATCGGCCAAACGTGTCCGGGTGTAAACACAAGATTTTGATGATGATGATGATGTGTGTTATTTTGTGGCGCAAGGGCCAGGTTAGGCCAAAGAGCGCCATGACAAGTGGTAGCGTTAACGATGTATTATGAAAGATGTGACTTGGCTGTATAGTGGCCTAAAAATAGTCGCTGTAAAGTGCGTAAAATCTACGTTCTATAAAATTATGGCGATGACTATGAACATTAAAATCCATCGTAAAAGAATGATGCATTGTTTAAAATATGCGAGATGTTAAATTGGTTACAGCACTACTGCCTCACCCGAGCCCTTGAACCACAAGGGCCTAGAGGCATGTGCTATTCAAAATAATTGTCGCAGCGGCATCCTCTGGAGAGAGGAAGCGCTACGAACGTGTGGGGTTAATAACATGCAACACAACATCTTTCAAAAAACCTAGGACGGCGCTGGTGTCAAAGAGTGGTTCTGGACCTAGTAACATAACAGGATGAAGGGGGATGTGGTGGCGGTATGCTAAGAGAAAATGATTTTTTCTTTCGGATTCGGCTTCCCGACACTCCAGTAGGACGTGGAGGACGGTCAGCCTTTCCCCGCATCTACCACAGGTTGGAGGCTCGTTTCCCGTGAGTAAAAAGTTATGTGTGCCAAAAGTGTGTCCTATTCTTAGACGGCAGAATAGGACATCTGTCCGGCGGGATTTTGTTACAGGAGGCCAGAAACCTAATTGTGGCTTTATTACATGCAGTTTATTATTTATTTCTTCGTCCCACATGCGTTGCCAGTGGTTTCGTAGTTTCCTTCTTAAGAAAGGCTTCAGGTCTGTGACAGGGACCGAAGCAGTAGAGTTAACTGCATGCAATGAGATTGATGTGGCCATCTGGTCGGCTAGAACGTTTCCCTCGATGCCCCTATGTCCAGGCACCCAGCATATGATCACATGTTGGTTAGATATATATGATTTGCACAGTGCGGAGTAGAGTTCACTAAATACTGGATTTTTGTGATTACGGAAAGACATCAAGGCCTTCACAACACTGAGGGAGTCCGTATATATAACTGATTTCGGGAGTTGTGATTTATTTATATGTTTTACGGCCGAAAGGAGTGCGTAGGCCTCAGCCGTAAAGATGCTAGTTTCCGGATGCAGTACGTCGGATTCCGAGAAGGATGGACCGACGGCTGCATAGGACACCCCGTCGTGTGACTTTGATGCGTCTGTGTAGAACTCCGTGCAGGAGTATTTGTGCTGGAGTTCCCGGAAATGCATTAGGATTTCAATCTCTGGAGCATGCTTTGTGACTTCCACGAAAGATATATCACATTGTATGAGCTGCCACTCCCAAGGAGGTAGCAGCTTGGCTGGATGGATTAGGCGAAGCTCGAGGAGTGGAACGTGCATTTCTTCACTAAGCTCCCTCACACGCAGCGAGAAAGGCTGTCTTACGGAGGGACGATTGCGAAAGAGTGTAGCATATGTCATGTCATTAATGGTATTAAAACAGGGATGCTGAGGATTTGAGTGGACTTTCAGAAAATATGTATGGCTGATGTATGTTCTCTGCAGATGAAGTGACCACTCATTTGATTCTACATATAAACTTTGTATGGGACTCGTTCTGAAAGCGCCAGTGGCCAGTCGGATTCCTAGATGGTGCACTGGGTCTAGCATCTTTAGTGCGCTCGGGGCGGCAGAGTGATAAATCACGGCGCCATAGTCTAGTCGCGATCGAATGAGGCTTTTATATAGATTCATTAAACACTTCCTGTCACTACCCCACGTAGTCTGGGACAGAAGTTTCATTATGTTCATTGTTTTCAGACATTTTTCTTTAAGATGTTTAATGTGGGGGACGAAAGTGAGTCTGTAGTCAAGTATGACACCTAGAAATTTGTGTTCTTTGTTTACAGGTATCTGTTGTCCACGCAGTTCTATGCAAGGATCTGGGATAAGTCCTCTCTTTCTTGTAAAAAGAACACAAGAGCTTTTGTTAGGATTGATCTTAAACCCATTCTTGTCTGCCCACATTGACACTTTGTTCAGGCCATGCTGTACCTGTCTCTCGCAGACTGCGAGGTTACAGGATTTGAAAGCTATTTGAATGTCGTCCACGTAGACAGAGTAAAAGATGGCGGGTGGTAGTGAAGCACGAAGCGTGTCCATCTTCACGATAAATAGCGTGCAGCTGAGCACGCCTCCTTGGGGTACACCCGTTTCTTGCGTAAAAGGACGTGAGAGTGCATTGCCGACTTTTACCCGGAAGGTACGATTTGACAGATAGCTTTTTATTATATTAAACATATTACCGTGGATGCCCATTTCTGACAGGTCTCTTAAGATTCCGTAACGCCACGTTGTGTCATATGCCTTTTCCATATCGAGAAATATCGATAGGAAGAACTGTTTATGTATAAATGCGTCCCGGATATTCCATTCAACACGCACGAGATGATCGGTTGTGGAGCGCCCTTCTCGGAAGCCGCACTGATAAGGATCAAGCTTTTTGCTCTGTTCAAGGAAATGAATGAGTCGCCGATTTATCATTTTTTCGAACACCTTACAAATGCAACTTGTGAGGGCTATCGGGCGGTAACTTGCCACTGAGGAAGGGTCTTTGCCTTGTTTCAAAACAGGGACTACAATGGCTTCCTTCCAGGCGGTTGGAAGGTACCCTGCATCCCAGATGGTGTTGAAAAGTGTGAGTAGTGTAAGTTGCGTGTCATTGTGTAAGTTTTTGAGCATTTCATACATGATTCTATCAGATCCTGGTGCGGAACTCTTGCATGCGCTCAAGGCAGCTTTCAACTCGGCAGCACTAAAAGGGCAATTGTACGGTTCATTCTGTCGGCATTTATTGATGAGTGGCTTGCATTCTTCTATTTGTTTATATTTTAGGAAGGATTGCGAATAATGATTTGAGCTTGATACACTCTCAAAGTGCTCCCCAAGTGAGTTCGCCTGGTCTTGCAGTGTATCGCCCTGTGTGTTTACCAGGGGGACTGAGTATGTTTGCCTACCTCTAATCCTATTAACTCTGTTCCAGGCTTTGGCCTCATCCCTAAACGAGTTAATACTTGATAAATACTTGTGCCAGCTTTCTCTTCTGGCCTGTCGGCGGGTTCGCCTGCCTTGGGACTTTATTTTTTTAAAGTTCATAAGATTCTCTGCAGTGGGAGAAGCGCGTAGCAACCCCCACGCCTTGTTCTGATTCTTACGGGCGATCCTACATTCGCTGTTCCACCACGGCACACGCCGTTTGCATGCCAGACCACTCACTTCGGATATGCATTTTGATGCGGCATCTATTATGAATGATGTAAGATATTCCACAGCAGCATCAATTTCTAAAGAAGACAAGTCGGCCCATGAGATGTTAGTGAGAGTTCGAAATTTCTCCCAGTCGGCTGTGTCTATCTTCCACCTAGGAGCTTGCGGAGGATATTCGTTTTCTTTAGATGTTCTTATCAGTATAGGGAAGTGGTCGCTCCCGTAAGGATTGTTCGTTACTTCCCATTCGAGTTCGGGCAGTATGGACGGGGAAACTATGCTAAGATCTATTGAAGAAAAGGTTCTGTTTGCTAGGGAGTAATACGTGGGTTCCTTCTTATTCAGTAAGCACGCACCTGAAGAAAAGAGGAACTGTTCAACGAGACGACCTCGCGCATCGATACGAGAGTCGCCCCAGAGGGAGCTGTGCGCATTGAAATCGCCGAGAACAACATAAGGTTCTGGCAATTGATCTATATAGGATTGAAATTCTTGTTTCGTTAATTTGTAATGGGGGGGTATGTAAAGAGAGCTAATGGTGATGAGTTTGTTTAGGAGAACAGCTCGAACCGCCACTGCTTCGAGAGGCGTTTGTAGCTGTAAAAGTTGACATGCAATGCTCTTATGGATAACAATGGCGACACCGCCCGATGATGCAACAGCATCATCGCGATCTTTGCGAAATGTTATGTACTGTCGGAGAAAGTTTGTGTGTTTGGATTTTAAGTGTGTTTCCTGTAAACACAGCACATTTGGATTGTGTTGGTGGATTAGTTCTTGTACATCATCAAGGTTTCCAAGGAGACCTCTGACGTTCCATTGTATGATTTGTGTATCCATATTTAATGTGAATTAGTGCTGTGTGTACGGAAAAACGGAAAGATGCCTTAGGTTACAGAGCCCTTTCGAGGCCCTGTAATAGGTGTTTTGTTTTTTCTGAAGCGTTCGAGCGATTCTCGACGCTCCTTAGGCGCTTGGTGCACCTTGGGGACAGGTGTAGTGTCCATTGCCTCTTGTGAGGCTCCGGACATGTGCTCTTGCGAGCGAGAGGTTTTCAGGGGGAGTCCCGCCTTGGAGGACAAGACCCCTGCGCCCACCAGCCCTGAGGTCGATGGGGCTCCCTGAGGGATTTGGCTGTGCTGGCCGTTGCCAGCGCTGGAGGGGGCCTCGGAGGTTGGGGCAGCCTCGGCTGCGCCCACCTTCGGGGTCGATTGCTCCGTCTGCTCGGTTGGCGGAGCAGCGCTAGCTGCAACCACCGTGGGGGCAGATGGCGTGACTGCCGACTCACTGACTGTGGGTCGGACAGCCGCCGGAGGCCGTTGTGACGCTGCCCCCTGACGCGCCACATCGGCAAAGGTTTTCTTTGGCAGGTATGCTACCCGCCTTCGTGCCTCTTTGAACGATATATTTTCTTTTACTTTTATAGTCACAATTTCTTTTTCCTTCTTCCAGGAGGGGCACGACCGCGAGTACGCGGCGTGGTCCCCGTCACAGTTTACACAGTGTAGAGAGTTCTTACATGCTTCAGTGGCGTGTTCAAGGGCACTGCATTTGGCGCATGTTTGGCGGCCTCGGCAGCTCTGCGAGCTGTGGCCAAAACGTTGGCATTTGAAACATCTCAAGGGATTCGGCACATACGGTCTTATACGAAGCTTGATGTACCCGGCCTCGATTGACTCGGGCAGGACACTGGAGTTGAAGGTGAGTATTAGGTGTTTGGTCGCAATTTCTTTTCCGTCTCGCCTCATCTTGATTCTTCTGACATTTATGACATTCTGTTCGCTGAAGCCCTCCAAGAGCTCAGCCTCAGTCAGCTCCAATAAATCATCATCGGAGACTACGCCACGGGTGGTATTCATGGTACGATGAGGAGTTACTGTTACTTTGGCGTCACCAAATGAAACTAGATTGGGTAGATTTTCATATTGTTTCTGGTTGCGGAGCTCCAAGAGGAGATCACCACTTGCCATTCTGGATGCTTTGTAACCTGTACCAAAAACTTGCGTCAGAGACTTGGACACGAGAAATGGCGAGATTGTTCGTACGGGTTTGTTTGGTATTTCGGAGTGGACTACGTGGAAGCGTGGAAAAGTTTCTTTTTGACGGGCGAAAAATTCAAACACATCATCGGTGCGCCCCCTCTTCAGGGAGCGATCAGGTAATGGGGGAAAGGAAGTAGCCATAGGAGATTGTAATTTCGGCAGCAACGCCAGCCACCCACCGTGGAGTCCTACAAGGGGACGCTGCAGGGCATGTGAAACACGGCCTGCAGACGCCAGCTGTACATTACTACTATAACCAAATATGAAATAACCTAGGTTGGCTATTCACACAAGGTTAACCCTTGCTGCCTGGAAAAATTGGAAGTAAGCGGAAGCTAGGAGAAGACAGGAAAGATGAAAAGTAAGAGAAAGACGAAGATTGGAGGGAGAGAGAGACAGGAAAAGGCAACTACCGATTTCCCCCGGGTGGGTCAGTCCGGGGGTGCCGTCTACGTGAAGCCGAGGCCAAAGGGGTGTGTTGCCGCCGCCGAGGGGCCGTAAAGGTCCGAACGCCCGGCATTGGCTCAACCCCCAGGATCCCCTTTTCCCCGGACACGGCTAAGCCGCGCACGGCTACACGCGGGAGGGTCCAACCCTCGTGTGCTCGGGTACGTGGTGTCGCAACGCACCAAACGCCTGCTTGCGCAGACGCCCCTGCGGGGCACAAGATTTTGGAGCACAAAAAGTTCACTTGGGGGAAATACTCATTCCACATTAAAGGGCACTGCTCGCAACAAGGGTGCTGGCTGCTTTACATGATACTACAGTTCTATCGCACCATAAGAATCAGCGGACCAGGGAAATA
Organism: Dermacentor variabilis; assembly: GCF_050947875.1. NCBI lineage: Eukaryota > Metazoa > Arthropoda > Arachnida > Ixodida > Ixodidae > Dermacentor > Dermacentor variabilis. The sequence goes on along the minus strand of NC_134575.1, from coordinate 64,129,626 downwards.
ATCGAAGCTTTTCACAATCACAAGAGGGGACAGGGTTGTATATGTCAGCCATCTGTACTTCTAAGCCATGGTGAGGTTGCCTTTTTTGGAAGAACACTAAAAATCTTATGTAATAAAAATGATTGTTAGGTGCGCCACAAATAGGATAGAATTGCACACCATGATAAAAAGGGGCCTGTGTTTGACGCCCGAGTATGCGCGGGCCAATGAAATTGAAGAATGCCTTTAATCTTGCCCTGACGCCTGAAGGTGCGCAGGTGTATAAATATGAAGTATGTGTTCAGAAATAAGAAAGTTGTGAGTTCAGCGATATCGTATATTCTTTCGTGTCTTGGCCGTCTCCGTGTCAATGCGCTGCATCACCAGTAAGGTATACGAGAAGTTCTTCTTTGCACAGATATGTGTTCCTGAATGGCTGTCCAGTGTGTCAACGGTGCTGCATGTAATTTTTTTAATAAGGTTTTCCTACGTTGGATTCGTCATTTGGCAATTATATTGACATTCTTTTTGAGTCTCTTTATGTGTATTTGGCTCCAAAAAAGGATTAAGGGCTTGCATAAAGGTGCCTGGACCACGGTCGTTGGTTCATTTTTAATTTATCGTTGTATCTAAGTATAAAGAGCGCACCGTGGTTATGCACAAAAAAGAAAAAGATTCAACAGACACACTTAAAACTGCTTGCGTGTGGAAACGCGAAATCATAATAATTGCTTCGATGGAATGTTCTCGATGGATGTTCTGGGCATGCATAAAGACTCTTTCTGCTGCATCGGTGTATGTGTTTACGTATACGTTGGCCACAGATTGGAAGCATTCAAACGCTTTTGCTACAGAACGATGAAGTTTGATTTATGCCTAATTGTAGGCCTATCGGAGCCTATGCCGTGTTTTTCTGTGTTCTCGTTTTTCGTCTTCTGAGGTGTGCTTCCATAGGTGATCCCATCCCGCAACTGCCGCAGAGGTGGACTCTTCGGAGTGCATTGCACTAGACACAGTACTGATAAAACCCGAAGGGAAAATGACGCGCGGGAGGCAATGACATGTCGTGTAGAATGACACACGCGTTATGTGCAAGTTTAGTAAACGATACCCATAGAGCGACGGTGCCATCGGAGAAGCGTGCTTGTCTCGGACCCCGGAAGCCCGGGGTCGATTACCACTCAGACCAAAATATACCCAATTCTCTTATCGAGGCAATTCTTTCGAGGGCACTTGGTTTACAGAAACTTTCCGGACAAATTTCACGCCGATCCAAGCATTTTTTAGTTGTTTTCACTCTTCGCGCCGTCTGCCAATTTTGGCACCATCTTGCGGACGTGCCGCAGACGACAACGCCGTGTTATCGCGTAATTGGGGCATATAAAGCTTTTTCATCAAACTGGTGGGCTATTCGCGCACATTCACAATTTTTCATTGAAATCGTTGCTCGTAAATGACTGTCAGGGGCCGGGACAGACATTTTACGTGGAGTCTACGACTTCAGCGAATGTGGAGCCAGCCCTGTGTTCTTTGCCGAAAAACTGTTCAGGGAGGAAGGGCATTTTCGCTGAATTATGCCCTGAGTATGTTCACTCTGGCCATGAAAAGGTGCCGCACACCGCGAGGACGCCTATTCAAGAACAACGACTAAACAAATCAAATCTTCCGGCGCCTGCACTTGCTTCCAGTGCTTGAAGTACATGAACCCATGGCCTTTGAATGTGTCCTCTATTGCACCGAGGGGTCCATTTCCGAGTGTCTGATTCTTTTCGTAGCCACTAAGTGTTGTGAGCCTGGTGTTTGGTTGAAGTGCGATATAAACAAATTGAAATCGAAATTGTTTAGTAATCCGAGATATGCTTATATTTTTCGAGCTTGCTGTGGGTTGTGGACGATTAGCGTGCAATCCAGGATTAAAGCTCGAAAATTAGGTGTTATAGCGGTCCTAACAATTAGAGTATCGCGTTATTGTTCTGCGGCACAAAGTTAAATTTAATGTCGGACACTTCCATTTATTAGGAAGGCCCAAGCGAAACATTCCTAGCTATACCTACAGCAGAATTACTGGAATGTGTCATAAAATGTTCTGTTTAGAAATCGGATCTTGAAGCTTGAGTAGTAGCGGAGGAGCAATCCACGTCTGTGGCGCGAGACGACTTTGTTTAAGCCGATACGAGGAGGATACGTTTTCTTTTATTACTGAAACCGCGTTGTTACGGTAAACTGCTGGCAACGATAGAAGGAAGACAATAAAAGAAACCGGAATGTTTAATGGGGCAGTGGGTACAGATAGCAAAGCAAAGCGAAATTAACAACCATAATAGCAAGCATGAACGCTGGTTGTCGTACACTTCAGAGGCATCAAAGATTTAAATAGTTGGGATTTTACAAAGAATTCGAGACAGCCACAGAATTGCATTAGACGAATCGTTATCCATATCGAATTCTCGAGAACATTTACAATGTTTCCAATACAGCTGTAGTCTAAGCACGCTAAGAAGCTTGCGCGCTGTATTGTATTACTTTCTGCTTGCATTGTATTTCAAACGCTTTTTTGAAGCTTTCAAAAACATGTAGAGCGTCATCACATTTACCACAGTAAAACGCATGACGCGGACGATGTCACATCATGCGCAGGGCCGCTGTGACTTCAAAAGGTTATCGAAAACGACTTCGTAGTCCCGTTAGCTAGCACGTGAATCTGTCTAAAATATACAGGAGGAATGTCACCTCAGCTTTGATCCTACAAAATAGAATCACATAAGGAATAGCCTATCAATATAGAATTCTCGAAAACGTTTGCTAAGGTTCCAGTACAGCAATGGCGTCCACGCGCGAATTGTATAAACCGTTCCACGCGTGACAACCAGCTTGTGCTGAGTATTATATTACTTTCTACTTACTTTATAAATTCATTTCCCATTGGGTTTTAATATGTCTTTACAACATCATGACGATGGTTTCTAAGAAAAGAGAAATGCCAAGCACGCGTAGTTTTTGAAACGTTTTCTAAACTGCAAAAACATTGAAAGGATCACATTTACGACGTTAAAACTCACGATGCGGACGACGTCTCAAGTTATGCGCAGCACCACGTTAATTCCACGAGGTCATCGAACACGACTTCACAGTACCATTTGCTAGCTCAGGAACCTGTCTAATATATGCAGAAAGAATTTCGCCTCATCTTTCTTCCTACCACTGGGTATTCGAGTTGACATTTTCGATCGGTATTCTTCTCTGACGGCGGTACGTTTCTGCCGCCCCTGCGTTTTAACTCAGCTTTGCAAAGATTTTATGTGCCCACGGCGGTTGTCCTGATTGGACAAATCAGACAACTTTCGGACTTAATGGATTCCTTAGTTATCGCAAATCATGCAGAAAGTATGTGCCGACGCAATATAGATATATTTTCTTTAATGAAAGAGAACACACCCTTATCACTTTATGTTGATGATCAGGGCAAGGCAGGCTTCAAAAATGTTGAGGTGGAGCTAAATTTTTTATTGACAGACAAGAGAGAAATGGCGATCACACCGAAAAAAGCAACGGCAATGCGCGTGAACCGTGGAGCCGAGAATGACTGCTCGGAGGTTTGTAATTTCCAAAAAGGTGAAAATAGCCGAGAAGTCAGTTAAACTGCTAAAAGAAGGCAGGCAGTTCCCGGTAAGTCTCCAAAATGTCACAAAATGTCTCCAGACTGCTCCCATTGGCAATTACTTAGGACAAAACGCTTCAGGGTTTAGATGGGAAACTGCTATGCTATAAGCGTGGCGTTTTAGCACTTCATCATCATCATCAGCCTGCTCTATGTCCACTGCAGGAGGAAGGCCTCTCCCTGCGATCTCCAATTACCCCTGTGCTGCGCCAACCGATTCCAACTACTGCCCGCGAAATTCCTAATTGATCACTGCTGCTACTCTTCTGCCATCCTCGACTGCGTTTCCCTTCTCTTGGAACCCATTTTGTAATGCTAATGGTCCAACGGTTATCTAACCGGTGCAATAAATCACCCACCCAGCTCCATTTCTTTCTCTTGAAGTCAATTAGAATATCGTCTACTCCCGTTTGCATTCTGATCCAAACCGCTCTCTTTCTGTCTCTTAATGTTATTCCTAGCAATCCTCGTTCCATCGCTCGTTGTGTGGTCCTTAACTTGTTCTCAAACTTCTTTGTCAGTATCCAAGTCTCTGCCCCATATGTCAATACTGGTAAAATGAACTGACTGCACGCCTTAATTTTTAATCATAACATTAAGCTTCCAGTCAGGAGTTGACAATGTCTGCCGTATGCGATGGAACCCATTTTTATTCTTCTATGAATTTCCTTCTCATGAACACGCTTTGACCCGTACCTTCACACCATACCCGCACGGTGTGAAGGTTGACCCGTACTCCTTCACAGACTGTAGAGGCTGAATGACGATCTTGAACTCTTGTTCCCTTGCCTGGTTATTTATAATTATCTTGGCCTTCTGCAGATTATTCTTCAACCGCAATCTTACACTCTCTCTTTCAAGATTCTCAATGATTTTTTGTAACTCGTCGGCAGTGTTGCTGAATAGAGCAATGTCATCGGAAAACCAAAGGTTGTTGACGCATTTGCCGTCGATCCGAAATCCTAAGCCTTCGCAGTTTAATAGCCTGAATACTGAATAGTGAATAGCATTGGAGACATTGTGTCTCCTTGTCAGATTCCTTTCTTTAAAGGTCATCATCATCATCATCATCATCATCATCATCATCATCATCATCAGCCTGGTTACGCCCACTGCAGGGCAAAGGCCTCTCCCATACTTCTCCAACAACCCCGGTCATGTACCTCCTATAGGTATCTTCCTAGTTTTCTTGTTTAGAATTGTGGTAGCTGTGGAATCTCTGTAGATATTTTCCAAGATATTGACGTCAGCAGTCTGCACTAGTTGATAACGTATTGCCTTTATGACTGCTGGTATCTCTACTGAATCAAATGCCTTTTCGTAATAAATAAAAGCCATATAGAGATGCTCATTGTACTCGGTGGATTTCTTTATAACCTGAATAATGACATGAATGTAACCTATTGTAGAGTATTCCTTCCAGAAGCCAGCCTGTTCCTTTGGTTGAATAAAGTCCAGTGTTGCCCTCATTCTATTTGAGATTCTATTGGAGAAAACATTAGAATATTACGGTTGTGCCCGTCATAACTGGCGGTTAAGAATCGGTGTGCATGACAATAAAAAAAGAACGCGTGTAAGAGAGAAGTGATAGAGAAGGGCGATGGTTTGGGCTGGTTGGTTTTCCGGTTTAGACTGTGTGGTACAGCGTGAAGATGGACAAGGGACACAGAAAAAAGGAAGGACAAGCACTTGTCCTCGCTTTTTCCTGTGTCCCCTGTGATGCTTCGCGCTGTACCACACTATCTGAAAGCGAGTAAGAGGTAGGGGGTGCTCAGATACCGCAGCACATGCAGCACTCTCATGCGAGGTCCCACTGCCTACGACGACACTCTTTTTGGGTATGGCTGCTGTAGCTGTACAACATTATCCTTTATTGATGTTCATATAAGAAAGAACGCCGACTGTGCTCAGCAAGGCAACAAATATCATTAATTATCCGATACACACTGATATGATCTTTATCATGCAACAGTGGTGATGACACGTAATTAATCGGCACGAACTCCATGAACCAACAAGGGCCAATCATTGACATGAAGCGCGCTAGCAAAAGACAAAGAGGTGCAACCTGTAGAGCTGTGTGGATCACCACGCCTAGAGAGTGCTTGCAAATTAAGTCAATGTGCCGTCTAAGGCCATCATGATGACTTCCGTCGGCATAGAGAACACATGAGCTATGGAAAGCATTGTAGATAGAGAATAAAAACACCTGCTCCACCATGAGATCAGCGTTTTAAAGCGAAAAGTCAATTAGAAGAAGAAAAAGCACAGGTAATAGTGACATACTGCAGCGAGTAATTTGAACACTTCAACAAGAGGATGAAAATCTGATAAAAAGAATTTACAGTAGTAAGTGATACTGGCGATACCCTCATTTTCTTGGATATTATCGAACCTACAACAAAGGTCTGTGTTCCTCATCTAGCCTTTCATATTATTCCGGGACTTCGCAGGCATGAAGAAGCACACGTCAACGTCTCCTTCCGAAATACATGGGCTTCTTTACATTATTATCGAGCATTCGATAAACACCAGCTGCCTAGCGTCACATAATAACCTTAGCATCCACTCCTCCACTGCGTCAAAGCCTGTAAGTTCTTTCGACAAGTGAGCAAGAGTCCATAAAGCAACAAGTGGATGGAATGCTGCGCCCTGAAATTGAAATTATCCAACCATCCAAAAGTCCGTGGTCGTTTTCCATACTCCTCGTGAATTTGTAGCGCGGAGCACTGCTGTGTTGTATGATGAATTATCATCACCTTGAAATGTCACGAAGAAGGAGGTATACCTCTCTTCGCAGATAAATGACACACTGAAGTAACATTAAAATGAAAGTATTTTTCGTTGATAACTCTCAAGATTGGCTACTTACAAATCGAAGACTTTGGGAGAGACCTAGAAAAGAGGGCCTTTATTACGCCGGACGGCCTGTTCGAATACATGGTAATGCCATACGGCCTGTTGCTCGTCAAAGGTAACGTTTGATCGAGTGATGTGCAAAGTGTTGGTTGGGTTCAAACGGCAGACCTGCCTCCCCTGCTTCGATAATTTAGTCCTTTACCCGCAAGTGGGGACCAGCACATGAGGTGCATTAGAACAGAACTAGCGGCAATGAAGTTATCCTGACACACTTTGAAACCTGCAAAGTGCCACTTTGAGTAAGTTTCTTCGCCACGTCATCAGGCAGTCCAGAGAACGCCCCAACCCACAGCAGACAGGGGTTATCGTAAAGATTTAGCAGGGCGTCGAGAGCAAGCCAGCACGAAGATTCCTTGGCCTGGGTGCCTACTACAAGCTTCTTCTCAAGGATTTTTCACGCATCGACATAAAGAGATACTTCAGTTACTTGCGTTATGCCATTGTGGGTGTTCATCGTCCCTATAACATGGCAATAGCGAGATCACGGATGACTTCTCGACATTATGATCCTCAAACAAAAGAACACCGCAAGTACTTACATGAGGCTGTAATAATTCTTGCGGAAATGCATAGAACACAGACATGCGTTCCTGAATGAGTGCCCAGTGTTTGAAATGTGCCGCATGGGAATTTTTCAATAAGGTTTTCCTTCGTTGGAAGGGTCATCTTGCAAATATATTGGCATCCTCTATGTGTATTTTTCAGTTTATTCGTTTTGGCTCCAATAAAGAAGTAAAAGGCTTGCACAAAGGCGCCTTGACCACGGTCGTTGGTCTATATCTAATTTATCGTTGTATCTCAGAATATACAGCGCAACGTGGCTGTGCGCAAAAAAAAAATTCAACAGAGACACTTAAGACTGCTTGTCTGTAGGAATGCGAAAGCCCTATTATTGCTTAGGTGAAACGTTTTCGATGGATGTTCTCCACATGCACTAAAATTATTTCTGCTTCCGCGGTGCATGTGTTTGCGTATACGTTGGGCACAAATAGAAGCATTCAGACGATTTTGCTGGAGAACGATGAATTTTGTTTTATGCCTGATGGTAGGCCTGTCGTGACAACGACGTCCTTTTTTTTTGTATTCCCTAGCTTCGTCTTCTGAGGCGCGCTTTCGTAGGCGATCACGCTTCGCAGCTGCCGCAGAGGTAGACGCTTCGGAGTGCATGGCATTAGACACAGCAGTCATGAAATCCGAAGGGCAAATGGCGCGCGGGAGGCAGTGACGTGACGTGTGCGATGACGCATGTATAGGCACAAGTTTAGTGAACCATAACCATATGACGTCGATCCGAACATTTTGAAGTGTTTTTACTCGTCGTGCTGTCTGCCATTTGTGGTACCATCTCGCGGACGTGCCGCCGATGTCAACGCCGTGTTCTCGCCTAACGGCGCTTATAAAGTTTTCGCATTAACCCGATGGGCTATTCTCTAACGTTCACAATTTCTAATCGAAATCGCTACTCGTAAGCCAATCTCATGGGACAGCGACAGACCTTTGTCGTGGACTTTGTCAGTTTTCGAAATGAGGAGCCACCCCTGCGTGCTGTGCCCAGCAACTGTTGGGCAGCACACGGTACACATTACTTCGCATGCTGAGGCACCCAAGGGGGACGTAAAGGCATTGCCGCCGAATTGTGCCCTGAATGTGGTCACTCTGGCGATAAAAAGCAGCTGCGCACCGCGAGGACGCCTATACAAAAACAATGACTTAAACAAATAATATCTTCTCGCTCCAGCACATGCTTACGGTGCATGAAGTACATGAAAACATGGCCTCAAAAATGGTCTTCTATTACATAGAGGAAGCCATTTCAGAGTGAGTCATTCTTTTCGTAGCCACTAAGTGCTTCGAGACTGGCGTTTGCTTCAAGTGCAATATAAACAGATTGAAATACAAATTCTTTATCGAACCGAAATATGTTTATATTTTTGGAGCTTACTGTGGGTTGTAGACGATTTAGCGTGCAATCCAGGATTAAAACTCAAAAATTAGGTGTGATAGCGGTACTAATTATTAGAGCATTGCGCTATTGTACTGCTGCACAAAGTTCCATTTGCAGTCGGACACTTCTATTTACTAAGATAGCCCAAGCCAATGCGAGAGCGAAACATGCCTTGCTATTCCTAAGGCAGAATGCCTGGCATGAGTCATAAAGTGCTCTGTTTAGAAATCGGAATTTTAGACTTAATTAGCAACGAAGCATCAACGCAAAGCTGTTCTGCGACACGACTTTGTTTAAGCCGCTAGGAAGAGGATACTTTTTTTGTTTAGTGAAATCGCGTTGTAACAGTGAATTGCAGGGAACAATATAAGAAAGAGAATAAAACGAACCGGACTGTTTAATGGGGCAGCGGGCACAGAAAGCAAAGCAAAGCGAAATTAACAACCATAACAGCAAGGATGATCGCTGCATCTCGTACACTTTAGAGGCATATAAGATGGAAATAATTGTCATTTTACAGACAGTTCGAACCAGGCACGAAATTGCATCAGACAAATCGGAGTCAATATTGAATTCTCGGAAACATGTTTCCAATATACATGTAGTGTCTACGCATGCTAACAAGCGTGTGCGCTGTATTGCTTTACGTTCTGCTTACGTTGTTTTTGAAACGTTTTTGAACCTTAGCAAAAAGTAGCACGGCTTAGCAGCTTTTGCAGCTTAGCAGCTTTAACGCAAGGCGCGGACGATGCCAGATTATGCGCAGGGCCGCTGTCACTGCATAAGTTCATCGGAGACGACTTCGTAGCCCCGTTAGATAGCACGTGAATCTGTCTAAAATATGAAGAATGAATGTCCCCTCAGCTTTCATCCTACAAAATACAATCGCATGAGGAATATCCTATAAATATCAAATTCTCCAAAAACTTTTGCTAAGCCTCCAATACAACAATGGCGTCCATGCGCGAATTGTATAAGCCGTTTCACGCATGGTAACCAGCTTGGGCTAAGTCTTATGGTAGTTCCTAAATAGCTTACGAATTCATTTCGCATTGAGTTTAAATATCTATTTAAAACATCAGGACGATGGTTTCTAAGAGAAGAGAAATGCCACGCACGCGTAGCTTTTGAAACGTTTTCGAAACGTCGAAAAGATATAAAACGTCATCACATTCACCGCGTTAAAACGCACGATGCGGACGACGTCAAGTTATCCGCAGCGCCGTGGTAAGTCCACGAGGTCATCGAACCCGACTTCGCAGTGCCAGTGCTAGCTCGAGAATTCATCTAATATATGCAGAAGAAATTTGACCTTAGCTAACGTCCTACCAAAGGGTATTCGGGTTGGCATTTTCGATTGGTATTCTTGTTTGGCTACTGTACGTTTCAGTGGCCCCTGCGTTTTAACTCTGCTTTGCAAAGCTTTTATTTGCCCACAGCTGTTGTCGTGAATGGACAAACCGGACAACTTTCGGACAAAACGGTGCCCTGAGTTATTGCAAATCATGCAGGAAGTACGTGCCAACCCAATCCAGATTTATTTCATTCTATGAAAAAAAAACTCGCTTTTCCTACTTTATGGTGACGATAAGGGCAAGGCAGGCTTCAAAAAAGTCAGGAGACAGACGAGATAGAAGTGGCGATCGTACAGAAATAAGGAACGCCAACGCGCGTGAACCGTGGCGCCGAGATTAACTGCTCGGACGCTTGTCATTTCAAAAAAGGTGAAAGTAGCCAGGAAGTCAAGTGGTAATAAAAACGTAGCCAGTTCACGGAAAGTGTCCAAAATGTCACGAAAAAGTAGCCAGACTGCCGCCATGGGCAATTACTTGGGGCAAAACGTCCCAAGTTTCAAATGAGAAATTGCTATGTTAGAAGGTTGGCATTTTGGCACTTCAGGGTATGTTTAATAATGTGCCTTAGGGCACAGTGCTTGCTCTCCTAAGCAGAAATATGCAGCCAAGAAATACCTTTTTCTGCAACAACTCTTGCAATCTGTCCTTTAATTTTTGATTTCAAATGAAAGTACAAGGTCATAAAATCAGCTTTTTACAAAACAGACGTAGCTAGTCGTTAACCGCGGTCATCAATGAAAATGAGTAATAACAGTTGAACATATACTCGTCTTTACTTTTTTATAACTTTCTTTTTCAATGAAGAGGAATCACGAAGAGGTTATATTCGTTAAAAAAAATGTCTTTTATTTTCTAAATAATTCCGGCAAAGTTCTTTTTATCGTCAGCACTGTTAGGCTCCTACATTGCCATGTGGCATTTAGGGAAAAACAAGAAGAAAACGACTCGATATTACGGTTGCACCCGGGATAAGTGGCGGTTAAGAATCGGTGTGCATGACAATAAAAGGAAACGCGAGTAAGAAAGGTGTGATTCAGAAGGGTGATGGTTTGGGGCTAGTTGGTTTTTATTTTAAGACTGTGTGGCACAGCGTGAAGCGGCACACGGGACATAGAAATAAATGAGGACGAGGGCTTGTCCTCGCTTGTTTCTTTGTCACCTGTCCTGCTTCGCGCTGTACCACACAGTCTGAAAGCGAGTAAGAGGTAGGGCGCGCTCAGGCACCACACCACATGGAGCACTTTCATGTGACGTAGACGCACTGCCTACGACGACCCTCTCTTTGGGTACGGCTGCTGTACCTGTACAACATTAACCTTCATTGATATTCATATAAGAAAGAGCGTTGTTTTTCGCGTCTTATTTACTTAATCTTCTGACAAAACTTACGCATGCGCCATGCGAATAAGTTTATAGCACTCTGCAGCGTTCCGCTATAGGGTAGGGCAAATTTCGCTGTGCTAAAACGGTTCACGAGTGTTGAAGCATTAAGAACTAGTTCGAGAAAGGTTTTAAATTTTTGTTTCTCTGGAAATTCAGCCGGAACGAATTTGGAGGGTGCTAAACGCGAACCCCAACCAAACCGTCTTGTTTAATTTTGATATCTTGCTTCGAACAAAAATTATTTTGCTTTCTAAGTTAGAGATGAAGTGGAACTTCTACTACTGCTAAGGCGTTCACGTTCTTTGTTGACGTGCGTTCCTTTGCCTGCGACATTCGTGCCTTCCGTGATTGTTAGATGGTGGTTTAGTTATCAATCTTTTTGACAGCATGTACATTCTACATGCGCGTTTCTTCCTGCAAAGATGTCTTGGGGCGAAGCTGAATAAATTATGCTTGAAGCTTTCTCACACAAGCGCACAGGACTCATCAGCGATAACACGTGACTTCCCTTGCTTCATATTGTAACTCAGAGGTTCTTGTTTGCGCAGATTTGCATTTGATGTCTGCGGCTTGTCCCTAGAAAAGGCGTCGGAGTTCTGCCAGGCTTCACCGATGGCGAATTTTAATTTTTGGTAATAACCTTAACTTCATTAGTTGACAGGCTATATAGATTTCCCACATGTCGGCAACAATTTACGGCAATGGAGGTTGTGTTCGATATCGTCAGCTGCAAATCACACGTTATCTACTGTATACTAGAGCGTTTTTTTCTTGGCATCCTTTTTTACATTTACGCCTCTCGGACTTACAGCAATAATCTTCTTTTACAAAATGTACTCGAAGGCATGGCTAAAGATTAGGAAATTAGTTATTAGGTCATACCATGTCGCTCCAAACCTGCAGATGTTGTGCGCTGGAGGAGGTGAACGGCACACAGCAGAATATATTAATTTAACATCAAATAGATTAGCAGCGTAATGGAATGAGTATGCGGTCGAATGTGTCTGTTCACTAAACATCGGCATGCATTCGGGCACCCGTGACCAAGTTAACGAAGTGCGGGAATCGTAGTGATCAGAGTGAAACAATTGATGTACAGTTATTAATAATGCCTGTGGATTTCTGCGATAGTATGCGCGAATTCAACGCTCCTATTCTGAGGCTCTAGTCCCTCAAAAGGACCCGATTAGTGGAACTTATATTCCTTTTTTCCTAGGTAGGTTGGGAGAATGAGTGTGGCTACGAAAGTTAATTGTTTTTCTCAATGAAAACTTCACTTGTAAATCAAGACGCAGTAATCTTTTGATCGTTTAATACTGTGAATATAGCTGTATTGCCGAAATGGTCATCATAAGTAGTGTACATTTATTGGTAGTGTGGCTTTCTACACTTCCTAGATCAGTATCACCAATGAGTTTCCTCTTTCTTTCCAGCCAGTTGATATTTATCTTGGTTCCGACCGTCATGGTAAAGATGAGGGAAAATTTAGGAATATTAGCTCATGCTTTGGATTAGGCATTTGCTTTATTTCTTTAGGCACACCAGAACTATCATCTCTAAGTTTAAACATGAAAGTTTTATTTCCATTCATGCCTAAAAAATATGCTCCTCTTCGTTGTCCAATTCATCGCCAATCAGCTAACGTGGGACACGAACAACCAGTATCACTACATTAACTACAACCACAAGAACCACATCAACAACAATAACAGCACCACATAGAGTGTTTCACGTGAGGACATAGCGCAACTTGGCTGGCCTGATACCTACTGGTTATGTACGGATTGTTATGATAATATCATCTATATATAAGAGCCAAAGCACAGGGCCTAGGGCCCTCCCCTGGGGAACTGCAGATGCTACCTTGATGACCCCAGACCTGAAGCCATGCACTAGAACAAAATGCAATTGGTTGGAGATTTAGGAATGAAATAAATTGGCAAAGATTACAGGAAGATCAATGTCTTGCTGATTTATTACAAGTTAGCTGAGTAAAATGTGACAGAACGTTTAAAAACTGGCAGCGAAAACAGTTGTGGCACAACCCATCTCACGATGAATGTCGACGTTAATGTGATTAGACTGGAATCAACGCAGTGACACACCGCGCTGTCACCGCCGTAACCTGTCATGCATGGGGTGGTATGCAGACGGGCTCCTCTCTGGCATTTCTGTATGGACAAGCGGAGTGGCTCAGTGGCACGCACCACGGGTCACGATCAACCAGGATCACAACATTAAAAACAACCACAAGAACCACATCAACCAACACACCAGCACCTCATAGATTGCTTCACGTCAGGATATCACACAACACGGCCAAATACCCGCAATAACTAGCGCCTGTGGCACAGTCTATATATATATATATATATATATATATATATATATATATATATATATATATGTCAATAAGACGGTTATCCCTTTTTCAACATCCCGCGCAGGAACAAGTTTTCGTGACTTAGGGCAGATTAGTAGTAGTACGGGGAGGAAATAAAGAGATAAGGGAGAGATGTTAACCAGACATGCGTCTGCTTGGCTACCCTATTCTGGGGGTGGGAAACAGTATGGCTTAATAGAGCTACCAAATAAACCCTATCCTTGAGCTGGTTTTGATAAGTATTCAACAAAAACGTTTAGTCTTTCTACGCCTCGCTTGTGTGCACTTGTAAGCATGGCCAGGCAATTCTGAAGGGCTTTCTATAGTTGCCCCGATGCCTTGCTACCCAACAAGTTGACTCCTCGCTAGCTGGATAATAGACGTTTCAAGAAAACACGGGATAGCCGGAACGGGCCACAGATTTCATAAACTTTCACTCTGAAATTATGAGCAAGATTTGCGGCACATCACATGCCGAACCACGGTGGCCATCATGCGTATACTAGCTTTTCCTTTAATATGAATAGTCCTCTCTGGTTATGTGGTTCGCCGGGTGATTTGATGCATAGATGCTAGCATAGGCACAAAGAAGACAAGGTAACAGCACTGTACCTACAAATAAGTTTTAGGTTTATTGCAACCCTACGGATTGCTGCCGCCCATGGGCGTATAAACGTCCTAGGGCACGTGGTTAGGGTCTACATTTTGTCCTCGGCATGTATATTGCAATTCGCTATCATTAGGTTTGACAAAACGTTCACCTCAGCAGAATTATGTGCCTAATTTTAAGATACAAAAATCTTCCCATAGCTTCCTTTGCTGTGTATTTCGCTTCTTATCCACTATGGACACAAAGGTGGTCTGAGCTGCAAGCACAACTCTAGAATTTCGAGGCTAAATTTTCCTTTGCCACCGTCGTAATAGAGTGCGCTATTTACGCAGTTACTCATTGATAAAGCGATTTTTCTGGCCAACGTAAAACGTAGCACCGGAATTGGAATATATTTCTATACGTTGTGAAACATTTAGTTTAAATCATTCATGAACCATGCGCATTATTTAATTGCTATAATGTCGAGGCCGAAGATCAAGTCATGGAAACACCGTTCCAAAACAGCCGTTCCAACCGGGAGTGTTGAAACCAGCAACAGTTATTCGGGCGGTGCACATCCCGCGGATCGTGGGCCTTGCTCCATCAGCGACTCGGATAGAACGAGAAGCCGCAGCTGTAAGGACTTTCTTCAGGTGGCAACTAGCATGGTTGCTCATCACCGTGATATGGGCCCTAGTATCAACAAGTGCTGGGACAACTAGCCCGTCAACTTCTACATCGATTATATTGCGTCTGGTCGGCCGGTTGAGAGGCTTTGGCGGAGACGCCGACAATGCAGCTTCACCTCCGGAACCTGGCTCTCTTAGTTTTCCGAAGGTAAGCGACCAGGTTGGTATGACGGCGGCAGGCGACAGGATTGGGGTGACCTAGACGACGGGCGAGGACTCTGCGGAGCACGCGATTGGTGACCGCTCGGCAACGGTGATCGATGGCGCCTTGCGGTCGTACCGTCAGTGGCGGGAAAGCTCGGCTAGGCTTGCGACTGGACATGGCGAATACCGCCGTCTGGACGAGGGCTGTTCGAGAACGGCATCAAGGACCAGCGGTTGCGCAAGTATCGGGTGACGCGACCAACGCGGTGACAACCGAAGCAAATGTGTCTATCATGCCGTGTTCACTTCTCCGCCATGTTGCGAGAGGCTGGAGGGATCCATTGATCCAGCGAAGGGCGTTCGCTTGGCCGGGAACAGGCCACGGTCCAAACTGAGTGCAAGCCGACACTGGCAAATTCTTGGCGCAGAGTAAACTGAACAAGGCGAAATATAGGAGCGCATTCATCGTCGACAGGTGGGTACGGAGCTGCCGTAAACATGGCTTCCAGCTCATGGCGCACGATGTTCGTCAGCTGCTCTGAACGTGCTGTTGCCGAGAACGAGAGTCCTGCCAGTCTTCACAAGATGCTGTTGAAGCCGTATTGGTGAGTATTAAAATGACTGATAAATAAGACGGTTTTTCACCTCCTCGAAACGCTCGCACCCCTTGATCATGCTGTTAACTGAAATACAATTCTTAGAACTGAGTACATTCAAAGCGTTATCGGCGATACCTTTTAGGATATGCCATTCTTTTTAGACTCCGGCATTTCAGCGTCGGTCTTGCGGCAGAGTGCCAGCACGTCTTGCATATAGGCAACGGTGGACGTCTGAACTCGTGATGTCATTACCTGGTGACGACCTTACGACCCAGTGGTTTTCCGAAGAGATTTCCCAGCTTCTGCTTGCAAATATCCAAGTCACGGAGTACTTGTTTGTGGTTTTGAAACCACACTCGCGCAGTTCCCGTCAAGTAAAAAAAATATGTTCGTCAGCATCACTGTGGTATTCCATTTGTTGTGGCTGCTCACCGGCTCATATATATCCAGCCAATCCTCGGCGTCGGCGTCATCGATACCACAGAAGGTTCCTGGATCATGCGGATGCATGAATACGACAGCGTACGCAGTCGACGAAGGCGTTCCCGTACTAGGTACCGACTACTGCGATGTCGGTGGTGAACTGAAGTGGCGGCTACTACAAAGCTCCGCTCTGAGTCATTACCCTGCAGCTCCACCAAATGCTATGAAGAGAAAGCCCGTTAAGAAATGTATATACAACTATTTACATGGAGAGAAGTTAATCGCGCAGGCTCGTTGAAAGGTCGCATCTCTAGGCGACAGTCTATCTATTCCTTTTCGTCTCGCTCTTGTTCGTAACGCTGTAGCAGTATCATCATCATCATCATCATCATCATCAACGCCACCATCAATCAATGGGCAGCGAATACGAGCACGAGACCAGTCATCAGAGTAGCTGCGTGTGGAGAGCTGCGGCAGTTGTCCCCTTTGTCACAGCCTAAAATATCTTGGACCATACACATTGCCCGTGAAGAGTTGCAGCGGTCTCTGCCAGTGCCTGAACTGCGGAAGCTGCTGCCCGAAGCGTTTAGCTTCGCTGCCTTCCGCCGCCGTCAGGTTCCCCCTCCCTGCCCATTCAAGGGTCCCGTAGCGCTGCATATATATCCGCAGCCGTCGCCACCACAACCAACACTCCCTGCGGTCTCCCCGCGCCAATTGCCATGGAAGATGGACGTTTGGCGCGGTGCCGACAATTTTTCGTTTTGCTATCACTGAAGAAAAGTGGGCCATTACGACCATCGCTGCGTAAACCGCCGCGAGTAGGGACTCCGAAGATTTCCCGTAAGCGCACTGCCTCCAGGCGAACAACCTCGCGAGATCACATACTACCTCAGCGCAATGCAATGGAAATGCCAACGACCTTCACGTTCACTGCCACCAGGGCACTGCCTGCCGCCGCAGCGCCGACCATACACTGGCCTATCTCCTAGCTGGTCGGTAAACCGATATCCGGAAAACTAAAAGCAGCAACCAACACAGATGTAGTTGCTGTTCGTCCATATAAGGAAGGTGCTCTGCCACCGGCGAAGATGCCAAAAAGACTATCTTGACAATGTAGAGACATCACGCCGCCACTAGAAGGAAGCCTCGAAGACAAAACTACGCCTCCTACAGAAGACCTGACGATGAAACGCAAAAGCAAGACAATGCTACGCAACCGCGACCAGACGCCGCGGCATAACTGCAATGCCAGAGAAAAGAACACTCTTCCCGACTCGGCTCTCGACTGCCATGAAATCAACACTTTAGTGCACACATCAGTCGACCACTCCGTCATGTGAGGACAATTCGCCACCCAGTTGCAGAAAGTTAAATCTGCCTCGGAAGGCCCCGGAACCAGGACAGCCGGAGGATACATAACACCGACTGTGATCAGGATGGCAACAAATACCCTATATGAGCGGGCTTAAGCTGCTGCAATTGTTATCTTGCAACAATGCCGGAGCGACGTAATTTTCGGCATGAACTTCCGAACCAAGAGAGGGTCATCGTTGACGCTGAAGAACAAGTAGTTAATGCTATCAAAATACCGAATTATATAACCTGCAGAGCTGTCTGGGTCACAGTGCACTGAGTGTGCTTGAAGATGAATCCAATATACCGTCTCAGGCTAGCATTATGATTTCTGTCGGTGCCGAGGGGATAGGAGATATGGACGGCATCGTCGAGAGTGACCAAAAGCAGCTGCTCCACCATGAAGCCTCAGTTGTAAGGCGAATCGTGCAATCGTACAAAATAACAAAACTTGTTCCTGAGCTAGTTGGTTCATGAGTTAAACATAAACTTTGTGGCGCTCAGTAGACGAGAACGAAATCGAGACACAAACGACATACACGGTCACCCGTATTTGCCATTTTTGTCTCACTTTGTCCTCGTCTGCTTAGCGCCTTACCCTTTCTTTGCACGGAGTAAAAAATCAGGTAATAGTGAGAAAGTTCAGCCAGAAATTCGAACACTTGAACAAGAGCATGAAAATTGCATATATATATATAGCATGCAGTAGCAAGCAATCCCCTGGTCTCTTTGCTAATACAGAACTTGAAGCAATGGCCTGTGTCTCTGAGCACGCCTGTCATATTATTCCGAGCCTTTGCAAGCACAAACACACATCAAAGGTCTCCTGCCGCAATACAAGGACTTTTTTGCATTGTTATCGAAGATTCGACAAAACTCAGTTGCTAAGCATCGCATAATAGCCGAAGCGGCCTCTTGAACACTTGCTCAAAGCCCGTGCCGAGTATCCAAGAGCGAGCAAGGCGCCATAAAGCAAGAGGTGGATGAAAACCTGCACAGTGAAATTGAAATTATTAAGCCATACAAAACTGTCTGGCAGTTTTCGGTAATCCATGTGGTTTAGTAGCACGGAGCACTGCGTTTTCTTGAATTATGATTGCCACACAGTGTCACGAAGTTGGAGGTGTACCCTTCCCACGAATAGATAACACACTGGACGGACTTTACTACGCAAGGTATTTTTGGCGGTTAGATCTCAAGACTGGCTATTGGAAAATTGAAGTCGTTGAGAGAGACTGAGATTTGACAGCCTTCATTGCACCAGACGGCCACTTTGAATTCAAGGTCACGCCATTTGGCCATTTCTCGGCGAGGGCAACGTTCAAGAATGTGGTGGACACAGCGCTAGCTCGCTTTAAATGGCCGGCCTGCTTCGTCTGCTTGGATAATATTGTTTTTCCCGCAAGTATCGACGAACACATGAGACGCCTGGAAACGGTTCTGGACGCAAATAAGTAATCCAGACACACATTTAAACCTAAAAAGTGCCACTTTGCATAAGAGCTGTTGTTTCTCGACCACGTCATCAGGAAGTCTGGAGTTGGCTTCGGCCCACAACAGACAGCGGTCATCGAAAAGTTTAATCTGCGTCTACAAGAAGGTGTTCCGCAGATTCTTTGGTATGTGTGCCTACTAAAGGGCTTTTGTCAAGAACATTTTCTGCATTAACATAAAGACATATGTCCGTTACCTGGGTTGTGCCGATGCGCTTGTTCATAGTCCCTACAAATGATAATGTGGAGATCCCGAATGAATACTCGTCAATAATATATTCAAACAAAACAAGACCACGAGTACTTACATGGGGCTGTAATAATATTTCGAGAGGTGCATATATTGCAGACGTATGTTGCTCAATGAGTGCCCCTGTGTGTAAACTTTGCCGCATGTGAAAAAAGTTTATTATTTAATTCTTGCTGTGTTACGTTGGTCAGTGTGCATTCTTATGACAGTTTTGTCTGCGTCTTTTTATGCGTATTGCGTTTTGGATGCAATAAATAAAATAAATAAATGAAAATCTTGCATGAAGGCGTCTCGACCACCTTCTTCCGTCTATATTTAATTTATCTTTGTATCCAAGTATAGAAGGCGCGACGTTCATATACAAACAAAAAACAATGGTGTGTTCGCGAGCATTCAGAAATTTTAATTGAAATAGCTACTCTTAAGACACCATTTCGGACAGGGACAGACCTTTGTCATGGACCCTACGACTTAGGAAATGTGGGACCACCACTGTGTCGTCAGCCCAGAAAGTGTTCGGGAGCACACGGAGCGGTTTACATCGCATGCTGAGGCACCGAACGGGAAAGCAACGAAATTGCCGCTGAATTCAGCCCTGATTAGCTTCAGTATGGCGCTGAAAAGAAGGTGCAGACCGTGAAGACGCCCATACAAAAACTACGACATAAACAAATAACATCTTTCAGCTCCTGTAATTCCTTCCCATGCTTGAAGTACGTAAAAACATGGCCTTCGAAATGGTCCTCTGTTAAAGCGAGGCAGTCATTTCTGGGGGCTGATTGTTTTCGCCACCACAAATCGTTGCCAGACTGGTGTTTCGTTCAAGTGCGACATAAGGAAATCGAAATACAAATTCTTAACCGAACCTAAATATGCTGAAATTTGAGGAGCTTGCTGTGGATTGCGTATGATTTAGCGTGCAATCCAGGAATATTGCTCGAAAATTAGTTATAGTAGTCCTTGTCCTTAGACGACTGTGCTATTGCTCCACGGCATGAAGTTCTGGTGAGAATCGGACACTTCTATTTTTTTACGAGATGCCAAGCGAATGCGAGAGCGAAATATGCTGAGCTATGCCGACAGCAGAGTGCTTGGAATGAGTCGTAGAATTCTCCATTGAAAAATTGGGTGTTGAGGCTTAAGTATCAACGCCGGAGCTACACACAGCTGTTGCTCGATAAGACTATGTTTCAGCCGCTACGAGTAGGATACGTTTTCTTTGTTTGGAGACATGGCGTAGTTACGGTGAACTGGACGGAACGATAGAATTAAGGCAATATAAGGGACCGAACTGCAAAGCGATATTAACAGCCATTACAGCATGTATAGCCGCCGGTTGTCGTACCCTTTAAAGCTATCAGATAAATAAATATTTGAGATTCTACAAACAATTCTAGCCTGGCGCACAATCACATGAGGCTAATCCTTATCAAGATCCCCCAATTCTGGAAAGCGTTTACTGAGTTTCCAATACAGCAATGGCCTCCTTGTGCGAGTTCTATAGACCGTTATAAGCATGCTAACCAGGTTGTCCGCAGTATCGACATGTCGGCGCAGCGCGAAAGGCTAGGACAGAAGGAAGGACACAACACAGGCACTGAATTCAACAAAGCTTCCACTGCGCAGTATTGTTTTACTTTCTACTGGCTTTGTCAGTTCATTTCGAATTTAATTTCAAGGTAGCGGTACAGGACCAGGACGATGTTCTCTAAGAGAAGATAAATGTCACGCACGTGTAGCTCTTCAGACATTTTTCAAGCTAGCAAAAGCCCTAAAGTTCCCACTTACCATATTAACACGCACGACAGGGACGACGTCAGGTCATGCGCAGTGCCGCTGTGACTCCATTAGTTCATCGAGCACGACTTCGGGCTACGATTTGCTAGCATGCGAACCTATCTAATATATGCAGAAGGAATTTCGCCTCAGCTTTCACCCTATGAAACGCTATTCGGGTTGACATTTATGCTCGGTATTCTTTTTTATTGGCATCAAGTTTCAGCCGTCCCTGCGTTTTACCTTTGCTTTTCAATGTTTGTATTCGCCCATAGGTCTTCTGGTAATTGGACAAATCAGACAACTTTTCTTTGGGACAAAGCGACGCCTTTAGTTATTGTCAATCATGCAGGAAGTTCTTGCCGACATGATAAAGATTACCTTTATTCTAAGCAACAACATCTCCCCTTCTCACCTTATTGTGATGTTAAAGGGACACTAAATGTTACTATTAAGTGAACGTGGACTGTTGAAATACCATCCCAGAAACCTCGAAACGCTTGTTTCGTGCCAAGGAGAGAGTTATTTTAAGGGAAAATGCGTTCCGAAGCGTCCGCGCACCTCTAGCGCAGTTCAATTCGCCCGCCCTCCTATCGAGGAGTACTGACATCATAGTCTCATAGTGACGTTGCGCCATCGGGGAGTAGAACGGCGTCCGCAGACGGCGCTGTGGCTTTTCTGCGCAAAACGCAAACGCGCGGCCAGAAACAGAGCCAAGACAGAGCCGACAGCAGAACGAAAGCGGGAGTGTGGTGGCTAGCGGAAGGAGAAACGCGCGACCATAAGCTGGTACTTTATTCTATGACGCAAACTTCGATGCTCGGCGCAATGAACCCTGACAACGACAGATTGTCTCGCGATGCTGGCCACAACTTCAGCGATTTGAGCACTGACGAGCGCGACCTGCTGCTGAGGGCTCGCGCTGCTGGCGTCGTTGCGAACTACGACGGCGGCCTCGACACCGGCTCTCCGGAGCGGGAAAGCAACGAGGGCTTCCCACGACATCACAAGGACGTGGAATTCTCGCTGCTTGTTCGAAATGAAAGTTTCGCGAGCCAGCAAAACCCGCACAGCACGACGCGATAACGAAACTACTGAAACTCCAAAGCGTGCGCGGCGCAGAGTCGAGTGCGCAGAGTCGAGCGAAAACGAAACCTTTCGACGACCCATACTACTGAAGGGTAACGTCAAAATGTTATTTTTTCTTAGAATCGAATAGACGTAGACAAGTAGCATTTTCTTCCGTCTTATAATCGAATGAAATTATATTTTTAATACGAGTAGTTGAGTATTAGTAACACAAATTATGAGGAGTGCTTTCGTCATCGGGATAGTACCGGAATGTCGCTGGGGGGGGGGGGGGGGTCTAAAATAGTGTCATGCATTTACATCAATTTCTCGGTTACTAAAGCTCTGTTCGCGATTATATTGACGCCTTAGACGTTCTAGAACATTGCTCTACCACTTTAACTTGACTTTCTGGTAACCTTTAGTGTCCCTTTAAGGGCAAGGCAGCTTTCAATGAGGTTGACGCGCAGCCATAGTTGAACATGTAGGAGATAAATGCCAAAGCGTTGTGCCTTAATTGAGTGCTCCACAGGCTCATCATCCAAAAAGTGTAAATATTTCCAAAATAACAGGAAATGTAGTAAAACAAGCATCCAATTCATCGCAAATAATAAAAGTGTCACTAAAATGCCGCCACGCTGCCCAACTTGGCAGTGACTTAAGGCAAAGTTCTGCTGAGTTCAAATGAGAAACTGCTTTGTTGTAAGCGGGGCGTTTCTGCACTTCTGGGTTTGCTTATTAACGTGTCTTATGACGCAGTCCTTGCTCGAGCAAGGACTGCGTCATCTCCATAGCAAATATATGCAGCCATGAAAAAGTGTCCTAATCGGGAACAGCTCGTTCAATCTCTCCTTTATTTTTTTTTCGGTAAGAAAAGCACAAGGTGATAAAATCAGTTTTTAGAAAACAGTTATAGGCAGCCGCTCACCATAGTCTGCAATTAAAGCGAGTAAATTTACATGCAAGTACGGATATGTGGGTGCAACAATTCTCATAAAGAAGTTTCTCCTTAAAAACAAACCCCGAAGACTTCACACCCCTTAAAAATTGTAGTTAAGGCCCAGCAGTTGTTGAGAAATTATAAGAAGAGAACTAGAATTGTGGACATGGCTAATTCACTCATACTAGAGATAAACGCCAAAAACTTGCGTTACCATGAGCAATGATTTGCGGAGGAATAATAAAAGCCAAATAGGTAAGCGTCCGAGCTACCGGGCGCTGCGTGGTGGTGTAGTGTGTCTTGCGTCGTGCGGCAATGACTGAGAGCATCAAATTAAATGTCGGCCACGGCGGACGCATTTCGAAGAGGACCAAATGCAAGAACGCCCGTTCGCCGTTTATTGACTACACGTAACGAACCCCAGGTGGTCAAAATAATGATACTGATAAACTTAGTTTATTAAGATCTCGGTAAGTTTAAAATCAAATTATCGTGTATTCTTCCTTGTAGAGTCCTCAAGAAAAGCAGATTTTGTGGCGTTCAATTTTATGGACTCGACCTGGAAGCACAATTGACAGCCTTGTAGGTAGTCTTTAGCGTCTTTTGACCCTCGGGAAAGCGTCAGTTTTAAAGAAAATGCCGTCGTCTGCAAAGAGCCCAATACCCACTGGTGATGTACCGATTGCTGGGATAGTGTTATCTATATATATATAGTAACGACATTACGGGGCCAAGGCTGCTCCCCTGGGGAACTGCAGATAATACATGTAGGACCTGAGATCAGCAGCCGGGCACTTGAATAAATTGAAATCGGTTGTAAATCCTAGAATGAGTGGGTATGACAAGGGCTAGTGGAAAACCAATATTTGGCCGATTTAATACAAGATTGCAGCGTCAAACTCGATCGAGAGTTTTAGGAATGGGACGATAAAACAATTTTGGCACAACCCTTCTCTCGATGAATGTCGACGTTAAGTGGACGAGAAACGAATCAATGCAGTGACACACTGCGGTAACGCGTCAGGCATGGGGTGTGTATGGAGACGTGCTCCTCTATGACGCTTCCAAATGGACAAGCTGCCTGATTCGGCGGTGCCTTCGTGATGTCCGTACGAAGGGCTGACGTGAATGTAACACTCAGGCACATCCCGTTTGGTAGAGCTCAGCATCGAAGAAATATAAAACACTTTTCTTTGCCATTGAAGAATCGTGGATACAAAGTTACCCATGTTAGTTACCCAAGAGGCTTATTCAAACGTGGCGCATCCTCAAAGGTGCTTGCCCAGTGAGAGTAGTTGGCATCAAAGAAGGTCATTGAAGAGTGGCGCATGCCCATTGGCTTATGAACAGTGATGGAAATGGGCGCCAAAGAGGTTCTTTGAAGAGCGGCGTATTCCCAGGGACACACACCCAGTGAAACATACCCAGTGACGAAAGTTGAAGTTAACAAGGTTCACTCAAGAGTGGAACATAACCAGTGGCTAGGTCACTATCCTCTCGGTATTCACTGTAGAAATTCATTCAACGGTGGTACGTACTTGATGGCACATTCCTAGTGGTTCAATTTTGTCTCAGAAGGGTTCATTCAGCAGTGGCACATACCCAGTGAACCAGACAGTTGCGACATTTGGTTTCGAACCCTGTTCCACCAGAACAAGAAACCAATGCGCTGCCCGTTAGAAAATGCACTGCCCACTCTCAATAACACAGGTTGGCGTGAAACGGCTTGAGTGATTAGCGGTACATGTGCATTGAGTACAATGACCCGTGACTGAAGTTGGCCCGACGTTTAGTGTTAAACCTGCTTCCGTCATCGAAGCAGCGCGATGCTCTAACCACTAAAATATAGAACTATTCAGTTTCCCAAGTACCCAGTAAGCAATGAGTAATCGCCGGAGAGACTGCAGCTGGAAAATGCGTGAAATGCTCTAATAATGCAAATTCCGATAAATAGACCAAACAAACGTTACCCAAGGACGATCTGTGCCTGTAAACTGTTCCGGCACATATAGCGATAAAGGTAAATATTTGAGCAATACTGCAAGGACACGAACATCAAGGGAAGCAAAACATGGAAGAATTCATCTCAAAGTGACTGTCGACGTTAATGAGGTCAGGATTGAAGCAACGTAGCGACACAACGTATTGCCACAGCAGTAACGCGTCATGTATAAGGAGTGCACAGGAGCTGGACTCCTCTTTGGCGCTTCCCTCTGGAGATGCTGTGCGATCTAGCGGCACTGCCATGAATCCCACGTTGACTGCTTTTTTGGCTTTAGATATGGCACCGGTGGCTACTTCGTGCGTAGAAGCAGCGTATAGAAGCCGCACGCCTCCGTCTCGCTTCCCTATGGGCACGCAGCACCATCGAGACGCGCCGCTGTGCGTGACCTCCCAAATGCATGGTACAATCTCACTGTGAACGCGCAGAGCACGTGGTGAATGAGACATGTAAGGCAGCAGTGATCCTCTCTCGAGCTTCCCTTTGGAAATGCTGAGCCATATAATGGTGCTGCTGGGAAGTTCGAATCTGACGTTTGGCATGCGTGGCACGCCCATAGGTTTGAACGCTGATAATTTTATTGTGATTAGCACTATTTGAGCAGTTCTCCCAGTTTTCGGTATGGCTATCGATCTGTCCTAGGCTAACCTCCTTCATTCTAGCTTGGGTCACTGTGTACGTGTCACGTGGTATGAGCCACTTATAAATTAATTTCTTCGATGCCAAATAAAGTGGCTTAGTATGTGCCACTGAATTTATGTTGACCTTCAATGAACGATTTTTTTTTGCCGCCGACTTGGTCCACTGGGTAAGTGCCACTGGGTTTTAGTCGCTGTGGAATAGCAAAATAATATCGTTGAATATTTATCCGATGCATGGGAGAATTGAGCGCGCTTCATAGATATTAAGAAAATCTTGTCTGCATATATGTTCAAAAGCGGGTCATCCGCGGACGTCGCGGCTGCCACATCTGATAGTGCCGCGCGTCGAGAAACAAGCCTGACCGGTGGTAATATACGGTTCTTATGTGACGTGTTGCGGTGGTGGCAATAGGGATCGTCGCTGTATGACATCAATGTGAGTTGCGTTCCCGTCGATAGTCATCCTGAGGTGGTTTCTTGTGAAATGTTTTCCATTGCTGGCCGGGTGCATTCGTGGTGCCGCTCGCTTATGTGTCGAGTTACTACGCTTAAGACGGCCGTTTGTAGCGGTTCAGGTTCTGCCTAGCGCTGGAAAGGATCAGGAAGGAGTAAAGGATCAAATTCGATGTTTGTGTCTGACTTCTATCCTGCTAAGATGGGGTATGTATCACAGTGAATGCCACATACCCGATCGCATAAAAGTGGCATAATACGGATATGGTGCATACGGCAAAGTGGGTGCCGTTTCTAGAGAATGTTAAATGCATATTTGACGCTATGCTAAACCTCATGAAAAGAACACCGCCTACTTTAGGCGCTTATAATGCCTGACTGGGGACTTCCTCGCTTGGCGTGTTCACGCTGTTTATTGGTGCGTATTGCGAGTTTTTTCCTGAAAGGATGATTGAGTGCAAATACTTTGTGGAACTTATATGGAATATAATACTTTATGTACACCCATCCATACGTTGTGTCGAACACGAGGATGGTGTTCGCCTATGTGCTGCTCGCTTTGAAAAAGGGCCGTATGACGAAGATTATGGACTGTTTGCATCGCTACTTCGATATAGATGACGCACGTGGAAGAGTGTAGCTGACATTTAACAAACTATGCAAAAAAAAAACGTCTAAACCAGCTTACATTTCCTTCTAAGATCGCTTTAAGCAAGTGCTGACGGCCGTGCTGCTTAATATATCATTAATATTCACACTTTCTGCGAACGCTGACGTTAACACGAACGGCTGTATATATGCTTCAATAATAACACAGAGAGTGAAGCGTTTAAACATGGAAGTTGCCAAAGGGCTGGCTCTATAAAAGCACCTCCGAATTCGAAGGCAGCAAGAAGGGCTGCTGAATGATCGGTAAGTAACTTTTAAGTCATGTGCGAATAGTCCACATTCCCTCCCTTCATTTGCGCGTTAAGGGATAAATTCTATAAAGCTGGTGCTGAACCAATCAAACAGGCTGACAAGTAAGAACACGTTCGCCAGGTGCTGCTAGGTGTTTGCGATCATGTGCAGTATGATGTTCCTCAGCAGCATGCTAATATGCTCGCCCGCACGCTCCTCCAGAGATGGGTTAGGTGCTACGACACGTGTAACAGCATAGCAAAAAAGAGGTGTTGCCACGGACGTGGTGTAGGAGCTGACTTAGTCCAGACGTAAACAAGGCGCGGCCTCGTCAAATTATGCAGCGGCATGTTTTCTACTGGCTCTGAAAACGCATAAATTGGAAACCACTGCATGAATGTTTTAATTATTGTTTCATGATCTAATTTAAACAATTTATTCATTGATTCAGTCAGAAGGCTTCATTGTACAGTTGGGTATACTAATCACAAGAATCAAAATAAGAAAACAACATACACAGTTGTCACGCCCACATTCAACTGTAGCTTACATCTTGGAAGGATGAGGAAAATATACCTGGGGCGCTATAACGTAAAGCTATTCCAAACTTTTCTATTCCAATTCTACTATCAGCCCTCCACGATTGGTCAAAAACTTTTTTGCACCACCCCCACTTCACCTGTCTGTCACGCGACGTCACGAAAACCCCGATACGTCCTCATCTGATATGATGTGTAGGCACTGATTATGCATGATTTCACAGAAAAAATAAAAACAGTGATTTCGGATTCGACCCCTTTTCTCCATTAGCCCTCGACTATTGGTAAAAAGTTTTTGGGCTGCACCCACTTCACTGCCTGTCACGTGACGTCACAAAACCGCAAGAACTCACCGCGTCAAAGTGACGTGTACGCGATAAAGATGCATTGATATGCCGAATAAAACAGAAGTTTCTTCGGAATAGCCGCAGGCTGCCCCGTTCCGAAAGGAATAAAAGATGGCTGCCACCGATGGCTCAGACGCTGGCTACTCGCACCTGCCGGGGAGCATGGGTGTATTTGCGCATAATAAAACTTCTTGCGTAGCCGTGTAACGTTTTCGAGCACTTCTGACACGTTTACCCCCTCATTCTGCCAACTCTTCTTTGTTGAGGGTCCGTTTTAGTGTCATTCTTGACCTTCCGTTGCATGCCGCCGCGATTTTCGACCAGCCACCGCAAGCTCAATAAGGGAACGCCGACCAATCGTAGACGCCGGTACCACCCTCTTCATCCGGTTATCGACTTTCAGTGCAGTGACTCGGCCCCATCGAATCCCTCTCCACTTGAGCTTTCTCCTCGCCTCTTGTCAGCCAATTAGATACGACAAGCCGCTCAGTGTAGGCAAAGCTATTCGTTTTTCAAGCAAACAAAGGTGACTGCCTATGAACAAGGAGAGCGTTTGATTGGTCTGTTCAGTCAATCCTGCGGGTGACCACCCGGTGCTTGCGTTGGTGGTTACGCAAATTTGACGTCAGGAGATTGGAATAGAAATATATTGGAATAGTTTTACGTTATAGGGCCCCTGATCAAAAATGTACGATCCATGGATTCAACTGATTCGAATGGCGAATTGTAAAAGGCGAAAAACTGAATGTGCAACTACGACCGTACAGCATCTTATCTCACAAATTTTCTGCTTGATCGCTTCCATGCGAACTATCGCATTTGCTATTACCAGTCTTATTATCGATAATGATATAGAAAAACTTCAGCCTTAAATTTAGTTCAACAAACAACAGCTTTTCAACCTAGTTCGCTCTCAATGCCAGTGGTAATAAACGCAATGTTATACTTACAACTGACAAAGTGTGCAGCACGGCAATGTGTAGGTTCAAACTCCTATATTACGTTTTCCATAATCATGAAATACTGCATATTCATACTAGACGACTGGATAAATATTACTGATATACAGAGCTTCTTTAAGGTGTTTTGGGTCAGGCTTGAAGTTACGTTCAATGAAATTTAACTCATCCTTTGGTTTAACAGTTGTATGACCTGCATGTTTACGCGACACATAGGTGAAGATTTAGGTTTAGAAAATCCCTCTAATTATTATTTGTAAGAACAGCCAGTTACACGGGGAATTGGCAGGGAGCTCACGAACTTACAAATCACCGAAAGAGTCTACCTTGGTCACCCTTTAATCCCAGACCACATAAATAGAAGGGTTTTCTTGTTTCATACAGAAATATGCAAAACACATCGAGAATAGTCATATTCAAGGAAAACAGTCAGTATTCCACTATATTCGTCCTCTATTGCGCTCTACCACGATAACTTTTCCAGCAGCGGATCGCGCAGGCATTGTCCAACGAAGTTGTGCATTATTCAATTCAGAGTATTCACGGATAATGAAAAAAATTCATTTTTACGGTTTTTATTGACATGAACAATTGAGTTTAGTACACCGTTCTCTCGTGTGACCGGTTCTGTTTTAACTGCTAATCCTGGCAACCTGAACGGTTTTTTGGGGCATAATCTTCAAGCTCATCGGGTGCACTTTGCCACTTGTTGCACTTGATTTTGTTGCGCATATTAAATCGCGTTTTTATAACATCATAGTTACGATACGTTGGCTGCTGTAACAAATTTATGAGCTAAAATATTGCGCCTAGGTGGAGTGATTTGAGTGGCATAGAATTTGTTAGTTAGGTAAATCTAATATCTTCTATCACATACAATATTGTTAGGTGAGAATAGTGCACCAAGCCGATATGAAAATAAAGAACAGGATGGCAAAAAATACGATGCGTATATTAAACAGTTGTATATGAAAAAAAATCTATTTTTAACACTTCATTCGATATTCCGGAGGTTGCTTAGAGTGGACGCTACAATAATGTGAAGGACATTGATGTTTGATTCGTCGAGGAACTGCTTTCAAATTACGTTTGTTTAGTTGTATTGTTGCACTGAAGCAAAACTGTAACTGTCAGGCTTCCATGCAGAATTTATTATTGAATTTATAATGCTTCAATAAAAGAGCTACTATGAATATTGTGGCCTTACACTTCAAGCCTACGTGAGTTTTCTCCTTTTCCAGAACTCTGTCCGCAAGAGAGAGATAATGTATTAGCAAACAGAGATGTCGGTCTGAGCTAGCACGTCCTGGCCTGCTACTCTGCACAGGGGAAAAAGGCAAAAGGACAGACAAGAGTGCTGAGGGATGATGATGAGGACAGGGATATTTGCCCCTAGGTTCACACAGTGAACTGCGCAATTATTTAGTGCAGGAACCCAATAGGTACTCTGTAGAGCCCGCTGAACTTATTCACTGCACTAAGTGCTGTGAAACTGCCGTTATTTCTTGAAATGCTGTTCTAATACTTCACCGCGAAAGACGTCACATATTGTTTTCACTAAGAAGGATAAATTTAGGGAATCTATATTGCCTAAGACCTTCTCTTGAAACTCTGCGAAATTTTTTAATGGTAGAGTGGGCTGCCTTTAGCAACTTTCTAACGGTTGGTTTCCTTCATTTCGTTCTGGCTCATAATTACAAATGTGATTTGTGACCCACCTACTTCCTTGATTGCTTCCGGAGTTGCTGTGGAAAAATATAGGGCTTTCTTTTTTGAAGCCTTGTAGTTTGGCGAGGAAAATGAATCTCATTCACTCATTCAGTATTTTGTAATTTAAGCACAACTACTGAGAGAACGATTGTGTGTTGGCATTTGTTAAATGATCGAAGAATTTCAATTTCCCAAGAGCTTCTTATTTTACCTGACTATGGGTGGTAAATGATATGCGCGTTCTGTGGGGACTGGGGTGTGGCGATAAGTGTGATTACATTGAATAATTTACAGTCTATGGCACCAATTGAATTTCGTTTCAATTTGTTACAAGATTGTGCATACAGTGCTGTCAGAGCGCATTACTGGTAGCACATAACGTCCTTCGCCAGAAACTATTTTCATGCACCAAGCAAAAAATAATTCAGAATAGTCAGTTTTGTTGGCAGCAGAAACCAATATTACCAATGGGCATGAATAGCTTAGTTACGCACTTATTCGCGATTGTAGATACGCATGTGAATTTTTATTGTCCTATGTTTGCGTATAGGTTTTATCTGTCAGAGTTGCTCTCATTCATTTCAGCAGATTTCATCCTTTGCCTATTCGGAAACTATTTCATATAAAGTAACACTACTTTTTGAACTGAACTACCAGCGATCGTGCAAAATTTTGCAAGAATGGCAAGGTAAGCGTACCTTTTAATTACAATTGATGGGTGCGTTAATTGACGCCAAGTTCAGGAAAGAATGTCTGGAGAACAATAACAACACGCATTATTAGTCCATCATAAAAAGCGCAATTTCATTTTCAAATGAAAGTGTTGAGTAATGCGTAAAAATTACAAAGCTTCTTAGAAAAAGTTTTAACAAATATGGGTATCACGCCAGCACTCATAAGATCAATTACACTCACTATACCAAAACAAATTGTACACATATAGGAAAAATACTTGCTTGTGCAATGAACGAAAACTAGCAAGATCTGAGGAATCGCGCGAGTGTAATCATGAAAGAACTGAAATGACGTGCTATGAAATGACGCCGTGCTATAAAATGGGGACTTATCAAACGTGCTCCCCCCATATTATTTTTGGATGTGCATCTTACGGCCAAATTTGCAAGAAATTAATGCACAATGTTTAATTATCAGTTATTCTCCAATAAAACAGTTATCTTGTTGTGCAGAAAATATGCTAAAAATGGTTCATAAATAATCAATGAATAAGATTTCAGAATCTTGCTGTGCGGAGACAACATCCAGAGGACAAAAAATTTTCCGCATTTCCAGATAGTCTTGAGTTGAATCTTGTTTTTATCAAATTTTGTCCATAGTGCACCTCATATTTCATTTCTGACTTGTTTTGTAGCAAGAGAACTGTAACGAGGCGCTTTGAGATTTACTGGTTGGCAAAATGTGACACAATTTTTGTATTTGGTAAAAAAATGGTTTAATTCTAAATAATTCGCTATATAAAAGTTCCATCCCTGGCATTGTTGGAATGACAAAGAAGGTCACATGCAGGAAAGGTAATAGTCGGTGCGCTCACATAGGAGCCTCTCATTACCCTTTGCGACTTCATACTGCTGAAACACTCCCTCATGGCGGTATAACGTTTCACAGACAGCCATGGTCAACGATTGCTTCCTGTCAGTGCACAGCTTCATGCCAGAATACTGCATTCACCGTCCACCGTAACTGGCAAGCTTTAATGCAATTCCTTAAAATTAGCCGAAGTTCTCCGGTATGGTGTGCCTCATAAATGTGTGGTAGTTTCGGCGCCTAAAACCGCACAATTTAGTTGCAGCAACTTTCTAAAGTACTCTGTCCTTTGGTTCTCCCTGGAGAGTGACTTTTGTCTAATAAGTTCAAGGAAACGGTTGTATCCCTTGGCTGTGCACTATGACCTTCACCCACTCTTACCACTAATACGAATGAGAAAATAACCACGTAGAAGCCCAATAAAGAAAGGAAATTTACTTTTCATTCAGTAAGCAAGAACTCCAGAGACTAAAAAAACACGTGTCCCACGGAGTACGACCCCCATATGAGAGCTTATGTTAACAAAACTGGAAATATAGTGCCTAGAATATGCTAGCTAGTGTGCCGTCCGCGGCCTCCCGGGTGGCACCGCATGCAATGAATGCCGGCGGCTGCAGCTAGGATCGAGCGCTGCAGTGCAGGTGGGTGCCGCGGCAACCATCCGGTCTACGTAGCCCGCTGTGTTTCCACAACGTCGGCAAGCGGGCTTCTTCGCTTTTTGTTTTTACTAAGCCATAGCAGCAGCGTAGTTCCAATGTGGACAGCTGATTACTTATTAGGGCTACTTTTGATTACAACAGGCTTCTTTAGCCGTTGTCGCTTGTGTGAAAAGCTTGCGCTAGCTCAGCTCGGCTTCGAGCGGGGAACCTCGTGTTTCTATGCTGGCGAACAGAAAATTTAATTTTTAAGGCGAAAGCGTTAGATCTCCATGTTTCAAAGTCGTGTTGTGAGGTACAGAACATGTCACGCGATCCAAGGAAGGCCAGAAACGAACCAAAGCATGCCCAGCCGTGTATAAGAAATTATTAATGAATAGCAAATTTAATTATTGATTAGTGATTGGATTAAGGTAAATTAGGTTGAATTAGGCGGTATAATGTGCATTAAGGAGGATTAAGGTGGAGTACAGTGGATGAAGGAGGAATACGGGGGAATAAGGTGAATTACAATAAGCTTTACAAGGCGTTCGCCTTCGTGTCTCCTAGGCGATAGCTAAGGCCACTTGTTTTTTATTCTAGCGATGATGGCAGCGTAATTTTTTAAGGGTAAGTTTTAGGTTACATTGTTTATTGAATAAAGGAAAAGAATTATAAGGGTAGGTTACTGTTCTATTATATGGTATATTAATGCATAACCATTCAAGACCGCTGTAACCGATCATCTTTTGAAATGACTGGAATTTCGCTGTTCATTCTTTTTATTTTATTTGCTGCTGTTTCTGCCTATATAGGTCTGAATGTTTTTGATTGTGTGATTGTTTTTGATTGTGTGTGTGATTGTGTGATTATGAGGGGATGTACCCATCCCCTCATAATGTCCATTGGGCCTCGAGGGTATGATAATGAATAAAGAAATTAGCCTGTAAGATGGACTGTGGTGTTCCGTGTACTATACATTTTTTATACCTGGTATAAATACGTGCAAATTTCTTTTTGTTTCTGATATACGTGAACAAAAATAGGAAACAGATCTTTTATTTAAGCGTAACAACGATTTTATTCGAGCATAAGAAAAGTCACGCAGGCACAAGACAGCACTAGATGATATAATGCACACATACATGAAGAATATAGATCTAGTGGCAGTGACGCAGTTTAAGGACTTTCTGCCGTTGCCTTTGCGCTTCCTTCTCTTTGTTGATGCCGTTTACAAAAAACCGAAACCTCAAGGAAACACAGAACTTTACAGTTGCTGTCAAAGCTGCTTTTGAAGCTCTGGCCACCCTAGCTGTGGAAAGGCGAGTGTCTGGAGCTGACCTGAAAAATCAGCTAGACTCGCTACATGTAACTTGTTTTTGCTAAAGAACACAGTAAAAGCATCTTCCCTAGCATTCACAGCGGTTGACAAGGTCTGACTAAGATAGACAATGCCTCCATTGTCAAAATGGGCAGTGCAATATGAAGCAGCGTCGGCACTAGCTTCAGCTTTACTTACGCAAAGGAATTAAGCCTGCACACTGTGGTCAATAATTTTTGGCAGTGATCGTTCGTGCAACATAACCTGTAGTATAGTAGTTCAAAGCACTACTGCTCCTTCTTTCTTGTTTTTCTTTTTCCTGGCACTCACAAAGTGCATGCTTAGGATACTCAGGGAATAGCATTGGTATGGCGTAGGGTTTCAGGCGTGTTTTATCGCGGGGAATCTCGTGGACAACGCCGTTCACAGTGATAGAGAACGCACGCTGGATTAAACTGTTTTGTAAATGTTTTGCGCAAACCACAGCAGTTGGTGCCAGCCTTCTGTCCGTTCTCCTGGTAATTCTTGCCCATTCTGCTACCGCTTCATATCAGATGGTGGAGTGAACATGGATACACGCTCTTTGCTCGAGCTATAACCGCTTCTACACAACGGCACAAAGCAGGTCCTCTCCTTGCGCTCTAGGTTCGGGATTTTTTTACTGCCGCCGCATAATTCTCGTAATGACAAGCACACGAACACAGTAGCGACGCACTCACTCTTTGACAACACCAAGAACAAACACGCAACGCTGTAATAAGACAGAAAACGCAAACATAGAAACCGACGTAGCCGCTGCGAAACTGATGTCTGCACCCACCCGTATGACAGCGTCCTCTGTCGGCCACCGTGGGCATTCATTGCAGGCGGCGCTACCCTCCTTCATTGAAAAGAGCGGGTGCACGGCACACTAGCTAGTACATTCTAGGCACTATACTGGAAACAAGCTGCAAATGGTTTTGAGCCCATGGTACTTTTTGTGCATAAAGTTAGCCTTAAAAATTAAACTATACTGTGCAATTCAGGTATACATTTTGTTACATGTGAAATCCATACCTCCTGTTTCGGTTTCATGGGCACTGGGTGTGGCAATGAGTTCTCGCATATCTTTTTAATGGAAGATCGCCGTCACGTAGTTTCCTTTGCAAATTCTTCTCCAATAAACAATAGATGTAGACCAGACGAAACTAAACGGTAAGCTTTCTTTGAAGAATATTCTACTTCCAACTTGGCGTGATAGTTTACGTGAAAACGTAAACCAAGCGATCATAGGAGCTGTGGCACTGTGTCGGAAGTCGAATAGAAGGAAGACGTGAGAGCTCGGTTTGCGTATCTGGGCAAATTCATGCTAAATGCAGACGTCCCATTGCATCAATGGAAGTGAACAGTTTGCATGAAAGTGCCCCATACCTCGAATCATAAGTAGGACAACGCTGGCATAGAGGAACACAGGAACCATAGTTTTCAAAGTGCAATTTGCTCCACCGCAGTATAGTGACCATTAAAGAAGCAGAGACAAGGCCGGTAACAACACGTGTTTTCTGCATGTAAAAGTTATTGGGTGATTTCTCTAGGAGAAGTTAAATATAATACTAGTATTACATTTTTTGTGCAATGACCACGGAATACCGATTCAAGATGATAGAGGCTTGCGCATTTCTTTCACAACACTTTTTGTACCTGCTTTTTCACCGAGCTTTCGGAACCTAAATTTTAGTAATTATTTCAAAATGTCGACCCTTTATTTGTTTAAGAAAGAAATCTGTACCATTGTTTTTGCACAGTTGCTAAAAAATGAATACATTCCTCACATCGTTATGGTGTCCTCCATCGTTATGAACGAACGTATTTAGCTATATTTGATTAGGTCTTCTTTATTATTTGGGCGTTAAAGCATTAAATCGTATACACACATTAAAGCGGCAAGGAAACACTTCTTAAACGGAATAACACAATGTTGCTGATGTGTAAACGAGTCTCCTGTGAACAAGTGACACAAATAAGATTGCACAGCACACAGCAGAGAACTTACGGTCTGGTGTCAAAAATAATGAAAAATTGCTTGCTCTGTTCTTCGCATTGTCGTTAGCAGCTACCCAGCGTCGTGCTTAGTGGCTTCGGCATTGCGCTGCTAAGCACTAGTTCGGAGGATCGAACTCCGGGGGACCCAAATGGTGGCTGCATTTTCATGGGGAGAAATGCAAAAACACCCGTCTGCTTGAATTTATGTGCACGTTAAATAACCCCAGGTGGCCAAAATTAATAAGGAGTCCCCGACTACGGCGTGCCTCATAATCCAATTGAGGTAGTGGCACGTAAACCACATGATTTATTGTTTGTTTATTTAATCGTCAGCAGCTGCATCGAAATCAGCGAAGCTGCGAAGTATACTTATTGGCGGATTTTATGACAGCGATAACATTCCCAATAGTACTAGAATTGGTAATTTTCCGTTAACTATAAAGAAATGCACTTGTATGCGACATGAAGAGGAATGTACTTATCTATACACATAATGTCCCCACACGACATTTGCGCATAGCTGCGTCTGCTGCACGTGGCTTCAGAGATCGCCCCGGCGTCCAGAGTAGCTTTCAAAACGCTGCAACCGTGGGTGGCTGCGACAAGTCCTCTCGCCAGCAAAAAGCTCTGTAAGCGCGTGCTGTGATTGGTTCTGGTAAGTGACACAGCTACAGGCGTACGAACGCCTTTGTCTAGTTGAGGGAGCGCCGTGCACGGCAGAATCGGTAGTAGCATCGCAAAAAAAAAAGAAGTCACTGTTTCACCCGAAAGGAGAAGCATCGATTGCGATAGCAAATTAGTCGAGAGCAATACGAAGTAAGGATATCAGGTTTATCGGCCATATAAAGGCGCAAAGGTAGGCACACTAACCAAACTAACAAGCCTCGTGTCACGCCCGCAAAATCAGTCATCAACTCCCCTGAATTGATCACCGCGGAAACTCGCTGTCAAACCGCTGGAGTGAGGAAGCGCGGTAGCAGCTCGGGCGAATTGACCTTCGTGCTGCGTCTCGAATCACCGCGATATAGGCCGCGAAAACACAGCGGGCTGCGGACTCTGTCACTGTCGCAGACGGGTATCAACATACAGCGGTCAGGCTGACGCGGCCGCCAGGGACGCGTTTTTACAAGTGCTAGTAGGCGCAGCGGGGCGTGGGTTTCTCTGTGCGCTCGACGTTTCTGCGCAGGCCTGTGTAAGAACGGGTTTTAGAGAGAAAATATGGGAGCCGTTGCTCCTTGAGTATGTGAGTCTGCCTAGGCACAACGGAGGAGGTTTCTTAACGCGTGCTGTATGCGTTTGTACCCTAGGCATGCCGGCGTTGCGGAGTGCGGCCAAATTTGTTTAAGCTCCGCGACAGGCTGCCCGCGCGGTGAGGCAGTGGGCACGGACGCCCCATTTGATGATCGCTGTGTCCGAAGGGGCAAGGTTCTGACTGGTGTTGTATATGTCGTGGGTCGATCTTTTAGTCGCGACAATACATTACATTTTTTCAAGCACTGCTCCAGGAGGGTACACGTAACCGGCAAACGGAGGCCTGAGGAGAGCACCTGAGGTTATATTAAAGCAGGCGGCGCAGGGCCTCAAGGGATACCAAGGGGTAGTGGGGGGATCAAAGCTGGGAGCAGGGAGGTCCGTGTGTTGGGGCCGCAGAGGCCGATGCATGCCAGCTGGTATTGGTGATATCCGGACACTTGCCGATCAAAACGCAAAAGATATGGCATTGATTAAGACCAGGCTGGTCGACTCGGAAGACTGCGCACGACGTTCAAACCTGGTCTTCTTTGGATTAACAGATTGTGAACGTAAAACATGGGCCGACTCAGAATCGTTAATAATAGAACTATGCCGTAAAGAATTAAATATAACTGTCCAGTCGCTTGAGATCGAATGTGCCCTCCGTTAGGGCAAACTCATAGTAAAGAACTACAGGCCAATTATTGTAAAACTTTCTCATTTCAAAGTAAAGGAACAAATTCTTTCAGAAGAAAGGAAACTCAAAGGCACTGAATAGAGAATTTCAGAAGATTACTCTCCTAACACTCTAACAGCTTGAAGACGTTTAGTCGAGTTCGCCAAGACACAACATAAGCCATTCAATCTCCGTCACGACAAGCGAAGTATTGTAAACAAAGCTTACACGTTTGATCGTAACACCCAAAAGGTTGTCCCTCGTACTTTGAATGCCTAGGCCCCTGCCATGCTAACTCCAAGAAGAATTTTTTTCGTTTGTTTTTACTAATATTAGCAGCATTTTATTGAAGCTTGGCGCTCTCAGTAATCTTACGATTAGATCAGAGTCTGATCTAATCGTAATTACTGAAACATGCCTTAAATCTACAATACAAGACTCTGAAATACTGTCATTTTTTCCTTAATTTCAATATCTTCAGGCATTATCGAACTACCAAACGTGGTAGCGGCGTATTCATTGGCGCACATAAGGACCTTCAAAATACTGAAATTCCGACATCGTCCTCCTTAGAAATTCTGTTCTTCCTGTGTAGCGACTCTTACACACCCCCAATAATTGCAGTGTGCTATCGCCCCCCTGGTA
The DNA here is from genome assembly GCF_050947875.1 of Dermacentor variabilis. Taxonomy (NCBI): domain Eukaryota; kingdom Metazoa; phylum Arthropoda; class Arachnida; order Ixodida; family Ixodidae; genus Dermacentor; species Dermacentor variabilis. The sequence goes on along the minus strand of NC_134575.1, from coordinate 64,091,052 downwards.
ATGATTCTAACTTTGTTGCAGAATTCCACGAAACATTGCGTTCGGTAACTGAATTGCATCAGCACTCTCCTATGTTACTCTTGAGCAATTTTAACTTTCCCGCAATAAAATGGACTTACCTGATATGAGCAACTTCACAACATAGTACCGACAGCGATTTTGTTAATTCATGCCTAACCTTTGGACTAATGCAACTTGTCACTGAACCTACAGGCCGAAGTTTTAATTCTTCTAACATGCTCGACCTCATTTTTGCTTGTGATCCTAACAAAGTATATGCAATGACGCATCTGTTTGGTCTTAGTGGTCCTTCCATAATCCATGCATCGTAGTCCTGTCAGCGTACACAACCTACAGAGATAACCAAAGTGATGAGACTGTATGTCAAAGGGAATCAGTCGGCAATTAACTTGGAACTCGCACATTCTTCTGCTTCATTGCACACCAGTTCGTTTGATGCGTTCTCTCGACACCAACTGCCTGCTTTTTAAAAACAAAGTGCTGGATGTGTTCGCGAGATACGTACCCTTATCACCATAACCGAAAAACAGGCATTCTCGTGGTTTAATATCGCACTAAAGCGTCTTAACAGTAAAAAGAAAAGGCTTTTTCGCACGGCTAAACGATTTAACAGCCCAGGCGCATGGAATAAATATTACATTGCAGAAAAAGAATTCGAAGCTCTAGCCAATAAACAAAAAAGCAAATTTTTCGCCAACGCTGCCGACTATGTTAAGAAATAACCCCAAGAAATTCTGGAAGATTATTAACCCTAATAACTCCCACCCATTAGGTGTGTTTGATGAACAATATAATCATATTCCTGATTGCGAAACTGCTGAACAACTTAACCGTACTTTTTCTTCCATCTTCATAATTGAATCTGTTAACATATTACCTCGCTTCCCTGTGTTGGATCATGCAGTCATGCCTGATATTACCTTTTGTCCTTATGGCATTGAGAAACTAAATGATTCGTCAAAACTTAAATCATCGTCTGGTGCCAAGGAAATAAATGCTAAAATCACGAAAAACACCAAAACAATTGTTAGCGCGATTCTATGTGCTATTTTTCAGCAGTCATTGTCATCAGGAGTGGTGCCGGAAGACTGCAGAGTAGGCAAGATTGTTCCAGTCCACAAAAAAGGTCCTCCATCGTTTTGCTCTACTTATCATCCCATTTCACTCACCAGTGTCTGTTGCAAATTAAAGGAGTATCGTATTTACTCTCAGATCGTAAACTTTTTAGTATCCAATAACCTATTTCATCCTGCGTAACATGGCTTCCGTAAAGGTCTTTCATGTGACACCCAACTAGCTTTATTTCTTCATGATTTAAATTTTAACCTCGACTTGAACGTACCTCTGGATGCGATTTTCTCAGATTTTGAAAAAGCATTTGACAAAATTCCACACCAACGGCTAATCCAAAAACTTTCTCGTCTCAAGATTAATCCATTTGTACTAGACTGCATACGTAGCTTTCTCCCTAACCGGCAGCAGTTTATATTTGCTAACACGCAGTCATCTAAACGATCTTCTGTACTTTCTGGCGTATCACAAGGCAGAGTTCTCGGACCACTATTCTTTCTGATTTGCATTAATGACCTCGCTACTGAGATCACTTCAAGTATCCGATTGTTCGCAGAAGATTGAGTTTTTTACCCACGCATAACGAACACTTAAACATGGATTTGATTAAAAATTACCTAAAACGCATCGAATTATGGTGTAACGAATGGTTCATGTCTTTAAATACTAAAAAAAAACCTCACTAGTTTCTTTCTATCGCAGACAGCATCAGCAATCAGGGAAATACACCATATACGCCTCCGAAATCTCAGCCGTTGACTCATATAAATACCTCGGCATAGCCTTTTCAACTACGTAACTTGGTCACATTATGTCATTAACTTAACCAATGCCGCCTATCGAACCCTCAGTTTTCTCCGCCGGAACCTAAGACTCGCTGCCCCATCAGTAAAATTATCAGCTTATGTTACACATGTCCACCTTAAGTGAGAATATGCATGCTCTGTCTGGGATCCTCATCAACTTAACCTATCTAATACACTGGAATCAGTTCAGAACCGTGCCGCTCGGTTTATTTACTATGAATATTCTTATCATGCAAGCGTGTCTGAACTAAAACCAGTGCCGGTCTTACTAATCTATAATCACGAGATCATATTTCTAGACTGTGTCTTTCTCACAAATTCTATCATTCACCACTCCAGATTTCAGCTATATTTCCAGCTTATCGTCAGTCCAGCCGCATTAACAACAGAAAATCCGTGCATCCTCCCCCGGCGCAGACTACCTCCAATCTACGATCATTTTTTTGTGAAAGCCAAAAGGGACTGGAACGGTCTCTCTGCCGACGTCACGCACCACTCCGACGCGCATCACTTCAAGGCTGCTCTCGAACCACTGTTTTGTTAAACTAAGCCCATCCCTCACGTAATACCCCACTCTGGATTCTTTGAGGTATAATAAATAAATAAATAAATAAATAAATAAATAAATAAATAATACTTCCCTGGCATGCACAGGCCTCGGCGAGCCCCAACCCGCGGACCAGTCCGGGCTCTTGCGTTCATGTCCCCGTTGCCGCTTTGGTGTCCTGGAGGCGCCGCCAATAATGCGAAATAATGACACATTGTCTCAATTAGTAAAAAACACAATTAAATAAATATAATTACGTCCAGCCGCCAATTTCCGATGCTAAGTTCACCATTACCACGTCCCGCCACTTCTACTACCACGCCTACGGAAAAACGCATAAAACGCGCGCTAAGAAACTCCTCCGCAGTGCCCAGGGAGAGTCGTATATTTAACGAGCAAAGGTCCCCACATTTCCTGTCTCGCACCCGCTCTTAATCCCAATGCGCGCCAACGTCCGTCGTCTCCGCAAGTGCCAAGCCCCGCTGTATCTACTAACAATTAGAAATACGTGCCCGGGACGCGTTTTTAGAATTCGTAGTAGGCACAGCGGGGCGTGGCGTTTCTGCGCAGGGGCGAGTAAGGTGGGTGCGAGAGAGGAAATCTGGGGGCCTTTGCTTGTTCAATATACGACTCTGCCTAGGCACTACGGAGGAGTTTCTTAGCGCATGGCTGCCGACGCGGTGAGGCAAGAGCAATGACGCCGCATTTGGTGTTCGCTGTGTTTGAAAGGGCAAGGTTCTGACTGGTATTGTATTAGTCGCGGGTCGCATTTTTCATCGCGACGATAGGTTGCATTTTTTACAAGCACTGCTCCAAGAGGCCACCTGTAAGCTGCAAACGGAGGCTTCAGGAGGGCACCTGAGGTTATAATAAAGCAGACGGCGCAGGCGTCGCGCGCGAAGGAAGACTGCATGCTTCCCATCTGCTTTCCTCCATTGTGCGCGCGAGATCGAGCCGGGATCACCGTCTCAACCTGGCAAACTTTCACACGGACATACAACAAACGGCGCCTGGCATCTATGTTATCGTCCCTTGGACTTCATATGGAATCTCACGCGATGGCGACGGTGACGGCAGATATACGCGTAGAGTGCCATAAAATTTCTGTCGCAATAAAAGAAAAGCGGGAAAATGACTAGCTCTTTGCCCTCTTGTCATCTCCCCTGAGCAGTTTCCAGCGAGCTAGCCGAGACGGAAGGAGAGAGAAAGCGGCACATCAGTGCAAAAAATAATTCCGATTTTGCTTGCTTGAAAGTTTCGGAAAGTTTTCAGGCAGGAGATTCACGAAGTCACGTGCTTTCAGAATGAAGATATTCTGTTTTTGCTTGGAAAAGTGCGTCAAAGCTCTTTAGGAGGAAAGTAAAGCTGAGAAGCCCCTGCGTAAAATCACGGCAAAGAATGCAATTGTGTTCTCGGAAACTGCTGGAACAATTTCTGTGACGTCGGTTGCATTTGAAAAAATAGAAGTATGAATTACAATGCTATGAGAGCGCGAAGTATAACTCCTATTCCTGTCGTAAATCTTTCAATGAAAAACTGCGAAATTTTGAAATTTTACACTGACAGTTTCAATTTCACTATAGTTTGCAGCTAAACACGCTATCGTTATTCTTTAGACTGCACCTAACGTAACATCTAAAGTACACAAAATTAACTTAAAATACACTGATCTTCAATGTGGCACTAATACTGAAGTGCGAAAGTTCATAAACTTTGCAAGGAGTTCATGACCGCCGTGAATTCATATATCCCGCTTGTCTTCTCTATATTCCCTAACAAGTGCAACTTAAAGAACCCTCGTATCGATTTTCACGCATTGTAATGAAATTGAAAGCTTGGTGCTTCTATTTGTGTCAAACTTAACGACATTCGGCAATGTTTTAAAGTACTGAACACTGTAAATTACCTGTCAGCCTTCTAGGGCTGTAAGCGTTTACTTTTTGCATTGATCAGAATCAGAGATTTGTGATGCATGTCTGATCCAGAGTTATCTAAAGTAATGACTATGGATATATACAGGGTTTCCCAACTGTCATGTGGTCAGATTTAAAAAAAAATATATGGAAATGCCACGTAGCTGGACAGAGCCAAGGTAATGTTCAGTAATTTGGAAAGTTAGGCTAGTTGTTGATAATTCACCGTACTTTGCTGGTGATGCAGCGCACTGACACGGACACGGTGAAGTCACACAAGAAAGGACGACATTCGCGGCATTCGCAACTATTTTATTTCAGAACACATACTTCGTATTTGTATACCTGCGTACCCTCAGGCGTCAAAAATAATCAAGACAAGATCAAAGGCCGTTTTTCCTAATCATTTGCCCGCGCATGCTCCGGCGTCAAAGATATGGCACCTTTCTATCATGGTGTACAATCCTATTGTATTTGTTGCACCCCTAACAAACATTGTTATTACGCGATATTTTCTTTCTATAGTGTTCTGCCAAAAAGGCAACCTCACCATGGCTTAGATGTACAGATGGCTGACTGATACAACCCTCTCCGGTGTTCAATGAAGGGGCCGGTATTCAATGAAAACACTGAACAGACAGTGGCAATACAGGGCCAGGAAATACCTCGGGTAAAAGAGTATAAATACCTTGGTGCATCGATAAACGAGTGCAATAGCTATATGGAAACGCAGGAAAAAACAATAACAGTAAAGGGGAAGATAAATGCAACCATAATGAAGCACAGGGCGCTATGGGGATGCAATAGGTACGAGGTGCTCCGGTATATGTGGAACGATGTAATGGTTCCAGGGCTTACTGTTGGGAATGCCGTTGTTTGCTTGAAATAAGGGCTACAATCCAGACTCGATGGCAACCCAAGGTCAGTGGGACACGTTGCAGTGGGCGCTCACGAGAAGACTACAAATGAGGCTCTGCAGAGTGATATGGGCTGCACAAGTTTTGAAGTGAGCGAAGGTCACAGTAAGATTGATTATGTAGAACCAGTGACGAATATGGAAAAAAGTAAATGGGCTTGCAGAGTGTTACAGGTAAAACATTGATTCGCAGTGGAGGAAAAGAACTACGAAGCTTTCCAGTAAGTATGCGGCCCGTAAGGAGAGCAACACGGCGACAAAGAACCTCAAGCAGAAAGTCAGAGGCTGAAATAATCTCATCCGTGGCAGAGATGTAATAGAAACCTGCCATGAGTAACTCGTTAAAATAAAAAAAAAACCAAATTATGAAAGAAACAATTTATGATAACTCAAAGGGAAGCTCATTAAATTTTGAAGCGCTGTCAGGATGCTTTAGAACACGCACTTATAAAGTGAGATATAAGAAAGAAGAAGAAGCGTCTGCTTGCAACTGTGAAGATGGGGAAACGATGGAGAATGTTCTATTAGATTGTGAAGACATCTGCCCAGCGGCCCATGGGCTCAGCGAGAGCAGGGCGAAAGTAAACATGACCGCAGTAGATATTAGTAAGAGGCGATTGAATGATTCGGGGAAGAAAAGTAGGGAAACGACAAAAAGCGGAGACCTATAACACCAAAGTTCACAATAGGGGGTCAGAAAATTTCGTTATGCGAATTCATTGTGAATGTTTTTTTCATTTTTTTCTTTCTTTTTAACTTAAGTAGGACATTCACTATAAGAGGAAGAGCTTGGTAGCGTATCCCACCACCCCGTTCCAAAGGAGATGCTCAATGGCATCTTAATTGCACTATGTTTTTTTATATTTTTGCTTTGTTGAACAGCTGGGCTACTTAACATCACTCTTCACAGCTGAATAAGGATATTCCGTTCTACGCCAATATTTTCCCGGATAAGCACCTGAATGCTTTTTTGGTGTTCATCCGCAGCGTCGCTGAACAGCACATTGCCATCTGCAACCCATACGATGTTCAGATATTCGCAATTGATCCTCGCTTCTGATACTTCCTTGTCTAATAAACTGAATAAGTCTTGCAAGCAGGCCGTAAATCGCATGAGGAATCTTGTGTCTCCTTGCTTCGTACCTTTTTTATTGTTATTTTGCTGCTTTTCTTATAAAGAATAAAGGTAGGTTTGGAGTCTTTATAGATACTTGTTATGATATTCACGTGGCTTCTGGTAGTCCTTGATTACCAAATTCCTGTGTGGCTGCCGCCATCTCTACTGAACAAAGCGTCTTTTCGTAATTAATGGGTCATATTGACAAGTGAGTTGTGCTTCGCTAATTTCTTCATTACCTTATTACGGAAAATGGTTATGCCATCCTACAGATAAGATTTTGAGGTAATATCATCATTATTATGAGACAAATTTACCGAAACGTAACAATGAATTGGAGCACATATGCCGGGCATTATACCATATTATTACTCTCAGCTTGCCGCTATCATAAAAAGTGTGCAATGCTTTCATTTTACCAGTACTTCCATACGAGGCAGAAACATGCAGCTTTATAAAGAAGCTTTAGAAGAAGAAGCGCCATGAGCAATGGTAGAAGAAATACTAGGCCTAACTTTAAGAGGAAGAAACCCTGTGTGGCGGAATATAGAGTGAACGTTATTAGCTAGTATTCTAGTATACGTTAAGAAGACTGATGGAGCTGCGCAGACTATGTAAGGCGTGGGGTAGATGACCGAGCAGTGGGCTATTATATTTGCAAAATAGGTGCGAATGCACATACAGCGCAGTCGACGGTGACTAAACATAAGGTAGTGTGATGAAATTATGAAATTTGCAGGCTTATCTTCCCACCTAGATAGCACAATACTGGGCTTAGTGGGGATTGCTAGGACATAAAATATAGGGTGCGTAAAATGATTGTATAAATGTCAGCTTGCGACGCGTCCTATAAAGGTGCTACGCATGAGAAATGCCATTTTTTTCAAAAATTAGACCTAATAACTCTAAAGCAAACCGTTCTTACCATTTATGACCGTATCATAGCGGTGCATGAACACTGTGCTACGTTTAATTTAACTAGCCACGCGTGAACCGTGCGTGGGTCATGTGTCTTGCTGGCTACAGTAATCAGATATCATTTTCTACAATGTGCACGTGTTGTTTTTTACAACAACACAATGCTTGCTTTAATTGTATAATCTTTTTTTTTTCTTTCAGACACTGGCAGTACATGCAGCACCTATCATGTGTGTCTCTTCTCGTGGGGCTGATTGCATTTCGTATTTCCCTCGTTGCAGAATCAGGCTACAGCTCTCCAAGTAGGTTGGACAGGTTATAGTGGCATAGCCAACTATACCACCTTTTCTGTACAGAAGCTTCACAATATCGTTCACTCCTGTCACTTCACGCAGGAAAATTCTAATGCGGCTTCGTAATGAGGTTGTTCGTTCAAATAACAAAAAAGGATGTGTCAACCAAAGTATACGCGACAGCAGACAAGGTCGAATGAAATCATGTATGTATGCATATATGCGGAAATCGGAGCAATAGTAATACTGTCATGCTGCATAATTGCATTAATATCGCATTGCGTTCTTCGCTTCATTCGAACGTTTTTATTATTTTTTTCCCGGCACTCATTATTTTTATTCAAGTTTACGCGCATATACGTAGACATGGTCTTGTATCGCTTCAACGTTTGCGGACACGCGTTTCTTGTTTTGAGAGAGAGGACAGGTTGGCAGAACACTTCCATAGTGGTGGCTATGATGCAATATGGTTAATTTATGGCTACAGTGCCGCTAATTACTCCCGCACCATCAATTGAACCTACTTCGCGACTAATACTTGCGTCTTGTCTCGTTGAAACCTTCATTTTTTTTTAACTTTTTCGACTCGATAAGGCGCTCTGTCGGCTCAAAAGTGCCATTTTTTGACTAAAAGGCCATACAGATACACAAATACTACGTACGCTCAATCAATGTGAAGATTATCATAGAAGGCTTGATCTAGAAAAGTGTAGAGGTTCTTACAAGCGGTTGCTTCAGTGACGCCTTAATAACCGTTTTTCGTCTAACTTTTGAGGTACCAGTGGTGCAAGTGTTATGCGACCATCCCGGCAAATATTTGCAGGCTACCTCACTTCATGATGAATGTCCGTGCTGATGGCATTAGTATTAAATCAGTGCGACTAGGCACACTAAGCATCGCCACCACTGAAATGCGTCTCGTGAGGTCGGGAGTTGCAGCGGGGTCCTCTCTCTTGCTTGCCTCTGGAGACGCGGTGCCACTTAGCAGCGCCGCTGCGAAGAGTGTACCTGGCGCGCGCCTATATATATCTCTCCACAAGAATATATATATATATATATATATATATATATATATATATAGAGAGAGAGAGAGAGAGAGAGGTAGGTATAGATATGGTTACGGAAGGATGAACCAAGAGAGGACGGAGATCAGAGAGGAAGGAGCAGCGAAGCAGGGTGAGGCAGAGAGTTAGGTGGACGGAACAGATTAAGAAGTTGCAGGGGCAACATGACCACAATTAGCACATGACCGGCGTAGTTGGAGAAGTATGGGAGAGGCCTTTGCCCTGCAGTGGGCGTAGCCAGGCTGATGATGATTATGACGTTGATATTGTAAATACAATCTTCTATACTCCCATCATCCCTGTAGCATATTGGTGACAGGTGCGGTGTACCACGGCTGAAAACGGAGCTCCGCAGTGGACCTCGCGTTAGAGTCCGCACCATGAATGACGGTGAGCAATCGGGATCAATGTCGTTGCCACCTCCTACGTCACCGTCGCATGCTACGTCGCTGTCACCTTCGGTTGTCGTTGTGCAACGCAAGGATCCTGGAAATTTCTGTCGGACCGATGACGCCGACGTTGAAGAGTGGGTGGCCATGTACAAACGCGTGAGTGGAATCAACAGATGTGACCCTACGCTTATGCTAGTCAACCTGTTGTTTTACCTACGAGGCACGCAAAGGTGTGGTACGGAAACCACGAAGAGGAGCTCACCAGCCGGGACCAATCCAAAGAGAAGTTGACAGAGTTTTTTGGCAAACAAACCGGCTGTAATATTGCCGCAAAGCAGAAACTGTCCTCCCATGCCCAATCCCCCACGGAGTCCTATGTCTCGTACATCCAGGACGTGCTGGCACTTTGTCGTGAAGCCGATCGCGACATGACAGAAGCTGCGAAGGTCGGGCACGTGCTTAAGGGCATAGCTGACGACGCGCTTAATCTGCTCATGTGCTCTACCGTTGATGCTATTATGAAAGAGTGCCGATAATTCGAGCAGACCAAAAGCTGACGCCTCTCCTAACCATTCTCCAGAATTCTGCAATCAGCCCTCCGCGATTGGTCAAAAACTTGTTTTTGGACCACCCCCACTTCGCCTGTTTGTCATGCGACGTCACGAAATCTGCGATACCGCCCAATCTGACATGACGTGTACCCACTGAATATGCACTGAACAAAAGAACAATAATTATTGCTGATTCCACACCTTTTCGAAATTAACCCTTTGCTATTGGTTAAAACGTTTCAGTCTGCACCCACTTCACCTGTCTGTCATTCGACATGACAAAACCGCAAATACTCATTGCGTCAAAGTGATGTGTACGCGTTAAAGGTGAATTATAATCTCGAAAAAAGCTAGATTAGCAGGAGGCTGTACCATTCCGAAAAGAATAGAACATGACTGCCGCCATTCGCTCAGGCACTGGCTACTCGCACCTGCGGAAAGCATGGGTTTATTTCCCCTATAACAAAACTTTTTTCGTGGCTGTACAGTGCTGTCGAGCTCGTTCGTCACGTTCACGACATCGCCCTGCCAACTCTCCTTTCCGGAGGATCCGTTTTAGCAGCCATTTTAGCTGTCAGTTGTAAGCCGCCGTGATTTTAAACAAGCCACCGCAAGCTAATTAAGAGAAAGTGGACCAATAGCAGATGCCGAAACCTCCCTCTTCACCCGGTTATCTATTTTCAGTGCACTGGCTCGGCCCGTCGAAACCCAGTGCACTTGAGAGTGCTCCTCGCCTCTTGCTGGCCAATTATATAAAAAAACTGCCCAATGCAGGCAATGTTATTCGTTTCGAAAGCAAACAAACGCGACCTCCTATAAACGAGAAGAGCGTTTGATTGGGATGTCCAGGCAACGCTGCGGGTCACCGCCCGATGCTTGAGTCGACGCTTACGTAAAGTAAACGTCACGAGATTGGAATAAAGACACATTAGAACAGTTTTACGTTATAGGGCCCTAGTTACTAAACATATTTTGAATTGTGGAGGTGAAATTCGCAAACATTTTGTTTTAGTAATGGATGGGTCTAAACAAATTCCATGCAGTGATTGTCATCGGCAAAAAAGAACGTTTGAAGCAATCTTTCTTTAGCGTATTATCTTAGAGTGTATGCATGTTTGCTTCATCGTATTCGAGATTCTGCAGCAAAGGTGTCTTTCGACGCATAGATCAGGCTGTGCTAATGCAGTAGTTGGTGCAGAAACATAAAACGTGCCTGTTTAACAGCACGCAATTGCCTTTTGCTGAAAGTGCCCTTTAATCTGTATGGCCTTTAGCTAATCTTCAACTATATGAGTCGAAACATAATAAAGTACACATACAACGTCAAACCGAAAACGCATACGTAAGTATTTCTGTGTGCTCGAAGCACAGCATAGCACCCCGGGGGAGAGCAGTTCATTACTATAAAACCTAAATTGTTGCTGCCCCTAAGATATTTTGACTAAAGAACTAAATAAAAGATATTTTGACTAAAGAACTAAATAAAATGCAGAGGTCCCGCCCACAGTGGGAATCGATATTGTGCGAAGCATTTTCAGGTAGCTGGCTATCCAATACTGTTCGCAGATCCGCAGTTCGATTACAGATGGACAAAAGTGCGTTTAAATTGTGTAAATACGCGTCTCACGAGAGCCTACATCTGCGTGTCGATGGCATCACGACGATGACGACGGTCATGACTAATGGGCGACGACCGCAGTGTTATTGCTATGGCGACCGTTTGATTGGAGTTTATACGACATGCAGATTGTTGATTTCTACGTGTACTGAAAGGGTGTAAGTGAGAGACACATGAGTTGTCATGTTAGCTGAAACGAAGTGTTCTACATTCGTACATACTTTTGTTTGGGTGATCTGGTGTATGTTAAAATTATGACAGCATTTATACTCCGGCAAATAAATTATCGCGAAGACGGTACGGTTTACAATACAGCACGCCGAAGAGCTTCTGCACAATGTTCAGTGACACGAGGAAAGTATTGGAGAATGTGGGCCGATCCGCAAGATGGCGGATGGGGGTAGGGTAACAGCATCTCAAAGCGAAAGCTGTCACGAGAAAACACAATAATCTGGGGCGTTACGCATCCGACAAACGTCTCGAAGCGCTAGTCGGTTTCGGCAGGTGTGCTCTTGTGAATTAACATCCACTCCGGGCACCGAAGAATGGAGATGTGAGAACGGGCAGAGGTGGAGCACATTTAGCTGCTATGCCTTCCCGCGGGAATAAGCATTTTGCGACTGATGGGGGGGGGGGGAGTTCCAGGATACCTTGCCTACTTTTCCAACCAGGTGTTTTGTGGATAGGACTGTTTTTTCTGTTTGTGCGCACGTTCGTGCAAGGCCATACCTGGTCGAGAATGTCACAGAGAGATAGAGAGAGAGAGCGTTATTCGTCAGAGTGCGGAGCTAATTCATGGGCTCGTCACTAAGGCCCAGTGAACTCCAGACGATGCGTGACGGCGACACTCTTCGGCTCGCTCTACGGCTCGGAGTTGCACGCCCGGGTTGGAGCTAAGCAGCACTTCTTCCCACGATGAAGGTGAGGCAGAGGCTGGGAGAGCAGAGGAGGGAGGTACTCATAGTCCCACACGATCTGACTTAACAAAGCTAGCTCACCGCACAGCTACTGCACGGACTTACTCTGTCCAGGTAAATGTGCAAGTATACGTAGGGGTTCGGGTATGTATGTGTCTGTAACCTGCGCCAGGTGATTTCCTGGCACTTGTTTAGTTTACTGTGTGGTCTGGGCCTAGCGGGTCCTGTAAGACGGTAATATTGAGTTAGGTTCCGATATGCGTACAGGCCTTCATTTGAAGTCTCCCGTTCCGGCAGGCCCTCCGCTCGGCTGATGAATCCTCGAGCATATTGATGAGCCGCTTCGTTCCCTGGATTCCCTGCGTGAGCCGAGGCCCATATCAATTCTATTCAGTGTGGTTCTTCTCTGCTGTACAGTGACTGTAGGAGCTTTAGTGTGGTCTGTGCCACTAGTCCTTGCGCAAAGTTTGCTATGCTGGTATTGGAGTCGCTCATAACTGTACAGGCGTGTGTTAAGGCCACAACCAACGCAATAGCCGCTTCTTCTGCTTCAGTGGGGGTGGTAGCGCGTAGACCACTCGGAGCTGTCTGTCCCTTGAGTCCTGAGTCTGGAATGGTGCAAAGGGCGTAGGTGTGGGGTCGATTAGAGTACGGGGCTGCGTCGACGTACGCCATGGCGGAGTTGGTCCCGTGCCTCTTCTGTAGAGTCCGAGCTCTTCTTTTGCCGTCGGGGTGTCCAGCGAGTGTGTTTTGGGGCAGTGATTTGATAACGAACATGCCCTTTATGCTTAATTGGATGGTGGCAGGGTCATTGCCCGTTGGGGAAGCTCTGAGGCCCATTCGAGCGAGGATCTAGCGGCCGGTCTTGCTATCTTGGAGTCTGTGAAGCTGTGATGTGCGGTGTGCTTCAATGAGTTCATCGAGAGTGCTGTGAAATCCCAATTGAAGAAGTTTCTCGGAGGATGTGTGTCCTGTTTAGCCGAGGGCGACCTGATATGCTTGTCGTATAACGCTGTCGAGACGAGCTCGTGCTATCTGTAACTGTAGGTATGGTAGTGTATAGGTGAGACGGCCTACGAGAGAGGCCTGGATTTCAAGCCTTGATTACGCGCACTGACTGTGTGTGGCAATCTCGTGGTCCTGTTCATCGTGATCTGAAGACTGGTAATGGTAATGCCGTTCCACCGGTTCTGCTGCAGTATGATGCTCAGTACTCACATGTGCTCGACGTGGATGACTGGCTGCCGGTTTGCGCATACCGTGATGAGAGCTGGGGGATGACTTGTGCTTGCTTCGGTTGGGTGGCTGGATCAGGATGAGTTCCGACTTGTGCAGGGAGCACTATAGTGCCGCTGCGTTCCTGTGTTGCACGACGATGCCGGTGGCATGTTGGAGCATTTATTCAACTGTGCCGTCCGACCCGTCACACGCCCGGAATGCAATGTCGTCTACGTATTGGCGGCAAGCTCCACCACTGGAAAAGCTGCCGCCACCATCGGCGCGACGTGGCATGATGGTCACGTAGACAGAGCGGCCGCGTGCTCTGCTTCGGAAGCACCGAAGCGAGCTAAAAACGAAAGTTTAAGTTCCCACCTGCGCCGCGGTTCTGTTTAAGTGGTGGGGCTTTACTTTTTGGGGTGTCCACTTGGCAACATCTGAAACTACTATAATAGATAGTGGCTGCCTTTGGAGGCGTGCTGCATGGTAGGCTACTGCTCGGTGCCGCAGTGCCGGACGTACGCAACGGAGCCCAGTGTCAGCCTTATTCACACGTAGCCGCAGGGCAAGCAGCTGCGTGAAGCTTGGCTGGCGAAACTTAGAAGCGGCAGACAGTCATCGGCTACAACTCGTCTATGCAGCAAGCACACACGCGAGGAAGACTTCTGCTACGGCGCCGGGACTGCGCGATGTTTGGTGAGTAGCGGAAAACGCGCACTGAGACGCTCGCCCACGCCCGCTGTCCGGCTAATGTCAGGACGGTTCGGTCAATAAACTTGTTGATGCTAGATACTGACAAGTTCACTGGAACGGAAGCGGTAAGACGCACAATAAAGAAAGGCATGGTATATGGTCATGTTTGTGTTAACAATTCATGCACTTGATTACAAAAAGGAAGCAGAGCGAAATCGCACGCTGAGAAGACCGATAAACATACTGTGCGGCGCAACTTGACAAATCATAACGAAATGTCCAAGAATTTAGAAGACAAAAAAGATTGAATGGTCGCGGCGGCACATCACAGTCGCCATAGGCGTCGAAGTCTGTATAACAAAATTCTTTGTGAATAGTTCTGATAGCGTCCATGCAACAATGGTTGCTAGTGTACTTTCAAATACTCAGATGCTGCGGCCTAAAGCTAACGGCACGCACAAACACACACGGTGCGAAAACGCACTTACAGCAAAAGCAAAACATTGTGCGCGGACATGCAATCGGTCGCTGCATCACGTGCGATTGCTGCATTGAGGTTTCATTCTGTTATGCCCCATTTGGTTATACAGACAACCTACTATAACAAGATATTTCACATAGTTTACTTTCAGCGTTTGCTTACCTTTCATGCAAGAAGCCGGTTTGGCAGACTCCATCGCGGCGACCGCGCTTAGTGACGCTCGCTGTACGTGTTCGGTAAAGAGATAGCGTCTGTAAAGGATTTTGTGCTTTAAGTTTGCCGAAGATTATTATATTGATAGTCAAAAACTTTGGCCAACGCCGCCGACGCCGACAACACCGGCATTTGTGCGACACGAGCTTCTTGACGCTGTCGCATTAAAACTTCCCTTGTTTTTAGAGTACCTACATAAACGTCCAAGAGGGCTGCCATGTGGTGTTATTATTGAGCGCCGTAAGCGAAACCTATAAGGAGTGCGCCGCGTTATCACTCATGCTACGCAAGGGAGGCGCTTCCGACAGATGGCGACTCCGTAAGTCCTCGCCCCCAATAGCGTGTGTCGGAGTCCCAGCACTTCATTCAGTTTCGGAGGCAGGATGGGCATTGATAGCTTCAATAGCAGTGGGGGAAAGATTGTGCCTTGTGGCATGCCTCTGTCCCCAAGCCGGATTACAGATGAGCGCAGGTCTCCGACCGCGAGCTCGACCATTCAGTCCATGAGGAACGACCTGATATGGTTGTAAGTTCGTTCGCCGGGTTGTAATTCGGCTAAGCTCTTGAGCACTCCCCCATGGAGCATGCCGTCAAAAGCCTTATGGACGTCCAGGCTTTGTAGCACTTTCGTGCTCGAACCACTCTCTGGATGCAAGAGGTCGTGGTGCCATTGAAGAAAGACGTCCTGGCTAAACAATCATGCTCGAAAACCTAGCATCAGCGGTGGTAGGAGTTCGTGTTCCTCTGCAAAGATCTGCAAGCAGCAGAGGATTACATGCTCCATGAGCTTGCCTAAAGAGGAGGTGAATGAAATGGTGCGAATATTCTCTAGGTTCTGTTTCCTGCCAGCTTTTGGCATGAGCGCCACTCGTGCGTGTTTCCACTCAGGAACTAAATGGCTTGAGCGCCAGCACTTGTTCATGTATTCGGTTATTGCTGCCACCGACTTCGGGTCGAGGTCACGCAGCGCATTGTTCGTAACCCCGTAGGGGCCCGGAGCTGACGTCGTGCGCAGCTTGTGCAGCGCAGTACAGACCTATCTCCGATATATTGGCATCTAGCAGTTGATTGGGAGCTCCGATGTAGTGCGGCATGTGGGTGTCGCTCTGTCTTGAGGTGGTAATGTACCGGCTAGCGGGCTCCACCAGCAGCTCCTCGTTGCCGCCAGGATATTCGTGTATTAGTTGCGTCAGCTTCTTGCGCACCGCCGACTTGGTGTTGCCAGGATGCAGTAGGTATCGCAGCAGGTTCCATGTCTTTTTACAGCCCAGCTGGCCATTGAGGATGTTACAGATGTGGCCCCAATGCTGACGTTCCAATGCAGATGTGTGAGCCTCTAACTGCCGTTCGAGCTTAGCTATGCGCCGTCGTAGCTTTTTGTTGTGGCGTTGGCGCTGCCACCTGCGCTTGAGGCTTTCACGCGCTTCCCACATGTGCCGACGGTGAGATTCTGTCTATGGCTGCTCTTGAGTCGCCGCCATTTCGTATGCCGAGGAAGTCACGTCGCGGTTCAGTGACCTGATCCATTCGTTCATATCCGATGTGGAATCGTGTGCTGTTTCTTCGCGTAGCTGACGGAATGTGTCCCACTTCGTAATGCGGGAAGTGGCCGGCTTCTGCCTGCTGGCGGCCGTTTCAAAAGTTAGCGACAAAATGTAATGATCGCTGTCAATCGTGTCGTCTGTGTTCTGCCAGCGGGTGCCCGGTATATTCTTTCAAAGGGAAAGTTCCGGTCTGGGGTTTCTGCACACACTGTTACCGACAGGTGTGGGTTGTTGTGGGTCGTTCAGGATAGTAAGACCTAGATCTTGCGGGGCCTTTTTAGTCGGGTGCCCTTGCGGTCGGGTTTTCGCTAACCCCACTGTGGGTGTTTCGCGTTGAAGTCCCCCAAATCAGCAGTGGCGCTCCTTTGGAAACCTTCGATGTTTTACCGAGGACTAATGGAATGTCAGTGCCCTTGTCTTGTGGTGATTTGCAAATGCTGAGGACGAAGAACGGGCTGCCGTCCTTTCTGTTCGGCAGTATTTGAAAGAGTGGGTGTTGGATGTCCGTGCCCACGAAAATTCGTGTTGTGTGGCTGTGAGGTTGCGGTATAAGGGTGGCCGTATTGGGATGAGGCCACTCGGACGGTCCTGGCTCATTGTACGGAGTGTAACCTGGTACGTTTTCAGGATTCTTCGTCTCTTGGAGAGCCATGATGTCTGGTGTGTCTTGTGTTTTGTGTTGAATGTGAAGTTGCAAGTTCCCTCGCTTAGTGCGGTAGGTCCTGCAGTTCAACTGCCACACTGTTAGGGCTTTTCGCGGAGCCATGTCACATTGATGTCGGTCTGGGGGCCTGCGTGGCGGGCTGGCGTTCGTGTGTGTCGGGCATCTTACAGATTACCTCTACGATGTAGTTTTGGCTGGTGTCCGTTGTCTCTTGTAGTGCAGCGAGCTGTGTGCTGTGTTTAGCCTGTGTTGCCTCCACACAGCTCTTGAGTGTAGTGTCTGTATTTATCGTATCTGTGCGTAACGCACGAAATTCTTGAAGATCTGTATTTATGAGCTGAATAATTGCGTTAAAGCGCGCACCATCTTAGCTTCTATGACAGCGATGGCCACCGTAACGGCTGTGGCAATGCCCGCTTCGGTATAGAGCGAGGCGGTGGATATAGCTGCTTGCGTTTGTTGGAGGTTTGTGGCTGTGATGTGGTGCTTGTGTAGGCGAGGGAGTATTCCCTTATTTGTGAAGTGGGAGTTGATGGCGGAATTGATGTGTGCCAGATGAGGGCCCTGTCGACCTTAGCCTCAAGGAAGTGGATAATGCTAGGTAATTTAGCTTCAATGGATTGAATATAGCTAGGCAATTTAGGTATCTGGGACGGCTGAGCAGATATTTGGACTTGCCTGGCCGAAATATGGGCTCTCGTGGTGCAATTCTCCTTTTCCATCTCCCTCACCTGTGAGCTGGATACCAGCGACGCTGGGAGTCCCTTTGCGCAGGTCACTATTTTTGCGCGTATCACTGTGGCCACGGCTGGACGACCGGCACCGGCTTGCCGAGGGAGATGGTTGGGTTGAATGAGATCTGGGGCGGCGGCAGCGGGACCTATTGGCTCGGCGCTAAGTTTGGCTGTTGGACTCGAGCGGGGAATGACGTTGACCAGGCTCGGAGGCACGGAGAGTGGCTGCTGGAGGTACCGCGGCGGGATGCGCTGCGCCGGTTGGCCCGGTCATGTTCTTCCTCTTGCGTCATTTGTCGGGTGGACGGCATCTTCTTGACGAATCAGTATTTGCATTTTGAACTGGTGGCATTGTGGGCCCCACCGCAGACGATGCAGCGTGGCACGTATGTTGGAGCTTCGCCCTCTTTGGGTTGAGGGTGCTCCCCACCGGAACGGCGGCATCGCTGCTTGCGTGGCAAGGCACATATGCCCGTGTGATGGCCAATCTTGCGGCAATTGTAGCGTGACTCCACCAGGTTGTAGATCGGTGTCGTGATATAATATTTGTTTCGGGCGGTCCTTACTCGAGAGGCTGACCTCCAGGTGCCTCATTTCGCCCATGCGTGTCCCGCTCACAGTAGGCATGTCGGGGTTGCTGGCTTGCAACTCTGCCAGTACCTCTTCGTCCGAGAAATTGTCAAACGCACGAAGCATGATGCTTCGCGTGGCGCCGTCCGGAGGGGGAGCGTACACGCGGAGGTCGACCGTGCGGGTTCCCGCATTGATGGATTTGATGCGGAGGTTGGCTTGGGCAGGCTGACAGTCGACGAGGCTCAGCGTGAAAGGTTGTTGGTAGGTTGAGTACGTAGGTTATCCCCAGTTCGCTGGTGGGTCATCGGGCAACGAGGCTTCCTTTTGCAGGGATTCGTGTAGCTGCCACGGTAGCACTACTGTGAAGTCGATAGGTGACTGCGGGCGTCCCACGGAGGCCTCATCCCGCCGGCATTCCAGGTAGCAGTGCGTGCCTGTGTAGTGGTGGTGGGCGCGGCTTGGGTTTCAATGTTCTCCGTCCATTGACGTAGGAGATCATTCCTGTCACACTCCGGTTGGGAACTTCATTGCCGTCAGTCATGAGCTCACGGCGGCGTCGCTCTGCAGTGATGTAGGCGGTGGACTTCCAGAAGTCGTCCGACCATTCTTCCTCAGAGATGAGTTGTTCTTCGACCACGTACTCCATGTCGGTGGGCGACTGGTGCGCGTAGAGGGAGCAGTTTCTGTGGTGGAAAGCAATCCGGTGGCCGTGCTCACGCTAGGCCCGTTAGGTTTAGGACGGCAAGCGGTGTGGTCCGGAAACTAAAACTCCCCTGGGAGAATCCCCGATGGTCCAGCCTCGAAGGGGGTGTCTACCTGATCCTGATACCTTCCCGCAATCACTCGTGCAGGACTCATACAAGTCGGTGAAGTTAGCGCGGCAAACACTCTGAAAATCGCCAGTGAGGATGTCACACGCTCTTAGTTGTCTGTCGGTGCTCCGCGAGATTATCGCGTTGTTGGCATGCCAACTGAGTCATATATGGCCGTGATGTTTGAGCTGAAATTTAATCGATGATGAAAGTGAAAGACAAGAGATGCACTATCGTCGACATGAGTGACTGGTCTTTGTTCCTTAGGCAAGGTCACGTAGATAAACAAAAAGGTACCGCCACCGTCTGGAAGGTGGAAGGATCCCCTGCTTGGCAAGTAACGTTGAAGGGCAATAATGGTTTGACGCGGCACGGCTTAACGCATCAGGTGCAAATATCTCGTGAGTTAGCCGTGGTCGACCAGGGTAGAGCACCACATTGTATGAAGTGCCACCGCAAGGGCTATATGACGCGCAAGTGCCGTGTTCCAGGATTCGGAACTTGGCACTGATTCGAAAATGAAGAGCGGCACTGCATACGTATGTACACTAATTATTCTTATCCTGCAGGCTGCGCGGAGCGGTCTGAACGAGAACGACACTGTGAAGCCCTTAGCACAGAAAGAAGGCAAAACTCCTGTAGGTGTGCCACCGTCAGGCTCTCATACCGACAGTGTCAAGGCAGAACTGAGTGCGCCAAGCACAACTCGACACGGCTTTAATGACGTCTGCAGCTCTACGCCGTAGGGCGATATTAGGAATTTGGGAGACTTACCACCAAAGACCGAGGAACAATGGAAAGAGGAGCTAGAGGTCGAGCAAGATGCAGCCGATTCCTAAACCGTTAAGCACTCTCAAGAGGAAGCCGCAGACGCTAAAGAAAGACCAGGTGCAAGGACAGGTAGCAAACCGAAGGCAAAAGTGATGCTTACGAGAATACCGACGCGACCGACTTTCACACCGTGGCCGAACCTCTCGGCTGATAAGTGGAAGGTGCCAAAGCCATAGCTGTAGGTTCCTAATCTATAGAGGTTCCACAACATGCCAGGTTGGGTGTGTTAGTGATGCAGTTTCAATAAGTGCAGTGATCACTGCATTTAGGCTGCGAGAGGCAACCAACATGTGTGTAAATAGAAGTGTAAATACCAAGCCTGCCGCCGTACTTTCAATGGGGGCCACCAATTGGCGTTAAATTTTCCTAGCGTGAAGCAAAGGTGGTTCAAATTAATATTTCACTTAGTATAGCCAGGCACAATGAGAAAAATCTAGGGGTGCGATGACGCCAATGTCAGTTCAATAGTCTCTTACCTGAAAGCGATTTTGATTAAGCTGTCTTGTAAGAGACAAATGTCGAGACTGAGGAAAAGGCAGATCGTATGGTGGCTACTTTGTGTACGTGTTGGTCGTTCTGTTGTAATGTCAGGAGTTATAATTGTATGCACTAGTGGTGCATTGTTTGCAGTACGTTTTTTTCTAGTGCCCTTTCGCGTGTAGTATGTATTTAGGCACTGAATCGTGAAACGGATCACGGTGACCTTCTGCAACACTTAAATGTTTAGCAATTGTGAGAAAACGCTTACCGTTCAGGGTGATTTAAAATTTTAATGTCCTGGGGCTGACTGATTCCCTTTAATGCTCGATATGGCAAGAGCGCACTGCTGGTGAACAAGTAGGTGACAAAGTGGAATTTAAAAGAGAATGGCCGTGTTTCAAGCAATGGATTCGAAACTAGATTTACACATTCTCTGTGTGGAAGCAGTTCCAGACTCTGTGAGATGTATATTTTAGTTTGGTTTATTCGTATCTTTACTGACTAAGGTGATGAGCCGTTTCAGTTAAGTGACCATTGTCTGAGAGCAGTAATTTTTCAGCGAGGTAAACAACTGCAGTTCGGTTGCGTTCTCTAATGATTTGCATAGGAAATGTTGAATGACTAATGTTTTGTAAGGCCATGAGCTGACGAACTCAATACCCAACTTGCGGATTATTCAGGAAGGTAAAGTCAGTCATGAGATAATTTTAAAATGTGTATCAAAATGAAAGCTTTAGAATGAAGCAGCACACATGGGTACATTAAGAAAAAAACGAAACGGAGCTTTTTGATCAGCAACATTATTCTACAGTGATAAAATTCTTATGCCTGGTATGCTCACAAACAACATATGAGAGATTAGGCAGCAGCTAGAGCACATTGATTGTCCGATGTGCACCGTCGCAATGATAAGAGCGAGAGCATTAAACATGTCTGCTGAGATTACCTACAGCGTGCAATTGCTCAGGATAAAGGTATGCTTGTCCAAAGGAAGTAAACAAAAGAACCCTACCACAACAAGCTGGTAAGCTCTTCTGATACAATACCACGAGAATTTGTGTATGATTTTGATGTAGTTTTAGGTAGCCCGAGACTGATAAAATAGGAATACAGCAATATGTTTTTGGCACTTAAGCCTCAACTTGCAGAAGAGGTGAAAAAACACTTTGAAATGCCGATTAACATCGGCGAAATAGAAATCGAAATAGCTGACTTGGTATCCAGAAAGGGACCAGGACTTTTTGGGATAAGTGGTGCTTTTGCACATGTTACTTAAGAACCATCTACATCAAGCATTGTTTCTAATTTTGCTGAGACGTACGATGTACAGAATGTACCGCCTTCATTCGCTTCGTCGTATAACCTACTGATGGCGCCAGTAGAACACATTGGTCGCCGACGGTTGGTGGGGTCTTATCGTCCAACAAGCCTCACGCCACCGATAACAAAATTTGAACGCAAGTTTCAACGAGGCATCTACGAAGTGTTATGCAGCTGCTAGACAGACCATGTCAAACGGGTGGTATCAAAGGCGCTCAATGGTTTCAAATTTTGGAATGTTGCGACACGCTTGCTGATGAGGTTGTTTGGTGCAACTTTATCTTGCAAATAATCTAGGCCAAGTATCCTTTGAATCCCATTTCACATCATTTATATATGAACACGGGACGGGTAATTTTTGAAGGCGTAAACACTCCATATGCAAATTGTACTACACACGCATCAGATATCGGGTATGAACGTTGAAATGAAATAAGAGAAGCTTGTAAAGAACCTAACGAACGCGCAACGAGTCATGCAACACATATGATATGCGTAAGATTACGAGAAAGGCAGACTGCTCTATTTACTATACAAGAAAGGGGAATGTCTTATGGTAAAGCTGACAGTAAGAAATCGAGGCCGGAAAGCTGTGTAATGCTTATGCCCGATAACCATATAGTCCATTAGAACAGCCCACGGGTACCAGTAGAACGAAATCGCAAGTGATGACGGACATAGTTTGAATAAATTAGTACTTTTGTTGGCATACAATGGGATCAGTACTCGCAATGTAGCAAGAATTTACCATCCCTCGAAATACATTCTCGTGGAGTTGACAAAGACAGGTTGGTGATTTGTACCTTAGGACTGCTTCATAGATCCGGCAATCAAACTATTTCTAAAGACTATAAATTTTATGAACCGTTTGCTAGCCTTCCTGCGAAACAGGTAAATAACAGAACATTTAAAACAGAGCCATATGTTAAAGTATGGTGTTGTTCTAATGGACAACTGTAATATTCTCCTGCGCGAGCTCACAAGCTTCAGAAATGACTGACCTAGTTATTGTACTTACTTGTAACTGTGTTTATTCCTTTACATCAAGGGTGTTAGCAGGAGTTCCATTAAAGGAACCGTAGCAGAACTCTCATCAATAGCAACGCGCCGCCAGACTCGTGTTTCTGAGGTATCAATAAAACACCGAGCAACCCATCCATGTGTGGACGTCGGAACACACAACCAGACGCTTGCTTTGGTCGAGGGGGCGCATTACACACGAACATGTATGAAATACAACTTATATTATACACACACTTAGTTTCGAAATAGTCAAGCGTTTGAAACAGCTATGGTGCAGCCAAGAAAATGCACCGGATTCAATGGAGTGCTTTCAATGTATTCCGAATATATTGAACACTACCAGAACCGGTCACAAGGAATTCCCTTATACTGCTTCGGCGTTTGTCATACACAATTTTCTCAGGTTCGCGTAAATGTGGTGTCCTTTCATGAATACATAAATTTGTTTGTAAATTTGCCAACGTCAGAAAATGTTTTATACAAGGATTTAAACCTATAATAGATAGAAACTCTATAATAATAACCACGTTAGTGATAACAAGGAAATGGCGCGGCCCATTTGCAGATGCCACTGTTGTCTTCCGATTCGAAGAAATAGGCGTGTATGGGGAGGTAGTTTCTGTATTTTCGTTTCCTTTTCGACGGAGTGCGATGCTCGAATTTTTTGTTGCCACTCGCATGGACATTTGTATTTTTTGTAAACTTTGTAAGCTTTGACATTTGCAACTGAGCACTGTTTACTAACACGGAATGATAAATGTAGAAAATACATTTTCTGCAGCAAATAGTAGTACGCATTCCTAATGTCGCGGCATTGAAGTAGGAAACATTAAAATTAATGGCAGTGCATCCCTTTATCGAGCCTGTCATTTCAGATAACGTCACTCAGCACGATATCACCTGGGACATTTTCTGTCGACAAGGGATTGCTATTACCATGCATTCCATCATGTTTTATTTCTAACACTGCAGACAAAAGAGCTAGTGGGAGCTATGTTACCTTGATCGAAGCCCACACAATCTAAAAACACAAGAAACGGAAGGAAGTATGAGGAAAAATGCTTTTTTATTGGTATACAACAGCGCGTAAGGTAACTATTGTTAGCGGACTTCGATAACGAGTGGCTCTTCAGAAATCTAGGTTTCTGAAGTGTCTTTTCTATGAGTGGTCACTATAATCAGCGGCACAACTATCTTGGAAAATTGTGTTGAATGAATATAAATTAACAAGGAGGTCACCATTTTAGGATAAAGGTCAGCTCTGTGTCCTGCAAGATTATTACACAAGACTGTATTACAAAAGATCTTGCAAATTAGGAGGACCTTAACTGCACCGACAGCATAATATATTCTTATCATTAAATGACACGGCCTACAGTAATTTTATATTCGATACTATCGAATGATGATATAACATATTTCATGCCAATGCCTTCATACTCATTTATTGAATATATAGAATGTCTGGCATAGTAGATTTAGTAATAGGGATCTCGGGTGCAGCTTTCTCATAATGACGGGAACAGCAACTTTCCTGCAGGCAATGTTGATACTTGAATTTTATCGATGCCATCACTTTCTCCAACACAGGAGAGGGATGTTTCTTCAACGGCACATGGCTTGCAAGAGGTGAGAACCGTTCCTCTGAGAAACCTTGCCAACTCACACACTGTGATGAGAATGGGACCCTATCTGTTACTACGTAAGTCTCTTGTGTGCCTCGCTGATAGTTACTACATTACCCGCCCTGATGGCGCAGTGGCATTGGCATTGGGCTACCAAGCCCCAGGAAGCGGGTCAAATTTTGGCCAGGGCTGCCGCCTTTTGAGGGGGTCGAAATGCAATGACGCCCTCGTAATGTGCGTAGGCTGAACGACAAAGGATCTTAGGTAGGGAAAACTATACCGGAGTACGCCACTAGGGCGTGCCTCATACTCATATCGTGGTTATGGTGATTAAACAAAATAATTTTATTTTTAGTTCATATTCATTGCTTTCCCTTTTTATTTCAAAAACCGCTCACAGAATTACGGGGCTCTAACCATCGAGCTTCTTATTATATTTCCTTGACATTGAAGAGAACTGAAACTGACACCTCTATAACCTTAATTGACATTACTTAACGGGCACTTCACGTGAACTATGCGTTAGCGTGTTCCGACTTTTAGTAGTATTTTCTTTTATTATTCAACCCCATTTGTTTGTCTCTCTGCTCCAGCCCGCCTAACATTGTTGTGTGCAGTTTTTCTAAGAGAAAAATACTAGCGGGTATCACGCATGCTGTCAACGTTCATACACAAGCATTCGTAAACGAATGGCTAAAAAGCACAGATCCCCTGAAACAGCAAGACACTGAAACTAATATCAAAGCATTACGCTAATAAATGTAAAATGGCACCCATGCTTATCGGCAATTAGTGTAAAGAATTGCCTGCTAGTTAGACATTCTTGAAGAGCTAACCCTAAGACAAGAGAGAGGGAGAGAAATTTATTTACAGAAAGGCAGAGAGGTCGGCCTGAGCTATAACTTGCTCTGGCCTGCTACTCTACACTGGGGAAGAGGGACGGGGAGGGAAAGGGCTGACGAATGATGATGGTATAAGGAAGAGATGCGTATATACAACTTCAGAGTTGTGGACGCTCTAAAGCCGTACGTCGTCCAGCCCAGTGGCTTGGAGAAAAGCTATAGCGGCTCTTGTTACCAGGGCTGCGCTGTTTGCATTAGGCCAAGAACCTAAAAGAAACTCTTCGGAATCTTTGGAATCTTTGGATCTTTGGATCTTTGGAATGGAAGAGACAAGTTGCTGTCGTTCTTGCGCGTAGGCGGGACACACACAAAATATATGTTCACGTGTTTCTGGCACCTCACAGCGTTCACACCTTGGGCTAGTATGACTGGCACCTATCATATGTCTATAATGGTTGGTGAATGTGACACCAAAGCGAATCCGGTGCACCATGCTCGTGTGGCTTCTTTTGAGCTTGTGAGGCATACGAAATTTCATTCCTTGGTCCCATTTGTGTAATCGATTGTGTCGTCGATCTGGTTGGGTGCAGTGTTCTAACGTAGAGCTGCGGTTTACGCGACGAAGTAGAGCGTTTGTGTCTATACGTGAGAACGGAATGCATACTTCACAAGCATTATCTAAAGCAGTTTTCGCTTCAGCGTCTGCCCCCTAAGACAAGTGTCGACGCTATCGCAATTACCATTGAAGGAAAGTAACGGCACATCGTTTTGCCAAACTTTTCTCTACACGTACTCTTCACTTCACGTGCTGTTTGGCCGACTGCTAGAATTTCCTATTGCAGACATCACTTTTCTGTGGCTGAACGCTCCTCATTCCGTGATCCGTTGTCATAGGTTGTTGCAGATTGTCAGAGCACAGTCTTTCATAAAGGCGGCGTCGTAAGCAGCGCCGGTTACTGCTAGTGCACGGGCTCTTGCGTAAGTTAATGCTCCGTGCTGTCGCCTCGTTCAACGTTTCCACTATGATTGCCTCAAAAACACCACAAGTCACCTGACGTCCAACACTGGCTGCGCGGCAACATGCTGCGCATAAAGCCAACAGCCATCAAGCCATCAAGCCATTAGCGATGGCATCGAGCGTTCACCACGTGCACAAGTCCAGAGCGATCGGTAGTGTTAGCAGCGCATGCATCCATGTGCCTTAGGCAGCTCGGCGTCGCGAAGCCCAATGGCACGAAAGCGTCGTCAGTGTGTGCGTAATTGATTTTGTAACTAATGTGCATAAGGCAAGAGGACTACTATAGGAAGCGGGGAGGACACGCATGATTAAAAGTGTAAAGTGTAATTTAGATTATGAGCAATCACTTCACCATTTCTGCATACTGTCACTATGTTGCTAACCAATGCATAAAACCTCAGGTGTCGATACTTGCAAAAAGATTGTGGCGTACTTGCAGCGTACTGCGTAAGAGTGCCGTGCACTTTGCGCACTGCGCACCACCACGGTACGTGACTCTAGAGTTACCTGGCGCAATCAAGAACTTTTGACGAACTTGAAAACAGAAACAATATTGCTGACAAAAAGAAAAATCCCTGTTGCTCTTGATTATTCTGAAGTGGTGGCCACATCCCTACTTTTCTTCTACGTCGTCTTCGCAGAAATAATGTTGTTGCCAAAATCGTTCTCCTTAAAAAAATAAATTGCACATACCCAGTTATTACGTGATTATCATGACGGGTGTATTTTTCTGCATCGTTCTCTCTGGCTGACGAGACTTCGCACCTTACTTTTCATATGTTTAGCATCTTTAGTTGTATAACTTCGAGTAATGTTTTTTCTTTTTGTAATGCTGGTCTATTTACAATCTTATCGGTTTATTTAGTCTTTATGATATGTTATCTTCTACTCTCGTCTTTCTGTTGTTTCGGTCTTTAATTTCAATATTTCTAACCTCATTTTCTTGAGGAGTGAACAGGGGTCGTTACTTTCTCAATGGTATTTTACAGCATGCTTCTTACCCTCGTAGTTTTTCTGCCTATTGTAAACGTTTAGAAAGCAACTTGTTAACCTTTTTTTTAAGCAATTTTGTACGCTTTCAAATGAAGCGGTATAGCGAATTTGAACTGATATTCTTCGCTGCATGAGTTCGCGTTGAGATATTTCTACAAAATATTTAGTAAGCAGTACATCAAGTTGCACAATTAAACCCACTCCAATAAAACTCTTACCTGAGAAACATTGACGCTTGTGAAGCTATTCTCTGGTTCACATGCTCTACACTAAGCTCAAACAACTGTGATCAGTACTAGAAAAAATATAAAATAAACGTCTTATCAATAAAAGAAAATAATATAGGTCTGATACGTAACCCGAATGCCACAAAACCAGACACCACACACTACCAACGTACACGAAAGAATGTTCTTCGACGGCACTTGCCCGTAATGGAAATGGCATGTCAAATACATGTTGCTATCGTTAGGGGGTGGCACCTGTTTTGCTGTTCCACCGTTTTGTCGGTTTATCTACGGTTTCTATAGAAAAAATGATTAATTCATGCCAGTAACGAACTATAAATTCGTTGCGGGCTTTAATCTTCCCAGTGATTATTGACTAGCTGTTATGGAACATGATGCTCACTAATGTGCAATTTTTGTTCGAGTTCTCCATCGCCAGGCAAATTTCTGCCGTGATGGCTTGTGTCATCTGCACAGGCAGACGGCACGCAGACTCCGTGTGCGAAGTTGGTCACTAATGATTCTAACCTGGTTCAGGCCCACTGAAATATTTTTTGTGGCATAGACGGCGCTTTAAATAATAAGTGCCCGGAATTATGGTTCGGTATGTGATATACTCATTTTCTTTTTTCAAATGTATGGTTGAGCATCTGCACTCATTTGAAGAAGCACGATGTGACATTGGGGCTCGTGAGGGAGTACCGATAATTAAATCAAAATGCTTCAAGGAATTAAAGTGGCATAAAACTTTTGAGTTGGGACTTAAGTTTTTTCCAAAGTACATCACAATAATTACTCCTGTGACGTCATTCGCCAAGAACGCACACACTGGCTGGCCCTGAAATAAAAAAGAAGTACTGGCTTACAGAAGTCACCACAGAATAAAGGAGCATCGGACTCATGAAACAACCATTTAAAAGTAGTGTTTGTCCACAACTAGAGTTCGAAAGCTTCAAATGAACACAGTGTGCCGTCTTTGCTAGAGCATAGTCATTTTTCGAGACCAGGGTAAAAGAAACCAGGCTCGCCGGTGCATGGATCGTGATGACAATATGGCAAATATGGCACACTGTCTTCGTGCATTACTCATCCCCTGCATCAAGCTGTATGCTGTGTTTGTGAAGGGTCAAATGTGTTGTGCGTCGCTTTTATGATAGGGAAATCGACGTCATCGCAGCATTCGTAATACAATATCAAAAGTTGGCCGAAATCAAACTTCTTAGAGAAAAATTCGCCTGGCTTGTAGTTTTTTTTTTATATGACACTACATGTGCTTTATTATGTGCAATTTCCCTCAAATATCACAAATGAATTTGTACAAATATACTGTCGTTTGATGTCATGTTAATGTCAAACGTTACCTTGCGTGTGCGACGGCTCTTTGCGTGCGCTCTGCAAAGAACACAAAGGAAGACCAATTTCCCTGAGTCGTTGTTGTGTTCCATTGTTCATAACCTATAGGAAAATCTGGTGCGGCTGCGCTGTAGTATGCATGGAAATGCAGGTATATTGTTACTTCGGATTTGCATAGTTCTCGGAAACCCGGGCACCTGCCTGGCAAGCACCATTGCGTTTGTCGCAATGATTCATTCTCCATTAAAGCAGCACGTAAAAAGCAGTTTTAGCTTTATTATTACACAAAAACATGTTTTGTTTAATTAGGAAAACTTATTTCTGCATGTACAATTATATGAAACGTATGAAGTACCAGCGGACCGCTAAAGTTGGGAAACAAACGACAGAATTTGCCCTCGCTTTGGAGCAGTTTGTTGTTTGTTCTTGCTTTTCTTCGCTTGGTTTTGCATTGTAGCTGAGGAAGCTTCATTAGAAGATGTAATAAGGGTCAATGAAAACCTTTTATGAAGATGTTACTATTTAAGACCGTATTATTTGTGTAGAAATGTTTATGTTTTAGACAAAGCCTTTTACAGCACCAGCCAACACAAGCCTCGCAGACACGTATACCGTCATTCCCATGACGGCACAGCGCACCTTAGGGAACTCTCATAGACGGTGGCGCCAGATTTCGTTCTCGGTGATATAGTGAGAAACTCTATGGTTGAGCATTCTCATTGACTCACATGGCACATCGCATCATGGCATAAGTGTTAAACTTTATTATAAGTACGGGGCTCTACGTTCCAAAACATAATCGAATTATGAGCCACATTGTAGCGGCGGACTGATGTTTAGCTTTGACACCCTTATGTTCTTTAATGTGCTTGTAAAGATAAGCACACGAGCATTTTCGTATTTCGCTGCCATCGAAATGCGGCTGTAGTGGTCGAGATCGAACATGCAATCATGAGCTATGTAATAGCTGCGAAGTGGCCACGGCGGGCACACCGCTTCTGTAATGTGATTTAGACCATACAGTGGTTTAAAGTAAATTTGCGCCTGCACAAACTACGCAGTTCTCCGATTTTTTAGAAACAGCAAGGACGTACGCTACAGTACCTTTAGGTTGCCCGCAACCACGGTTCGTATTCGTAGTAGTGGCGTTTCCTTGCCTTCTGACGCAACTTTTGCCCTCTCCCTTCTCCCCTACCTCTCTACGAGAACGGCGAGGGAAGAGTGGCCAGGCTGGTATTTACTCGTTTCGCGACTGCATCGGTTCTGCCCATTCTTTTCCTCCTCTCGTTACCTCCTCTATGCAGTTCTAGCTGCTCCACCCTCGACTTGCACAATAGCAGAAAGGCAAGTACTGCAGTTTCTGTAATGCTTTTACAGAGGCTCACGGACAATTACAGCTGTTAAGAGGCTAGTGTGGTGACTCCCAGAAAGCTACGGAGGGTATTCTTCACATGCGACGTGACCGGGAAGGTCGGAACAAGTTTCTCCTGTCGTCTTTTCTTTCCGCCACGCTCTTTCCATGCATATACTCGCTCTTCCCGCTTTAGTCAATGTTTAGTCAGCCAGATGTCTGCGACCGGAAGTGCGCCATGACGCACGCACTAGGCACATGTTTTGTCAATGAAAACCATGAGCCAACAGGGCGATGGCGGAATGGATTACCGTGTTCGGTGTGTGGATGCATCATGGCTTGCTCAGACGAAGGTGTTTCGGCGGCTGCGTCTGGCGCCAGTGTAAAGGGTTGCGGCCTGCCTGCCGGCTACAAGTTTGCCCTTCCTACGTCGCAATCAGATGAAACAATGAAGGCATTTGTTTTCCTGCATTGGGATGTGGGAGGAAGACCATACTAGTTCGGGGATTTCTGCTCGCCGCTTGAAGAGCTTTGCGACATCAACACGGTGAGTAGCGTCGGGCCGTACAAAATGAGTCATGTTTGGATGCTCAAGCTACGTTCCTCAGCAGCGAAAAATCAGCTCGTGAGCAGCCCAGGAATTAAGGTAAAAGGGCGATAATACGCTGCCACTGACTTTGTGAAGCAGTAGCTTATTGTAAAAGTACACTGGGTTGCTTTTAACGTGCCGAGCGAGGCTGCATAGAAAGTTCTCAGCGAGTTTGGCGATGTGAAACACGTCAAGCTAGTGGAGTGGAGAGCGCCAGGATTTGAACAGGCTGATTCGACGAGGCGCGTCGCTCGCATGATTCTTCATGACGGCATCACCGCGGATGAGTTGCCGAATCTGTTTCAGTTCCAACGAGCCGCAATTTTGGTAGTTACGCCAGGCAGGCCACCTACTTGCCCGTGTTGGTGAATGAAGGGGCACGTCCACCGCGGCTATCGAATGCGCGCTGCACTAAATGTCGTGCTTTCGGTTACGAACTGCAGGATTACATGTGCATTTATGCCATGTCGATTGGCGCTACTTCAAATCCTCGGGAGGCTCTTGATATAATGGAAAAGTAAAAGCAGGAGAGGTAGCGTCACCTGCCGGCAAAGTAAAAATTGAAGAAAACCGGGACACGAACTGCCTCATAAGGGAAACGCTAGCCGCACCGTAGCAAGTAGAAATACGTTGCGTGGAAAATCGGTTTATAAATCGGTGGCCACAGAATCCTCAGGAGAGCCGACGACTACGCGTCAGACAACAAAGCGTGCGGAAGCGGCAGTAGGACAAGGCAAATGCAGTGAGACAGACGGTAGTGCGTCTACTGAAGTGGCCAGAAAAGAAATATCTGCGAAGGTTTAGGAATCCTGCGTCGAGAGTGACCCGGTCGCATTGGTGAAGATGGACGTGGACCCAGCAATCACGAAGGACGCCGTGAGGAGGATGACGCGGTGACTGAACGTGGGCATCATCGGATCGAACGCGAGTGCAAAATGGCAGCCGGAAAAAAAGGGGAAGATGTTCCCCAAGCCTGAGCGGCGCCGTTGCCTCGCGGCACCGGCTGTGACTAGTGTACGTTGCTGAATATCGGAACAACTGGTAAGCACCTAGCTTCCAGTGTTCACTCGCTACCATTATGGCGACGTTTACTGCACCCCTTCATGCGGTCACTCGGTATGTTCGCGGATTTGGCACCAGGTGCAAACGGTATAAGCTGAAAGGTCCGGCACTCAAATTTGACATTGATGTGCTCTGGATTCAAGAAACGAAATTGCAGCGACAGTTATATCCACGACATGCTGGCACCCTTTAGAATACACTACAATGTGGTATAAGCCATGCGGTTGGCACCTCCACAGGATCTTTCTTACTGCTGAAGAAATCAATCGGCATTGTTCCTGAATATGTAGTCTCCTTTGGTCGGGAAGGTTCGTCAGCTGCGACTTCAAGTATGGTGAATCTCCTTTCCGTGAGGAGTATGTTTATGATCCGACGAAGCCAAAAGACAGATTACATTTCTTGTAAAGTATCTCAGGTTTTTTGGAATGCGATAGGTCAGTGATAATGCTTGCTGATTTCAATCGTGTTTGTGAAAATTAATGACCGTTCTGGTGAGTTACGTGTCAGTCATGCAAGTGCAGTGTCTTTAAGTGAGATGATCGGGATTCTCCGGATGATCTATGTGGCCCACACAGCAGTCGGTGGAAAAACGCCGACATTTTAGCCATTTCCCGGGTGGCAGCTATGCACGGCTCAGCCGAGCTTATGTTATTTCAGGACTGGCTTCATATTGTGAAAACTATGCTTGTTAAACACGTTTCGTTTAGTAACCACGGTTTGGTGATCTTTGGGATAGAGGGCAAAATGAAAAGGAAAATTTAATAGGAGCTTTGCAAATTTCATGCAGGTCTGCTGAAGGATGAGAAGTTTATCGACAAGATAAAGAGTGAGGAGAACCATTAGTTCATCAGCAGTAGCAAGACCACTTTAATGAATGGTTAAAAATTTAACATAACATTAGGATGAAACCAATAGAAAGTGGATGCTAGTTGAAATTTTTGATGCGCATGAAAAACAGGTGCTTGCGGTCCCATCTCTAAACTTTAGCTCAAGAAGAAACATGTAATCCTGGGTCGTGCATAAAAGCGGTAAAAGAAACAAAGACTACATTAGAGGCTATATGCTAGAAAAATACAAAGGTGCAAT
Organism: Dermacentor variabilis; assembly: GCF_050947875.1. Taxonomy (NCBI): domain Eukaryota; kingdom Metazoa; phylum Arthropoda; class Arachnida; order Ixodida; family Ixodidae; genus Dermacentor; species Dermacentor variabilis. The sequence continues at coordinate 64,058,176 of NC_134575.1, read as the reverse complement.
TATTCGTGCTATATCCGAGGAGCGTCTTGTAGGTGAGACGCCGAGAAACGTGCCCTCTCAGACAAGAAAATTTATGCACGAGGCAACGAAATAGCCGAGATTGAATACGCAGGCACTATGGCTCCATAATAAAACCGAATTAAACTAGCTTTCCGGGATTACTTCAGAAATCTCTTTGCATATCGAATGACTAAGCATCCAAACTTTCCAAGAGATTTCTTACCTGAAGTACCATAATTAGACAGCGATCAAACCACCTGATGAGAAAAGGAAACCGACGTCAAGGAAGTGGACAGGGCTATAGACTACCTCAATAACGGAAAATCGCCTGGTCCAGGTGGATTAACCGCTGCCTTCTATAAGGCTTTTAAGCCGCAGTTCGCACTGATCCTGCAGCATGTATTTACTGAAGCTTTCTAACGAGGGCGATTACATCTCTAGTCCGAGCGCGCACACACGTCGCTGATTACGAATCTATTGACGATGCTGAGCTTCGGTCGGTACAAGGCTACATGCTGATAACGTTAATAATGTGGACTACAAACACTTATGACAGTTTTGGTTGCCAGGTTGCAAGGCGCGATTAAATATATAGTACGATACCATTAGACTTGCGGGAATAATGGCAGAAACATTTTTACAAATATTCACGTGCCAAGAGAATTCTGAAATACTGTGACACTCATTTAGAAAGAGCAGCGAAGATACATGTGGATTTTTAGAAGGCCATTGAGCGGGTGCCTTATGAGATGCATTTTGGTACATTGGAGCATGTTGGCTTGGGTTCTATATTAAGCGAGTGAGTTCGAGTGCGATATAAAAACGACACGACTCACCTGTTTATGAATGAAAGTGGTAGCCTGTTGAATAGGCACAAGAGCTTGGGATTATGGCATGGTGCATGGCATCAGTAGCCAGCGGTCTTTTAGAAGATGCATTGGAGCAGAGTACCAAACACATACCTCGGTATCCCACTGGATAGGTTTACACAGAATACACAGTTTTAAACGCAGCGTTTTTAAACCAAAACTTTAGGTTGCACGGGGCGAAGTTTATCAATATTTGCTCGAGCTACCATAGGTAACGTTTTCTTAGTAGCTAAAGTGCGATATGTCATCCAAGTGCTGGATTGCACAAGGACCAATATGCAGTGATTTCACAGAGTTCTTTCAACATTTATCTGGAATTCTAAGTACGGGCGAACATCGCGGACTAATCTTTTCCGTAAGGTCAAGGGAGGAGCTTTGGTATTAAGCCACTTGTTCTTAAAACACGTGAACAGCAGGTTTTCGTTCTTAAGAGATCAGCAAGATTTTTTTATCCATAAATACGTCCAAGTAATGCTAACAGTAGCCATAGCAAAATTTGCCATGTCCGCCACAGAAAGGGAACCATATAGGGTATCCAGTTGCCTGTTACGCTTCCTAGGCACATGGAGTTACCTCCATGTATCCAGGAAGCTCCTCCTAAGGGATGTATGTGGCAGACACTTTTTCTGGTCCCCATATATAGATTAATGTATCAGACAAAATTAAGAAGCGATGTTCTGAAATTTGTCAAAAACATGTTAGTGCCTGCATAGGGTCAAAACGTTTGCCTTTAAAATTCACAAGAACACACTACCAGTAATGACTTTGCTCGAACGACGAGGTATGTTTCTGCCTTGGAGAATTGTTATTGCGCAGGCAGCGTCTCTTCTATTTTTTTTCAATGCCAAACGTATACGTCCAATCCGATCGTTCACCCCACTCTCTCATCGTCCTTTCCTGTTCTCTCCCGTCAGCTAGCTTTCGCACCTGCTTTACGGTCCAGGGGGAGAGTACCATCTTGGTAGCGCCTCACGACGGAAGTCGGAGCAAGCCTGACAGGCGCAGCGACAGAGCGTCCACCGCTTTTACGTCGGAAGGGCAGCGGTGCGCGCTCAGGCACACGTGATGCAAGAAGCTGGGTAGCGTCGCATCGCGGCCGCTCACTAAAGTAAAGCGCACCAACGGCTCACATTGGCGAGCGAGAGTTCACACTGGCATTGAAAAAATAGACGAGGCGATGGTGCAGGAAACCAGAGAGAGTAGAGCATGTTCTCATTGACTGTTGGAATGCTGTCTTCTATTGGAATGCCCTTCAAAGGACACTGCAGAAGGATCTTCCAATAGATGCGCACGGCATAATATTTCTCCCCGCTCAAGGAAATAGCGTGCCTTATGATGTATTTATGCTTCCTGTTCTTTATAGCACGTGAAGCTCATGCATTGATTTCCAAAATGCTGATTTCCAAACATGTTCGGCTAATTCTCATTTTGTTGAGAATGTCATGACACTCAGGCCTGTGTGGAAACACCAAGGCGCTGAAGAGGAAAGGCTTTCAATATGGGATGTCCTTACACAGGTGAAAGTGCAGAAGTAAATGCAGGCTGGCGGATGTTTTGCTATGTATGGCAATAATAAAGAAAGAAAAAATCTGTCGTGGCGTCGAGGAGCCATGCTCGCGTCGCATTCCGGATACAGGGCTTGGATTCCTACCCAGACCAAAACTTACCTCTTTTTCTTTTCATGAGGATAAATTTCCTTTGCTTACAGGAACCTCCCTAAGAAATTTGACGTCAATTCGAATTATTCATGATGTGGTTTTAATTTTTGCCGTCGGCCATTTTTGGTACCATCATTCAGTTATGCCACCGGCAACGCCGTATATTAGACGTAATGGGAAGAATAATGTTTTCGCCTTAAAATTAACGGATCACACGCACTGTGATCATCGATGTACGCTAAGCTTACAGTTATGTTTGGTTTTACCGAGGAAAAGTAGCAGTGGTGTTGACAGTGGTTGCTTAACTTATTCAATATTTAGTCCAACGCGAGAGTGGTGAGATATGTAAAGGATAACTTGCGTGCACCACTACTTTTTGTCTGAAGAATACACAGCGAGTCGTGATTACTGGGGGTGTTGTTGTGCGCCATTAATCAATATATCTGAAAGGGTTGAGAATTTTCATTGCCTCACATGACACATCACACTGTGGCAGAAGTATTAAACTTTAATTGAATCATCGGTCCGTACATGCCAGAACCACAATCTGATTATGAGGTATGCTGTGGTGGTGGACTCCGGATTAAATTTGACGCCGTGGTATTCTTTACCATGTCCTTAAATCTACGTGCACGAGCTTTTTTGTTTCGTACCCGTCAAAGTGCAGCTGCCGCGGTCGGGATAAAACCCGAGAGGTTGAGCAAGGCCAGAGCCGCAACTTACCGCGATGGGCACAGAAGTGTTAATTTGAGTATTGATCGCTTCCGTAGTGTTGCCTAGACTCTACGCTGCTCTTTAATGCGGCTCTACTTGTGGGCGCACTGTGAAGGTTGTCCCCCTAACATATTTGCATGGTGTTTATTTTTCATAAATCGAAGAAACGTACCGTACCGTAGCTGGAACTTAAATTTATCCCGTTTTCCCGCAACCACATTATGAGCACGAAGTGATAATTTTCAAGCTTTATGGAATATATAGAAATAGCCGTTGTCAGAGAGCATAATCATTGTTCTTGAGCGGAAATATTGCCGCGATAGCGTTGAGGAGCCCGCGTTGCAGAAAGTCCGGCTTCGGACGTAGTTTCGGCTATTTTCAATCATCCCATACCCAGGCCCTCCTTGTGACACAATGAATTTACTGAACTAATTGACTTTCTAAAGCCAAAATACGTGGAAAGATCGTAAACTATGACTTAATCACAACCTACCGACATAATAGCTCTCGGAATGTAATTTGACTATACAAGAAAACATTATTGTGTTACGAGAAAACATTAAGAAACAATTTTCCAGCACTTCTACCATTCACAAACCACCCCCGGCGTCCGCCATTTGCGCGCGCAGGCGGCGGCTGTCTCGGAGGCCACATAGCGCCTCGCCCGGTTCCTTGCAATACCTACAGCTTGCGATTGCCCCCATCGCATTGCTGCCCACGCAAGATCTGTTTCCGCCAGAATGGCAGCCTTCGTGAATAGCGTTCGCGGCCAGTGTTTTCCGGTAAACGTTACGGTTACATACGTTCCAGTTGCCGGGATGTGTGAGAAGCAATGAGGGATCCTCGACTGCTATAGCCTTCCACTTTTAAAGGCGGAGCTTAAGCGTTCTCCATTTTTTTGGAAGAGGCGCACTTCATTAGGACGGTAAATCGAAACACATGCTTACCTAATTAACAGAAATTCCATAAGTGTCTTGTTAATTAATTGCTTTACTGCACCTATTAGAACCTACTGATTCTGAGCAGGCAAGACGTAGCCATTTGATACAAATTTACAAGATGACAGCAGTTTAGAGATATTATTTCCAAAAGCGTGGAATAAATTACATGGGCGGTCCACTTTCGTGCTTCAATGAATAAAAGAGTGTTTTGTTAAAAACATGAGTGGAAAAAAAGTGGCTTTTTACGGCATGTATGATGGTAAATATCTCCAAACTGGCGTAATTCTGGAAATTCTTCCAAGCAGCTACGCCGTCCGAAATGAACAGCTACAATTTATAAGTTGCAATACGGGCCGTAAAGTAACTATTAAAAATAATTAGTAGATTTTGATCATTTGCTGAAGATGTGTTCTGACACACTACTTCTTAAATTTCATGGAACCTAAAAATCATCGCACTGTATAAAAGTAGCCTTTCCTTGTCTTTTCAAGTCGCCTTTTTCCTATCCCCCTCGCCCCCCTCCCCCCTCGGTAATGGAACTGTGAGCGAAGATTAGAAAAGCTGTTACTCACTCGTTTCGCGACTGAATCGGTTATGTTGCACCCCTTCTCTGCTTTCTTTCACCCCTAGTTTCTACCATTCTATCTAGGTTCCCTGTGGGCGCACACGTTAGTAGAAAGGTAAGCGCCGCAATTTCTGCAAGGCGTTTCCGTGGGGCGACGGATAAATACAGCTGTCAAGAGGCTAATTTGGCGACGCTCAGGGAGCTCTATGCGTAATTGTGCACATTCGACGCGGTGCAAATGTGCAAACAAGTTTCTCGCGTAGAATTTATTCTCTGGCGCGTTCCTTGCTTGTTCAAACAGGCTGTGAACGACCCCCCGAGCCGATGTGCCAGACAGCAGCAGCAACAGTATAGGAAAGTCGAAGGAAGAGGCAACGAGAACTTTGTTTTAAACTTTGAATCCCAGGAAGCTCGAAGCATATATCATGCAATATGCTAATATTGTACTTTGATTTGAGAAGTATCAGCTTTCATTTCCCGAAACTGGGGTCACTATATATGATGCGAGCGCAGCTCACTAACCTTTTTTATTGCACCTTGCAGATGCCTTTTGGTATTGAGACCCGATTGCAGACTTACAATAGGCAATGGACCCTACCCGCAATGCTGCCCGAAATGTGCTAGTTATGGCCAATAAACTTCTAAATATGGTGGAATACTTCTTCCAAAGGCCTAAACGTCTTATCATTTGAATATTGCACAGCTACAGCTCGGGGGTGGTTTAAAGAATTGCGTCAACGAGAACTGCATGAATAAAGGCTACCTTTATGATTCGCCGCGGCTCCATTATTTGCTCAGAGGAAGCTCTGCAATAAATGTACCATTGCTTCTGCCTGTATAGTGCAGCAAAATACCGTGGCGTCACGGTAATTGTAGTGCTCAAGTATGAGTATCAACAACCAAAGTACACCAAAATAGAATCATAAGGCTATGAATGTCAAAAAGGCGAAATACTGATCACTGCTCAGAAACCACTACAAATTGTCTTGAAAAGCTTAAATATATGAGTATCACGAAAAATCTGGAGAGCTTGTAAGCTAGAAGGCATATATAAAAACTTTATAAGGAAAGAAAATAGACTAAGAATTCGTCACACCCTTAACGTGCGACTGCATTCAAGTAACGCTCTATAAGACGACGTGAATTTCGGAAAATTCTCATGGAAGGAGTATCGCAATACAGCTTCTGCTTATGAGCAATGTGAGAGACAAGCAGTGCGTTCGCCTCAGCATTGAATGATTTTATTCGGCAGCCATTTCATCCCACCGAAGCTCCGATGCTGTCGTGCAGTCACATGTTCGAAGGAACCTTCATCGTCTCGTCGATATTCAAACAATTTCCTAAACCACCTCATCTTTAATTGCAGTTCTGCAATAATAATTAGTAATATAGTGTGTAGCACAATTGCGGTAGACATGATTGCCGGAGAATTCAACTATATCAGAGAGATGGCAAAGTTTCCTGATGAAACTCTTACACTACGTCATATATTGCACAGCGTTCTTCTCTGTGCTCTCAACAACTTTACTTTTGATTAACTCCGCCTCGCTTCTTCCCCTCACTAGATTTGCTATTAGCTTATGTCGTAATACACCTGCCTTAGAAAATCATCCTTGGCTATAGTTCGATCAGCAGACAAGGACGAATGTCGCATCAGCTGTTAAAATTGGTTTTCGGACATGGCAAAATGGGTGGCTTTGTAAGAATCCGTTTTAGTGGATGGCTATACTTGTTATCCTACGTGAAGCTTTTACCCCTTTAGTATACGCACATCATTCATTCGCTAGCGGAAGCATAATAAGTAATGCTCGATAGCTTCATTAATTACTTTATTTATTATGGCATTGAAAATGTGGGAAATTCCGTAATATGACACAGTCTTCTCTATAATGTGGAATTCCATGAACGAAATAATGAAGTGAGCTGCTCCTCTACATAATGAAGCTGTTCGCTTCTAAGGTATATTGTAGTGATACAACGAAAGAGGCAGAAAAAAAGTACATCCAAATAGTTTAAAATTGCAATGATAAGAAGTCACAGGAAACGACTTTATAGCGTCTAATGTCAAGAACATTCAACAAAGCATGAAGAATATGGGGTCTCATAAAATACGCAATAGAGGTTATGCGAAAGCCTTGTATAAGGGTCCAGAAGCGTCAACCTGGCAATAAAACGTTTTGATTATTCTCTATTTGACAAAAGATTGCGTGTTTTATCGGAGCGGTCGTGTGAAGACAACGCAAAGCGAAACCACGATGACTGTCGCTCAAAAGTGAAGGCCTGAAGATACTGACAATTTCGACTGGGAGGCGACGGGTTTATTGCCCATATACAGTAAGAATGGTGGAAAAGACGTGGATGAGAGAGAAGACAACACAGCGATTGTCTCGTCTTCTGGTTTGTTCAGGTCCTTTGCGTTGCTTTCCCTGTGGGTCTTGATCAACTAGCCCTATAGCTGTCAGCTTTTCAGATTTTAGCTTCACGAAAGAGCATTACATTGCACCGTTGAAACGTGGTTATAGCTAATAGTAATGGGCATAGAGAACTCAGCAGATCTAAATGGTGCGATGTTAATTTGGCGCGGTGTCGAAGAGTTCCTAAAGGCGAAATCTGCATTGAGGTAGAATCGACATGCGACTAGACGCACGCGGTAATCATCTGAAAGCACTAGCAACTACGAGGGAAAGAACGTGCTGAGATTGTTACTCGCTCGCTCACGCATGCGATTCTCCAAACTGCTACCGTATGAAGTACCTACGGATTGGCTTGCTCGCTTAGAAGCACTGAAAGTACTGGAAATACTTAGTTCCGCGCCGTTCGTAAAACACTAGTAATGCTCGGTAGTGCTTGCTCATGTAATTTAAAATAAATACCTCCAATAAAAGACGCATTTCTTAAATTTTGCCTACAGGTTGGCCAAAACCTACATGTTATTTTCTCCAAACGAGGAGGAAAAAGTTTGGCCAGATGTGGAATTTAAGATGCTCCTCATTTCCACTATGTACAAGCTCCGTGTTAATTTGATTTCTAGCTCTCGGGACAATGGAAAATAGCGTTAACTGGCCGTGTAACACTTTTTGGGCATCTGATAATGCGATATTTTGCAAGAATTCTATAACATGCACATACATAATATTTTGCACGGATTTTTGCAATAATGTGCCTCGCCTCTTCGGGAATTCGACCTTGGTTGCATTTCTTGTTCTCACAGTACAGTGAGCTCAATTCTTCATGGTTCTCAAAAAATGTTTGTACAGCTTCAGAAGCACCTACACACATAATTTGCTGTGAAAATCGCAAATGACTGACACGTTTAGAAATTCATACATGCATTTTTCGTAACGCGACTTTTATTGCGACGGGAAAATAAGTTTGCCATAACTTACAGCCCTCTCAGGACATGGCGAAAGGTTTAGTTGCAAGGTCCGTATTGTATCCGCACGCCATTGAGTCGAATACGAAATTGTCATACATAATTGCCTCTCTACATAGAGAAATATTCATTTGTTACACTTGTCCGTTATGTTACGGCAGTGGCCTAAATAATAAACCATCCCTCAAATGGACACATATAGCTACGGAGCTCTTGAATACGTAATATAATGCCTATGTCGTGATTACCCACATTTTGAACGTTGCATGCACAACATCCATAATATCGCGCTACCTTTCACCAAAGATCTTAAAACAAGTCGCCTTTGATATTCCGAGGACGCCGAGGAAACCAGCTACCGTCTTTGTACAACGTGACAAAAAATTTACGTGTAAATAATTAGTTAGAACGCTCCTTATAACGACAGAAATAGTAATGTTTCGCTACATATCCCACTTACGATGCGACCAATTTCCACAAAAGAAAAACTTGGTGTAACGTAGAAAACTTACTTCAGAACTACCGTAAGACACTCACAAACGAAGCATCACCTATGATCTGTATTTTTTTATCCTTTGCCAGACACACACGAGGCTCATATATGTTTTAAAGGGGTCACCCGGGAAACCATTTACGAAAATGTTCGGATAATTATATAAAAAAAGATCCTTCAGTATTTACTTGCAGGGCTTCTACTGAAGCCACAAACACCAAATTCTTGGCGATCATTACACTTAAGATGCTTCTAATTACTATCTAACCAGAACTCTGTGCCATGTGATGCTCTTTTACTACACCAGTAAACACTGCCGATGACTGTTCATTGGCGCTGTGAAATGTTTGAATAGGTAATTTTCTACACATGTTTATATATCACTTACACACAATAAAAATTTCTAGTCCGTCACCAGAAAATAATTTCTTACATCAACGAAAAATTAGCAACATGTCTCGTGGAGTTCACAGGAAAGCCCGAGAAAACTTGCACGCATGGTATAAAGCAAGAAAATGGGAAGAAAATGAGCGTTGAATAAATATTTCCAGAACCCATAAATGACCTGAGTATTGAAATTCTTCAGAGCACGTCACCGCTTTAGTGTGCCCAGTTCTCTCTAAATATGAAATTCGTGTCATTTTTGGTCCTGCGAAGGCAATAGAGAATTTTTGTAGGCTTTTCCAATAACGGCCCCTAACAATAGTGTCGAACAAAGGCAAATAATAATTTGGTTGCGGTTTTTGTTCAGCAGGCTCCGATCTTGTTCCGGTTCAGTTACGTTTCAAATAAATAAATATTTATGACGGTTCCCCATCCATGTCGCTTGGGCCGTCTGCTGCAGGAGATACCGAAATCAATGCCTTTTTACAAGAATACTGATGAAGTTTAATGTTTGACAGCAACGGCAGCCGTACAGGTAAAGACCGTCGTCTTAGGCATTGTCGACGCAAAAGAGGACAGCAGATGGTGCACTTGTGGTGCGGCCTCCCACCTTCCCGCCTTTCTTGTGTTGTAGTTTACACTGAGTACGGCCAAGAAAGTATACAATTTATAGAATTTATTGACTATTAACATAATCACCTAAAGCCACGAATACAAATACTTGAGAAAAGCGACCGTTCAATATTGAACAGAAGCCAGCTGCTCAAAATTAGGCTTGATGTTGTTCTTTTGCGAGGCACTGGAAAAGAATCTATGCATATAAGTTATCTGGCCAGGGGCCACAACGTAAAATGATAATTATCGCTACCAGCTGCTTAATGAACTAAAATTGAGTAATTATGTTTTGTTGACTGCAGTAAGTGGGTACATTGAAAAGGTAGAGGCAGTCGTGTTTCTACACAATATTAATTATGAGAAATATTCTAGCGTGTGTGTGCTCCCAGATATCATACTACCAATTTTAATTGTCGTTTGCATGAATACGCATGCAAGAGAGTGAGGATCGGCGCAAAGCTCCTTCCTGATGTGACGCGGCTGTTGCGTGCGGAGTTTAGTCTAACAGGGTGGAGGAATAGGCGAAGAAGATAACTGTTCCCTTTCTCCTCTCGGCTGGCGAAATAACGATATGACAGCGTGGTGTGCCGTAGGCCGTAGGCATGATCCTGTTAAACGTGATAACAGGATGTAATTTTTCGGCACATTTCTGTATTACTCCCGATAGCACAAGGAAATCATCTTGTAAACGTGTTAGCTTCACTGTCATCTACTAGAGTGCTTGTGAAATAGCAGCGCCACTGTACGGAAGCACAATCAAGAATGCCCAGGTGGAGTCCCTTCGTGCTAAATGGCTGCTTCTGATGGGACGATTTATTCTACCGCAGAAAAAAATAGACGTGGTACTTGCAGCGGCAGAGGTCAATGGCAACGCTTCATTGGCAATACCGCTGTTTCATGAACGTGCTACGGCGCTTTCGCACAACAGAGTCAGTCAATCGTCTGAGACACGCAACGGAGATAATCGTCGATGAAGACTTTGAAATGCGTCTTGGAATTGAAGAATTTGCAGGCGTGAATAACATCAAAGCCATGAGTCTGCATCAGACAGATTGCCTATCAGTGCAGTCGCAGTGTTGGAACAGCCGTAAATGTGATAAGAAAGAATAATTTCCACCACACTTCACCTTACCTTCACAAAGACCTAAGTAAGGCGGACTTTGAAATTCGGGTCTGGTTGACATGTGCAATTAGGGCCTAATAAAAATTGGTGAAGAAAAGGACTTCTTACTGAGAATAATTTGGACATGAAACTCGGTCTTGCCCCAATGGTACTGTGTAAATTGACAATGCGCATCATTGTTCACAAGAAAATCCACACTGGCTGCGGCAGCCCAACCATCAAACTCGCTGGAGTGTGAATGTGTGGTTTGGCATACTCGGGGTCAGGATCATTGTACGTTCCATTTTTGCGCACAAATTGAACGGAAAGATGTACACGGTGGAAATATTAGGTGTTGTCGGCGATTTGTCTCCAGTCTTTCCCTGAATGACGTGCGCCAAATGTGGTTCCTGCACGACAGGGCACCATCACGTTTCTACACCACAGCAAAGAGGTGGTTGGACATTCGTTTTCTCCAAGATTGGATCGGGCGTGTAGGAGCGTTGATTTGGCCGCCGAGGTCCTGTGATGCTTCTCCGCTCGATTCTTTCTTTGGAACAACGTTAAAGATCGAGATTATGCAACATAGTCCCGTGATCGCAATGATATGAAGCACAGCATATCTGTGTGTAGGAGGCAGATTATCCGCCCAGAAGTACTGCGGAGAGTCATCGAGTCGACGGGAGAGCTATTTATTTTTCGGCCCGCTGTAGAAGGAAGCCATTTTGAAAATTTTTTAGGACACCGACATGTTGATGCGCGAAGCGTTTTATTGAGATTGGGGCGTGACCACACCAAACAATAAGCGGAAGTATGAAATGTTCGCTAGCATAGCTGAAACTGTTTCTGCTGTTTGTGGGGCAGTTGTTGCTCTTCCCTTCAATTAAACTTACAACACATTGAAATCAACAGTCACTTTATTTGCGTGGCTCAGGCAAAGACCATTCCCGCTCGTCTGGTCACGCACGCACTGCCCACCGACTTCACAGCTCGCGAATTAAAGGCACATTCGCACCGAAAGCGGAGCGTCTAAGCGGACAAGCGGATTTTCAAAGCGCCGAGGCGGCGAGCGCCCGCGTCTGTTCAGACCATCCGGTTTGTCTGGCTGCCCGTGCCGCCGGGAAGGCGGGGCGTCTCGCAATTTCTTTAAAAATTTCAGGGACGTGCCGCCATCTCGCGGCACATTGGGTTTGCACGTTCACTTTTGATATTTTTTTTTCCGTCGTGGGTTGGCGCGCTCTCGTCCGCTATCTACTTCTGAAAAATGATGAGCTCAGACGAAGAAGACGAGATCGTTGGCATTTTACTCGCCACTTGTCTAGTCGCTCTGCAAGATTTGCCACAGCGCAACAAAAGACAAGGACGAAAGAAGGTATAAAACGACGACACGGCTATGAATCCCAACCAACTGGCCCAACTTGCTGTTTTGACGCTTTTCAAGAACAGAAGCGAAAAGTCGAGAGAAAGACATTCGTTTTCAGTCGTTCACCGGCGCTTCTGCCGTTTCGGGTTCTGATTGGCTGCGGCCAAAGCGGCCAACTTGTCCGCGCGGAAAAAATCTGTCCGTGCGCGATCCGGCCAAGCGGCCGCGTATTTTCCGCAAAGCGGAAAATCCGCCGCCGCTTGGACGGATCCGCTTGAACGCTTCGCCTTCGGTGTGAACATGCCTTAACTCGGCATGGCAGCTGCCGCCATCGTTAAAAACTTCGCGGTCGCGAGTTACGACAGCTGTTCCGGGTTCTTCAATTTTATAATTCGCAAGGCGAGAGGAAAGGGGGCAGTTATCATCTTTGGAAATGCCTACGCACCGTTGTCGGACTAAACGCCGCACGCAAAAGCCAGGTCACATCGGGCAAGAGATTTGCACCGATCCTCACTCTCTTGCATGCGCAGTCACAAAAACGACATCTAAAATTTGGAGTCGGGTATCTCGGAGTGCAGACGCGCTAGGAAATTCTCCCAACTGGCACTGTGCAGAAACACGGCTGCGTCAAACGTTTCGATACAAAAATGCCCACTTACCGCAGTCATCAAGTTAATTATTCCATTTTAGTTAATTGGGCTGCTGAGAGCGATAATTATGATCTCACATTGTGTCCCCATGGTCGCACAATTTATTTGCAAATGTGGTCCTTGTGTGCCTCCCAGTGATCATATTAGGAAAACCATAAAGTTTAAAATTGAACATCCAGCATGAGGCCTTTTTAAAAATAATGTTCAAAAAATTTGGCTGGGCCTGTTCTGCCACAGAAGATTCGCTTATATTATTCCATGCATGTGCTATTAGGCTCAGTATGAACTATGGAACGCACGCCTTGGCACAGCTTACTCCGAGGATGGACAGTATACCCCGATCAGCGCCGTGTTACCTACCTAAAAGGTGAGGGTTCTCTTCGAGTTTCGACCATCGCCCCATCTTGCCTGCTTTCGCGATCGTGTACAATGTATTGCGAAATGAATTGACCTCGAAAGAACTATAAGGGCATACGGTGGGCACATTTTGTGGTAGCTATGCGTCCTTTAGTGCTTTACACACATCAACCGTCGAAATGTTGCATTTAAGAGACAGCGAGTTCTCAGCGGCGTTTCTATATTACATATATTGGGATTTCGAAGAGAAAGAGAGAAACGGCAAATGTAGCCGTAGAACTGTAATGCAGAAACGTACCTGATGACGAGCCGGTAATAAATAAAGCATCATTTTCTGTGATGACGCTGGTTTTGATTTCCAGTTGCACGAATGATACCCAGCTCCCACGAAACGTGGTCACTGGTCTAATCAGATTATTTTGGTAATAAAAAGACTTCGCCTTCAAGCGCAGAGAGAGAGAAGAGAGAGAGAGAGAGGAAAAGCTGGCACGAGGGGTCGATGTTCGAAGCAAGAATAGCGCCGCCTTCTTCTGTTGTGAACTCGGTGCAAATAGGCGGCGGTATACAGCCTGGGAGATTGCTTCGCCACGTACCTCGACGGGGTGGCGTGGTGGCTATGGCATTGTGCCACTACGCCCCAGGATGCGGTATCGAGTTCCGGCCACGACTACCGCATTTAGATGTAGCTTAACTGCAAAAACGCCCGTGTACCCTGCACCGGGTGGTTGTAACAAAACCGCAGGTGGTCCAAATTAATCCGCAGTCTCTCATACGGCTTGCCTCATAATTAAATCGTAGTTTTTGCACATCAAACCCTAATCATTCTTTTTTTTCACCATGTGCACGAGAGTTGTAACTCATGCTCAGATCGATAGCACACCGTGATAAAGTATGGTCGCACTTTGTGCACGATAACATTGAAAGTAATACAAACAAAACAACAGAAGATACCATTTCCGTGTAGAACGACAAGTCTTTATTGAAATAGCAAAGGACAATACTATTGCACTGAGCCTCATTTTCAAGAAATCCAAGCATGATAGGCTTGGCAAAATTATACGAAAATTTGTCCGAATCGGAAGAGCAATTTCATTGGCAGCAAAAGGCGAAACACGGTTAACAGGTGGCAGCTATTGTGCATAAGTGATCTGCTTCTTGTGTTCGTTCAGAAACTTGATCGGTCTGCGAAGACGAATATTAGAAAACTTCGAATACCGAATAGTAAAATCAGGATTACTGAACAAGTGTTCGAAATTGCGAATATTCACACACACGTGGGAAAAAGTACTATTCTTCGACGACCTATAAGCGCAAGAACTTGTAAACGCATAGGAATATATTAAAGGTAGTACAAGCCTGTGCTGCAAACTGCACTCATGATGAGGATCAAACAGATTAGTTTTATGAAGATGTTGAATTAGCGATGAGGACAGTAGAAACTCGGTATACGGTTGTAATCGGCATTTTCAATAAAAAAGTGGGGAAAATAATGCTGGTGAAAAACAAATTGGCCACTACGGCATCGATTCTAGAAACACTCGGGGAGAGATGTTGGTAGAATTCGCGAAAAGTAGTAAACTACGAATCATGAACACCTCCTTCAGGAAGCGTAGGAACAAAAACTGGACCTGGAGAAGCACCGAATGGTGAAACAAGAAATAAAATTGATTTCATACTTACTGTCGATTCCAGCATAGTGCAGGATGTAGAAGTGTTAGTTAAGTTAAAGTGCAGTGATCATTGATTAATGAGTTCTAGGATTCACCTCAATTTCAACAGAGGAAGAGTAAAATTGCTCAAGAAAAAACAAGACAACGTAGACGCTATAAGGATAAAGAATTCAGGGTGGTTCTTGCAAACAAATATCCGGGGAGATGATAGCATAGAACTAGTGAATTAAACCGTAACTAAGCTGGCTTCCGAAGTAGCAGTTGAAATGGGAGGTAAGGCAACAATGAAATCAATAGGTAAGCACTGCCAAGTGACAAAACACCTAATAAAGAAATACAAAGAGCGAAAGTGTCCAACTAAGCTCAGCTTTCCACGGCCCTAAAAATGGATACCATGAAAATTGGTTGTCTGTGTTGCTTTGGTCACCATCGTGTCAAGTTGGCCTGTGAAAAACAGTTTTCCTCTCACACAGGCCCATATCGCGTGCTCAGCCAAGTGACCGATTCCACCCATGAAATCGTTCTAGCCACACCCACTACGTCCTCTGCTGTGACAACGAGTGACATTGTCCACGTCGACCGACTCAAGCCCTGCAAGTATCCACACGCCCTGGATATTTAAGAGCACCGTGACGGTGGTTTTGCCGTTGGGGGAGGGGGATTAGTATTACGATATCATCGAAGCATGTTGTTGTTGTTGTTGGCCTGAGTGGCCGTGGCACATACCTACAGTGGGGGATTGGCCATGAATCGGGTGGTTCTATTTGGTGCACAAAATAATAATAATAATAATAATAATAATAATAATAATAATAATAATAATAATAATAATAATAATAATAATAATAATAATAATAATAATAATAATAATAATAATAATAATAATAATAATAATAATAATAGGTAAACAATAAAAGAAAGCTATGGTTGGGAGGGAGAACGATCAATCTAACATGGAAATCGATTGGTTTCAATGAGGTTTTTTGGATTGCCAAGCAAACATTTCTATGACTGAACCCAATAATGGAGGCTCCAATAGATAGAATCACAGGCACTGATAAATTTATCCGAATGGAGCTAAGCGGGATTTCAAGTAGTCGTTTTGATATAATAGAAACATTTCTGCAATACAAAAAATGGTCTATTCTCTCCGCTTCGCCACAGAATGAGCATAATGAGGGGACCAGACCAGACCGGTGGGGATAGAAGTTCAACGCAGGTATACGGCAGTGCAGCCTCGTGATGGACACTTCAATTTTCCGTGGTCGGCAAAAATGTCTGTGCCAAGGATACAGTAGATGTCGGTAATCTACAGAGTTGATAATTGCGGAGCCTGCATAATGACACTCCTGGGAAATCTAGCAGCAGTAACATGAGCAGTCAAAGGGCAGGAAGGGAGAATCGGGCCCCTTATCGATACCTTAGCGAGATGCTTAAGAAGAGAGCCACCACGAGAACGACGATGAAGTTGGTCTGTGCCCTTGGCGCGAGCGAGAGTTTGCCTGGCTGTCTGGCTGCAGTGTAAATAGCCTGTAAATAGCCTCTTTCGTCTGTGTCTTTCCACACGCAACAATATGTTCACTCTGGCGATAACAAGCAGCTGCACACCAAGACGACGCCTATACAAAAACAACGACATAAACAAATAAAATCTTCCAGCTCCTGCACTTGCTTCTGGTGCTTGAAGTATATGAAAACATGGCCGTCGAAATTTTTTTCTGTTACACCGAGGAAGCCATTTCCGAGTGTCTGATTCTTTTCATTACTACTAAGCGTTTAAAATTGTGTTTGCTTCAAGTCCGATATAAGCAAATTTAAATACAAATTCCTTACCGAAGGGAAATACGCTTATATTTTTGGAGCTTGCTTTGGGTTGTGGACGATTTAGCGTGCAATCAAGGATTAAAGTTCGATAATTAGGCGCAATTACGTCGAATAAATTATTATATAATTAATAAAACGAATTATTAGATCATTGCGCTTTTGTTCTGGGGCACCAGGTTCACTTTACACTCGGAGACTTTGATTTATTAAGATAGCCCAAGCCAATGCAATTGCGAAAGATGCCTAGCTATACCTACAGTAGAATGTCTGCGATGAGCCATAAAACTCTCTGTTTAGAAATCGGATTTTCAGGTTTAATTACCAACGGACAGCATTGCAAGCAACACACAGCTGTTGCGCGAGTCGACTTTGTTTAAGCTGCTAGCAGGAGGATACGTTCTTTCTTGCTTATTGAAATCGCGTAGGTACGGTGAACTGGAGGGAGCGATAGAAGGAAGACAATAAAAGGAAGCGGATTGCTCACTGGGGTGGTGGCCACAGAAAGAAAAGCAAACCGAAATTAACAATCACAACAGCCAGCATGATCGCTGCTTCTCGCAAACTTTAGAGGCATCAAACATTGAAATATTTGCGACTTTAGAAACAATTCGAGCCAGGCACAATATTGCATTAGACATATCGGTATCAATATTGAATTCTCGAAAACATTTACAATGTTTCCAATACAGCTGCAGTTTCTACTCACGCCAATAAGCTTGTGCGCTGTACTTCTTTACTGTCTGTTTAGATTGTTTTTGAAATGTGTTTGAAGTTTTCAAAAACACATAACCATTATCATATTTACTACAGCAAAACGAACCACGCGGAGGATGTATAATTGTGCGCAGGGCCGCTGTGACTCGATAATTTCATCAGCTAGCACGGGAATGTGTTTGAAATATGCAGAATGAATGTACCTCTGCTTTCATCCTATAATATACAAACACAAGTAAAATTCTTATCAACATCAATTTCTCGAAATGTTTTCCTAAGTTTCCAATAGAGCAGTGACGTCCATGCGCGAATGTATAAAACGTTCTATGCAAGCTTGCCAGCTTGGGCGAAGTATTTTATTACTTTCTGGTTGTTTCGTGAATTCATTTCTCATTTTGGTTTAAAGGTCGCTTTACAACATCAGGACGATGGTTTCTAAGAGAAGAGAAATGCCAAGCACGCGCAGTTTTTGAAACGTTTTCGAAACTCATCCAACGTCATCCCGCTCACCGCGTTAGAACGCACGATGACGACGTCTCAAGTTATGCGCAGCCGCACGGTAACTTCACGAGGTCACCGAACCCCGCTACGCAGTACCATCTGCTAGCACGTCAACGTCTCTACTAAATGCAGAAGGAATTTCGCCAAAGCTGTCGTCCTACCAAAGGGTATTCGGGTTGACATTTTCGATCGGTATGCTTGTTTGACTAGAGTAAGTTGCAGTGGCCCCTGCGTTTTTACTCTGCTTTGCAAAGCTTTTACTCGCCAACAGCGGTTGCTGTGATTGGACAAATCAGACAACCTTCGGACACAACGGTGCCCTTATTCATGGCAAATCATGCAGGAAGTACGTGCCGACACAATACAGATTTGTTTTATTCTATGCAAGAAAACGCACCCTTCTTATTTTATGGTGGTAATAAGGTCAAGGCATGCTTCGATAAAGTTGACGTGAGGCCAAACCTTAATTCAACAGACAAAAGAGAAATGGCGATCACACAGAAAGAACGAAGTGCAACGCGCGTGAACCGTGGGGCCGAGATTGACGGCTCGGAGGCATATCCCTTCCAAAAATATGAAAACAGCCAAGAATGCTGGTAAAGTGCTAATAAAAAGACATCAAGTTCACGGTAAATGTCCAAAATGTCACCAAAAGGTCGCCAAGCAGCCAACATGGGCAATTATCGAGGGCAAAACGCTGCGGGGGTCAAATCAGAAACTGCTAGGCTAGTATCTTGGCGTTTCAGCACTTCAAGGTATGTTTAGTAATGTGCCTAACGGCACAGTGGTTCGCATTCCTAGGAGAAATATGAAGCGAAGAAATACCCTAATCTAGAACAGCTCTTGCAATCTGTCCTTCAATATTTGTGTGCTAAGGAACGTACAAGGTGATAAAATCAGTTTTTAAGACAACAAATTTTGGTAGACGCTCACTGCGGTCATCAACGATTTTTCGTAATAATGCATAAACCTATACATACTCTTGTGCAATAGCTGTCCTAAATTTTTCTCCTCCACGAAGTGAAATCACGAAGTGGTCATATTCGTTGAAAAATGCCTTTTTTTTCTGTATATTCGTGGCAAAACTTTTTTTAACGTGGGCATTGTTATGTTGCTGCATTGCCATGTGACATTTAAAAAAATAAAAAGCGAACGTTACAACAATACCGTTGTGCCCGTGATAGCTAGCAGTTGAGAATCGGTGTGGATGAAAATAAAAGAAAAGACGAGTAAGAGAGGTGCAAGAGATGTATGACGAGTAAGATGTGTAACACGGGTAAGAGAAGGGTGATGGTTTGGTCTAGTTGGTTTTCCAGTTAGGACTTTGTGGTAGAGCGTGCAGTGGGACAAGGGACACAGGAAACAATGAGGACAAGCGCATGTCCTCGTTTTTTCCTGTGTCCCCTGTCCCCCTTCACGCTGTACCACACAGTCTGAAAACGTGTAAGAGTGAGCTAAGGCACCGCCCAACGCACAGCACTCTCATGCGACGACCCAATGCCAACGACGACCATCTTTTTGGGTACGGCTGCTGTAGCTGTACAACGTTAACGTTCATTGATATTCATATAAGAAAGAACATTAACTTTTGTGTCTTATTTATTTAATCTCCTGAGAAAGCTTACGCATGCGCCATGCGAACAAGTCGATAGCACTCGGCAGCGTTTCGCTATGGGGTATGGTAAATTTCGCTCTGGTAAAAGGGTTCCCGAGTGTCGGAGCATTGCGAACCAGTTCTGGAACCATTTTAAATTTTTATTTCTCAGGGAACTTAGCAAGAACAAATTTGGTGGGTGCTAAACCCAAACCCGCACCAAACCGTTTTTTTTTCAGTTTAACATCTTGCTTCGAATCATAATTATCTCCTTTTCAAAGGTAGATGTGAAGTCGGAATTGTACTTCTGCTAAGGCGTTTACGTTCTTCGTTGACGTGCGTTCCTTCGCATGCGACATGTGGCCCTACATTGTTTGTTAGATGGTGTTTAGTAATCAATCCTTTTGACAGCATATACATCATGCATGTGCATTTCTTGCCGCAAGGATGTCCTTTAGGCAAAGTTGAATAACTTATTGGAGCTTTAGCGCATCAGCGGACATGACTCGTCAG
Source organism: Dermacentor variabilis (assembly GCF_050947875.1). Lineage (NCBI taxonomy): Eukaryota > Metazoa > Arthropoda > Arachnida > Ixodida > Ixodidae > Dermacentor > Dermacentor variabilis. Next base: position 64,038,276 of record NC_134575.1, on the reverse strand, counting down.
CGGTAACATGTTAACGAACCTAAAGCAACGACCTGTGTCCCCGAAATAGCCTTTCCTATTATTTCGAGCCTTTGCAGGCACAAAGATGCACACGTATAAGGTCTCCTGCTGCAATACAAGGACTTCTTTGCATTGTCATCAAGGATTCGACAAACATCAATTGCTAACCATCGCATATAACCGAAGCATACACTTGAACATTCTCTCGAAGCACGTACCGAGTATCCAAAAGTGAGCGAGACGCCATGAAGTAACAGGTGGATGAAAACCTGCGCAATGAAACGGAAATTATTCAGCCATACAAAACTCCGTGGTAGTTTCCTGTAATCCGTGTGGATTAGTAACATGGAGCACTGCGTTTTGCATGGATTATCATCGCCACAAAATGTGACGAAGATGGAGGCGTACCCCCTCCCACGAATAGATAACGCAGGGAACTGACTTTATTAGGCAAATAAATAGACCTCAAGACTGACTATTGGAAAACAGAATTCATTGAGATAAACCGAGATACGATGCCGTTTAATTAGCCGGCCGGCATATTTGAATTCAACGTCATGCCATTTGGCCATTTCTCGGCAAGAGCCACGTTCAAGCATATGGTGGACACAACTTTAGCTTGCATTAAGTGGCCGACCTGCTTGGTCTGCTTGGGCAATGTTGTTTTTCCCGCAGGTAACGATGAACATATAAGACGCCTTGAAACAGACCTGGAGGCAATCAAGTCATTCAGACACACTTTGAAACCTAAAATTGCTACTTTACATAACAACTGTTGTTTCTCGACTACGTCAACAGGAAGTCTGCAGTAGGCCTCGACCGACAACAGATAGCGGTCACCGAAAAGGTTAATCTGTGCGTCTACAAGAAGACATTGCGCAGATTTCTTGGTGTGTGCCTACTAAATGGCTTTTGTCAGACTTTTTATGCATTGACGTAAAATTCTATTTCCGTTACTTCGATTGTGCCGATAAGTTTGTTCATAGTCCCTACAACATGAGAATGGGGAGATCCCGGATGAATACCCACCATTATGATATTCAAGCAAAACAAGTACGCGAGTGTTTACGTGGGGCTGTAATAATATTTCTGGAGGTGGATAAATTGTAGCTTTGTGTTGCTGAATGGGTGTCCTGTGTGTAATCTTTGCCCCATGTGAAAAAAATTATTTTTAAGGTCTTCGTGAGCTAGGTTGGCCAGTTTGCATTCTTGTTAATGTGTTGTCAGCGTCTTTTATGCGTATTGCGCTTTGGCTCCAATAAATACATAAAAGGCTTGCATAAGGTGCCTGAACCACTTTCTTTGTCTATTTTTTAGTTGTTATTCTATCTAAGAAGAGAGAGCCCACAACATGGATATGGATATAAAAAAGTTGGTTATTCGCGCGCATCAAGAATTGTAATTGATATTGCCACTACTAAGACATTCTTTGGGACAGTGACAGACTATTGTCATGGACGCTGTGACTTAATGAAATGTGGGGCCACCACTGTGTCGTCTGCGCAGGAAGTGTTCAGGAGCACACGGAACAGTTTACATCGCATTCTAAGAAACCCAATGGGGAAGCAGAGCATTGCCGCTGAATTCCGCCCCGAATGTCTTAACTCTGGCGCGGAAAAGAGGTACCAGAACGCAAAGATGCCCATCCAAAAAGGACGACATAAACAAATACCATTTTCCAGCTCCTGCAATTGCTTCCCGTGCGTGAAGTAAATAAAAACATAGCCGTCGAAATGGTGCTCTGTTAAACTGAGGAAGCATTTTTGGGAGTTTCATTGTTTTATTCACAACTAAGCGTTGCGAGACTGGTGTTTCGTTCAAGGGCGATATCAAGAAATTTAAATACAAGTTCTTTACCGAATTAAAATATAGTAAATTTTCTGGAGCTTTCTCTGGGTGCGGATGATTTAGAGTGCAATCCAGAATTAAAACTCTAAATTTAGTTGCCGTAGCGCTCCGAGTTATTGGACTATTGCGCTATTCTCCCGCGGCACGAAGTTCTGGTCACAGGCGGGCGCATTTGTTTAGAGAACCCAAGGCGATACGAGAGCGAAACATGCCTCTATCCCTACTGCACAGTGCGTGGAATGAGTCATAGAATTCTCCATAAAGAAATCGGATGTTGAGGCTTAAGTACCAACTCAAGAGCTACACACAGCTGTTGCTCGAGATGAGTGTTTCAGCCGCAGCGAGGTGGATACGTTTCTTTTTTGTTTATATACATAGCGTAGTTACGGTGAACTTAAGAGGAACATGGAAGGCAATATGAGGCACCGAACTACAGATGATATTACCAATCAAAACAGCAAGCATAGTCGCCGGTTGTCGTACACTTTAAAGGTACCAAATAAATAAATATTTGGGGTTCTACAAACAATTATAACCTGGCGTACAATCGCATAAGGCAAATGTTTATCAATATCCAAGTCTCCAAAACGTTTACTAAGTTCCCAATACAGCAATGTCATCCTTTCGCAACTTCTGTAGACCCTTCTACGCACGCTAGCGAGGTTGTCTGCAGTATCGACCTGCCTGCGCAGCGCGAAAGGCGACGGGTGAAGGAAGAACAAAACACAGGCACTGACTTCAACTAAGCTTCTTTTGCTTTACTATTGCTTTAGTTTCTACTTGCTGTGCCAGTTCATTTCGCATTTGGTTTCGAAGTATCTTTACAAGATCAGTACGATGGTATCCAAGAGAAGAGAAATGTCACGCACGTGTAGCTTTTCAAAAGTTTTTAAAGTTTGCAAAAGCCTTAAAGTTCCTACTTACCATATTAACACGCACGACAGGGATTACGTCCGGTTATGCGCAGCGCAGCTGCGACTCCATGAGTTCATTGAGCACGACTTCGCGGTATGGTTTTCTAGCATGTGAACCTATCTAATATATGCAGAAGGAATTTCGCCTCCGCTATCGTCCTATGAAATGCTATTCGGGTTGACATTTACGCTCCGCCCGCCGTGGTTGCTCAGTGGCTATGGTGTTGGACTGCTCAGCACGAGGTCGCGGGATCGAATCCAGGCCACGGCGGCCGCATTTTGATGGTGGCGAAATGCGAAAACACCCGTGTACTTAGATTTAGGTGCACGTAAAAGAACCCCAGGTGGTCTAAATTTCCGGAGTCCTCCACTACGGCATGTCTCATGATAAGAAAATTGTTTTGGCACGTAAAACCCCATAATTACATTACATTACATTCACTCTAGGTATTCTTATTTAATGACAGCACGTTTCAGTCGTCCCTGCGTTCTTACTTAGATTTTAAAAGCGTGTATTCGCCGATAGGACTTCTCGTAATTGGACAAATCAGACAACTTTCTATCGGACAAAGGCACGCCTTTAGTTATCGCCAATCAGGCAGGAAGTTTGTGCTGATATGTTAAAGATTACTGTTATTCTTAGCAACATCGGCCCTTCTCACGTTATTGTGATGCTAAGGGGAAGGCAGCCTTCAAAGACGTTGGCGTGAAGCCAAAGTTTAATTGAACAGGCAGGAGATAAATCGCAAAAACACGGAAAAGGAACGAGAACGCGCATGAAACGTGGTGCTGATATTTAGTTCTCCGCAGGTTCGTCATCCAAAAAGCGTAAATGTTTCCAAAAAGCAGGAAATGCAGCGAAAGAAGCTACCAACTCACTGCATGTATAAAAAATGTTACCAAAATGTGGACATGCTGCACAAATTGTCTATGACTTAAGGCAGAGGTCCTCTGAGGTCAAATGGGAAACTGCTTTGTTGTAAACGGGGCATTTCTAGGTCTATTTAATAAGGTGTCTTACTATGCAGTCGTTGCGGTCCTTAGCAAATATATGCAGCTAAAAAAAGCACCCTCATCGGGTACAGCTCGTTCAATCTCTCCTTTAATTTTGTTTGGTAAGAAAAGCACGAGCGGATAAAATCAGTTTTTAGAAAACAGTTATAGGTAGTCGCTCACTGAGGTCGGCAATGAAATTGAATAAAATTACATGAAAGCTCTGATATATGGCTGCAACAATTGTCATAAAGAATTTCGTCCATGAAAAGAAACCCCGAAGACTTCATATACCTTCAAAAATTGTAATTAAGGCCCAGGAGTGCTCGAGAAATTATCAGAAGGAAATCAAAATTGCGGACAAAGCAAATTCATCCGTACTAGGGATAAACGCCAACAACTTGCAATAATTAACTTAAGCAGTGATTTGTGGCGGAATCATAAATCTCTAACAGCTAAGGGTCCCGAGCTTACAGACTCTGCGTGGTGGCGTAGTTTGTCTTGCTTCGCCCTGCAATGCTTGAGAGAATGAAATTACATGTCGGCAACGGCGGCCACATTCCGAATGTTGCGAAATGCAACATCGCCCGTTTACCATGTATTGGGTACACGTAAATAACCCCAGGTGGGCAAAGTAATTATGCTGATATGCTTAGTTAATTAAGCGCACGTTAAGTTTAATATGAAATTATCAAGTATTTTTTTAGAGTCCACAATAAAACCAGATTTCTGGCGTAAAATTTTTTGTTGACTAAACCGGGCAGCACAATTGATAGCCTTGTAGCTAGTCTTTAGCATTTTTTGACTCTCGGAGAAGGGTCAGTTTTAACGAAAGTACCGTCGTCTGAAAATATTCTGAAGCCTACTGGCGATGTATCGATTGTTGTGATAGTATTATATATATATAATACCGACACTACAGGGCGAAAGGTGCTCGCCTGCGGAAATGCAGGTGATACCTGTTGGACCCCAGAGCAGCATCCGTGAACTCTAATAAATTTAAATCCGTTGGGGATCTAAGAATGAGTTGGTTTGAGAAGGACTAGTAGAATATAAATATTTTGCCGATTTATTACAAGTTTGTAAGATAAAACACAACAGAGTTTTAAGAATGGGGCGCGAAAACAATTTGGCGCAACCCATCTCGCGATGACTGTCTACGTTAATGTGATGAGACACGAATCAATGCATTGACAAACTGCGGTGCCACCGCAGTAACGTGTCACGCATGGGGTGTGAATGCAGACGGGCTCCTGGTTAGCAATTCCATATAAGCAAGCAGCGTGGCTCAGTGGCGCCTTCGTGATGTCCGCACGTGGCCCTGGCGTGATTATAACAGTGAGGCAAACCCCATTTGATGGCGCTCAGCATCGAAGTAATAATAAAGACTTTTTTGCAATTGAAGAATGGTAGACATAAAGTTACCCAAGTTAGTTACCCAAGAGGCTTATTCAAACATGGCGCATACTCAAAGGTGCGTACCCAGTGGCAGTAGTTAGCATCAAAGAAGATCATGGAAGAATGGTGCAGACCAGTTGGCTCATTATCAGTGATACGAAAGGGCGTCAAGGCGGTTCTTTGAAGAGCGGCGTATTCCAAGGGACGCACTCCCAGTGGAACATACCCAGTGGCTAGGTCGCTATCCTCTGGATATTCATGGTAGAGACTTTTTGAACAGTGGTACCTATTTGATGGCACATTACTAGTGGCTCAATGTAGTCCCAAAAGAGTTCGTTGAACAGTGGCACATACCCAGTGAACCAGATAGTTTCCAGATTTTGGTTAGAACCCTCTTCCACCAGAACAAGAGCCCTATGCGCTGCTTGTTAGAGAATGCACTGCCCACTCGCAGCAACACAGGTTGGCGTGAAACGGCTTAAGTGATTAGCGGTACATGCTCATTGAAATAAGATCATGACCCAAGGTGGCCCGACCTTTTTTGTAAAACCTGGTTCCGTCATCCAAACAGCGCAATGCTATTACCCATAAATACAGAAATATTCAGTTTCCCAAGTACGCAGTAAGCGATGAGAGATTGCCGGGCAGACTGCAGCTGCAAAATGCGTGAAATGCTCTAATACAAATCCCGGTAAATTGACCTAAGAAACGTCGTCGCAAGGACGACGTGTGCCTGTAGATTGTTCAGATGCCTATAGCCACAAGATAAACATTTGTGCAACACTGCAAAGACACCAAGATCAAGGGAAGGAAAATATGACAGAATTCATTGCATAGTGACTGTCGACGTTAATAAGATCAGCATTTGAACAACGTAGCGACACAACGTATTGCCTCCGCAGGAACGCGCCGTGTACAAGGGGTGCACTGCAGCTGGACTCTTCTTTGGCATTTACCTCTGTAGATTCTGAGTGATCTACCGGCACTGCCGTGAATTCCACTTTGAGCACTTTCCTTGGCTTTAGAGATGGCACCGGTGGTTATTCGGTGCGTATAAGCAGCGTATAGAAGCAACACACCTATGTCTCACTTCACTATAGGTACGCTGCACTATCGAGACGCGCCGCTGTGCGTGAACTCCAAAATGTACGATACAATCGCGCTGCGAACGCGGAGAGCACGCGATGAGTGAGGCATGTAAGGCAGCTGTGACCTTCACTAGAGCTTTCCTTTGGACTTGCTGAGCCTTGTAATGGAGCTGATGGGAAGTTCGCATTTGGCCTTTGGAATGCGTGGCTCTCTCATTCTTGCGAACGCTGAGAATTTTATTGCAGTTCGCATTCTTCGAGCACTTCACCCACTTTTCAGTATGTCTATCGATGAGTCCTCGGCTTACCTGCTCCATTCCAGCTTGAGTCACTGTGTATGTGCCACGTGGCATGAGCCGCTAATACAGTAATTTCTTCGATGCCAACTAAAGTGACTGAGTATGTTCCCCTGACTTTGCGCCGAACTTCAATGAAAGTTTTGTTTTACGCCAACTTGGTCCACAGGGTAAGTTCCACTGGGTTTCAGCCGCTGTGCGTAATAAAATAATATAATCTAATATTTATCCGATGCATGGCGGAATTGAGCCGGCATCATATATATTGAGAATATTTTATCTGAATATATGCTCAAAAGCGGGTCACTCGCGGACGTCGGCGCAGCCCCATCTGATGGTGCGTCACGTCGAGAAAGAAGCCTGTCCAGCGATAATATACGGCTCGTATGTGATGTGCGGCGGTGGTGGCAATGATGAGCGTCGCTATATGACTTCAATGCGAGTTGCATTCCCGTCGGTAGTCATCCTGAGGTGGCTTCTTGCGGAATATTTTCCATTTGCTGGCCAGGCGCGTTCGCGGTGCCGCTCGCTTATGTGTCGATTCACTACGCTTTGGGCAGCCGTTTGTCGCGGTTCAGATTCTGTGTAGCGCTGGACACATAATAAAGCATCAATTTGGTGTTCCTCTCTGACTTCTGTCCTGCTGACGCCGGGTATGTATCACAGGGAATGCCACATTCCCGAGTTCACATAAAAGTGGCTGAATACGGATATCGTACATACTGCAAAGTGGGTGCGTTTCTGCAGAATTTTAATGCATAGTTAACGCTATGCCAAAGCACATGAAAAGTACACCATCTATTTCAGACAATGATAATCCCTGACTCGGCGCTTGCGGAGTCCACGCTGGTTATTGGCGCGTGTTGCGAGTTTTATGAAAGGATAATTTAGTGCAAATACTTTGTGCAACTTATGAAATATATACTTTATGTACACCCATCCACACGGCTGTGTAGAGGACGAGGATAGTGTTCGCCTGCGTGCTGCTCTCGTTGGGAAATGGGCGTATGACAATGGATATGAATTGCTTGCACTGCTACTTCGATATAGATGACGCACGTGGAAGAATGTTGCTGACCTTAAAAAACACGCTGTGCAAAAGAAAAATCCACCAAATGCTGCTTGCATTCCCTCATAACGCCGCTTTAAAGAAGTGTTGACGGCAGTGCTGCTGTATCTATCATTTGTATTTGCACTTTCTTCAAATGCTGACGTTAACACCAACGGGTGGATGCATGCTTCTAAAGTAACAACAGAGAGAGTGAAACGTTTAAACACGGAAATTGCCAAGGTGCGGGATCTATAAAAGCACCTCCGAATTCGAAGAAGCAAGAAGAGCTGCTGAATGATTGGTAAGTAAGTTTTAACACATGTGAGAGTAGTTCACATCCCATCCCTTTATTTGCGCGCTAAGGGACAAATCCTATAAAGCTGGTGCTGAACCAGTTAAACAGGCTCACAAGTGAGAACAAGTTCGCCAGGCGCAGCTATGCGTTTTTGATCATACGCAGCCTAATGTTCCTGAGCAGTATGCTATTATGCTCGCCCGCAGGCTCTTCCAGAGATGGGTTAGGTGCTACGACACGTGTACCAGCTTAGCCAAAATGGGCTGTTGAGACCGACGTGGCGTAGGAGCTAACATGTTCCACATGTAACTAAGGCGCGGCCTCGTCAACGTATGGGGCGGTATCTCTTTCACTGGCTGTGAAGGCGCACAGATTAGAAACCACTGGATGAATGTTTTGATTTATTGGTTCATGATTTAATATAAAAAAGTTATTCATTGATTCAGTCAGACGCCTAGATTGTCCAGTTCGGTATAAAAATAAGAAGAATTAAATTATGAAAACAACATACACAGTTGTCACGGCCACATTCAGCTGTAGCTTACATCTTGGAAGGATGATGAAAATATGCCCGAGCGAACATCTACGATCCTCGGATTCAACTGATTCGAATGGCGAATTGTAAAAGGGGAAAAACTGAATGTGCAACTACGTCTGTACAGCATCTTATCTCACAAATTTTCTGCTTGGTTGTTTCCGTACGATGTACCGAATTTGCCATTACCAGTCTCATTATCGATAATCATATACAAAAATTTTAACCTTAAGTTTCATTAAACGAACAGTAGGTTTGCAAGCTAGTTCACTCTGAGTGTTATTGGTAATAATATAAATGTTGTAATTACAACTGACAAAGAGTGCAGCAGAGTAATGTGTAGGTTCAAACTTACTGATTGGCGTTTTCTATTATCATGGAATACTGTAGAGGCATACTAGACAATTGTTTGATTATTAGTGATGTACAGAGCTTCTTTAAGGAGTTTTCGGGCAGACTTGAAGTAACATTCAATGAAATCTAAGATATCCTTGGTTTTAACAGTTGTATGACTTGTATGTTTATGCAAACATAGATCAAGATTTAGATTTAGAAAGTCACTTTAATTATATTTGTAGGAATAAACATTTACACAGGAAATAGGCAGTGAGCGCACGAATGTCCAGCTCACAGAAACAGTTTACCTAGGCGACACTTTAATCACAGCGCATATAAATAAAAACTTTCTTTTTGTTTCATACAAAAATTTTCAAAACACATCGAGAATAGGCATGAGCAACGAAAAAAGTCTGTATTCCGCTGTATTCGACCCACATTCCGCTCTACCATGATAACCCATTTCCAGCAGCAACATTTCTAGAGGTGGTGCATTATTCAAGCTCCAAAATCCACAGCAGCCATTATAATTTAGCGTATTCACGGATAAGGCAAAAAATGCACTGTTACGGTTTTCATCTATATGAGCATTTGAGTGCAGTACACCATTCTATCGTGTTGACATGTTCGGTTTTTACTGTGAATCCTAGTAACCGGAAAGTTTTTGTGAGCCATAATCTTCAAGCCCATCAGGATGCACTTTGCCACTGGTTGAATTTGTTTTTGCTGCGCCTATTAGGCCGCGTTTTTAGAACAGCTTAGTTAGAATACCTTGGCTGCTGTAACAATTTTATGAGCTAAAATATTATGGTCACATAGGTGGAGTGATTTGAGCGGTATAAAATTTGTTAATTCGGTATATCTAATAACTTCTATAACATGCAATATTGTTAGGTGAGAATGCTAAACATAGCCGATATGGAAATGAAGAACAGGATGGCCACAAATAAGATGCGTATGTCAAACAGGCGTATATGAATAAAAATCTGTTTTTAACACTTCATCCCATATTCCTCAGGTTGTTTAGGGTGAAGGCTACAATAATGAGAAAAACATTCATGTATGATTCGTCGAATAACTGCTTTGAAATTACGTTTGTTTAGTTGTATTTTTGCAATGTAACAAAATTGTAGATGGCAGGCTTCCATACAAAATTTATTAATGAATTTATAATGAATCAAAGAAAAGTGCTACTATGAATTATGTTACCTTACACTTCAAGATTATGTGAGTTTTCCCTTTTCGGGAAACTTTGTCCGCAAGACAGAGACAATTTCTTAGGAAACAGATAGGTCGGTGTGAGCTAGCACGTCCTGGCCTTCTACTCTGCACAGGGGAAAAAGGAAATAAGGACAGATAATTGTGCTGATAGGTGATGATGATGACAGAAATATTTGTCCCGAAGGTTCACACAGTGAACTGCGCAATTATTTAGTGCAGGAACGCAATAGGTACACTTGAGAGCCTTCTGCATTTATTCACTACACTAAGTGCTACATAATTGCAGGTTTTTCTAGAAATCCTGTTCTAATACTTCACCGCGAAAGACGTCACCTTTCGTTCTCTCTAGGAAGGATAAACTTAGGGAATCAACATTGCCTAACATTTTCTCTATAAACTCTGCGAAATTTTTTGAGTGGTAGAGTGGTCTGCCTTAGCAACTTTATAACGGCTGGTATCCTTCATTTTATTCGGGCTCATTATTATAAATCTGAATCTTGACGCACCTACTAACTCGAATGTTTCCGGCGTGTGTCGCCAAATGTAGGAGCTTTCTTTCATGAAGCCTTGAACTCTGAAGAGAAAAATGAAGCTCATTCACTGAATAAATATATACTCATTTAAGCACAACTATTCAGGAAAAGTTTGTGAGTAGAAAGTTGTTAACCAATCCAAGAATCTTAGTTTCCCAGGAGCTTCCATTTTAGTTGACTATGGGTAGTAAATCACATGCGTCTTCTGTGGTAATTGGCGCGTGGTGATAAGCATGATAGCATTTAATAATTGCCAGGTTATGGCACTACTTGAATTTCGTTTCAATTTGTTACAAGATTTTGTATACAGTGGTGTCATAGCGCATTGCTTGCGGCAGATAACGTCCTTCGCCGAAAACTATGTGCACCAAGGAAAAAATAATTCAGAAGAGTCGTTTTTGTTGGCAGAAGAAAAACAATGTTAAAAATGAATATCAAGAGCTAAGTTGCGCAGTTATTCGCGATTGTAGATAGACATGTGAATTCGCATTGTCTTATTTTTGTGTATGGATTTGATCTGTCATACTTGCTCTGATTACTTTCAGGACATTTCATCCTTTGTCTATTCCCAAACTTTTTCATTTAGAGTAACACAGCTTTTACAACTGAAGAAGCACCGATTGGGCAACATTTTGCAAGAATGGCAAGGTAAGCGTAACATTTACTTACAATGGATGGTTGCGTTAATTGGCGTAAGTTCAGGAAACAATTTCTGGAGAATAATAACAACACGAATTATTAGTCCATATTAAACGTCGCAATTTTATCTTCAAATGGAAGTTTTCAAGAACGCGACAAAATTTCTAATCATTTTATCAAAAGTTTTAAGAAATATGGGTATAACGCGAGAACTCATAAGCTAAATTACGCGCAGCATGCCAAAACAAATGGTACACCTATAGGAAAAATAGCTATTTGTGGTATTCAAGAAGACTAACTAGATCTCAGGAATCTCACGAGTGTAATGATGAAAGAACTGAAACGACGTGCTCTTCTGATTTGGAGATCTTGCCATAAAATAGAGCCTTGTAAAACGTTGTGCTAAAATTTTATTTTTCGATGTCCATTGCACGGTCAAATTTGCAAGAAATGAATGCCAATGTTTAACTATAAGTTATTTGCCAATAAAGAGCTATCTTGTTGTGTGTAAAACATGTTAAAATGATTCACAAATAATCCACATATTAGATTTCGAAATTTTGCACTGTGGACACAAGACTCAGAGTAATTAAACTTCCCCGTATTTGCAGCTACTCTTGACTTTATTCTTGTTTCTATTAAGATTAGTCCATAACGCACCTCATATTTGTTTTCTAGCTTGTTTTGCAGCAGGAAAGCTAACGAGGGGTCTTGACAATAGGTGAAATGTGACAGAATTATTTTATTTGGTAAAAAAAGGGTTTCATTCTATCAGATTTTGTGACATGAAGTGTGCCTCCCCTGACGGGGCTGAAATGACAAAGATAGTCATATGCGGCAAAGGTCATAGTCGGAAGCCTCACATAGGAGCCTGGTATTACCCTATGCGAATTCATACTGCTCACATAATCACTAATGGCGGCACAGTGTTTGACAGGCAGCCAGGGCAATGATTGTTTCCTTTCAGTGCAGAGCTTAATGGCAGAATACTGCGTTCACCGTCCAGATTAACTGGCAAGCTTTAATGCAATTCCTCAAAATTATGCGGAGTTCTCCGCTACGGTGTACCTCATCATTGTATGGTAGTTTTGGCGTATAAAACAGCACATTTGATCTGCAGCCACTTTCTAAAACCCTCCTGTCGCTTGATCTGCCCAGCATAGTGAATTTGGTGTATTAACTTGAAGGAAACGGTTGTTTCCCTTGGCTGTGCACTCTGAACTTCACGCCCCTGTTACTACCACTATAAATGAGAAAATAACGGTGTACAAACCCAATAAACAAAGAAAATTTACTGTTCATTCAGTGAGCAAGAACTCTAAAGATTCAAAAGAACACGTGTTCAACGGAGGGCGTCCCTCGTATGAAGGTTTATGTTCAACAAGACCGGAAACAAGCTGCGAATGCTTTTGAGCTCATATTACTTTTTGAACCTAAAGTTAGCATTAAAAAACAGAAATATAATGTGGAATTCAAGAATACTTTTTTACATGTAAAACCGGTACCTCCAGTTTCGGTTTCATGGGCCCTGGATGGGGCAAGCAGTTGTCGCATATATTTTTAATGAGAGATCGCAGTCACGTAAATTCTTTTGCAAATTCTTCTCCAATGAATGACACAATTAGAACAGAAGAAATTTTTAAAAAAATCGCCATTCTTTGAATATTATAGTTTCAACTTGGTGTCACTCCTTACGTCAAAACGTGTGGTACGTAATAAATGCATGCAATGCCCTTGTTTACATTAACGTACTCAGCGGTCATAGAGGCTGTGGCACTCTGTCGGAAGTCGACTGGAAAGGAGATGCGAGTGCTCGTTTGGCGTACCTGGGCAAATTCATGCTAAATGTAGACGTCACCTTGCATTAATGGAAGTGAACAGTTTGCATGGAAATTCCGAATGCAATAAAGTGTGCGCATAATCCAAAGCATATGTAGGCCAAAGACGGCGTAGAGGAACAAGCAGAACCATAGTTTTCAAAGCGCACCTTCCTTCAGCGCAGTACACTGAAGAATAAAGAAGCAGAGACAGGGACCGTACCAGCACGTGTTTTCAGCATGCATACATTATTGGGCAATTTCACTAGGAGAAGTTAGAAACAATGACAGCATTACATTTTTTTTTGTGGAACGAGCACAAAATACTGATGCAAAACGATAGAGGCTTGAGCATTTAATTAACAACACTTCTTGTACCTGTAGGTACAACGAGCTTTGGGAACCAAAATTATAGCTATTATTTCGAAATGTCGTCCCTTCGATTTGTTGAAGAAAGAAACCTCTACCGTTCTTTTAACACATTTGCTAAAAAATGCATTCCTCACATCGTTATGGAGCCTTACATCGTTATGAATGAGCCTATTTAATTATAATAGTTAAGCTCTTTTTAATATTTGCGTATTAAAGCATTCACTTGTATACTGACATTAAATGGGCAAATAAACACTTTTTAAACGGAATTACACAATGTTGCCGATATGTAAACGAGGTTCCTGTGAACATGTCAGACAAATAAGACTGCATATCATACAGCAGAGAACTTACGGTCTCGTGTCCAAAATAGTGAAAAATTGCTTGCTCGGTTGTTTGCATTGTCGTTAACAGCTACCCACCGTCATTGCTTAGCGGCGTCGGTGTTGAGCCGCTAAGCATTAGGTCGGGGGATCGAACGCAGGGGGACCGAAACGGTGGCCGCATTTTGATGGGGGCGAAAGGCAAAAACACCCGCCTGCTTGGATTTAAGTGCACGTTAAACTACCCGAGGTGGTCAAAATTAATTCGGAGCCCCCCACTACGGCGTACCTCGTAATTAGATCGAGGTTTGGCACGTAGGACCCATGATTTAATTTTTTATCTAATCGTCAGCAGCTGCGTCGCAATCAGACAAGCTGCCGACAATACCTATTGGCGGATTTTGTGATGGCGATAAGATTCTGGGTAGTGCTATAATTGGTAATTTTCAGATAAATAAATAAGAAATGCAGTTGTCTGTGACCTGAAAAAGAACAAAAAAAGGACTTATCTTTGCACATACGGTCTACGCACGATATTTGCGCACAGCTGTGTCTGCTGCGCGTGGCCTCAGAGATTGTCCCAGCGTCCAGCGTTGCTTAGATACCGCAGCCACCACAGGGGGACGCGACAAGTCATCTCGCCTGCAGTATGCTCTGTAACCGTGGGCTGTGGTTTGTTCTCGTAAGTGACATAGCTACAGGCTTCCGAGTGCCCTTCTCTAGCTGAAGGAGCGCCGTGCACGGGAGAACCGGTAGTGGCATCGTAAAAAAAAGAAGTCGCAGTTTAACGCTAACGGACAAACAGCGATTGCGATAGCAAATTAGTGGATAGCTATATGAAGTAAGCATATCAGGTTTATCGGCCGCATAGAGTCGCAAAGATAGGCACACTAACTAAATTAACAAGCATGGTGTCATGCGCGTAAAGTCAATCATCAACTCATCTGGCTGGATGACCACGGAAACTCACTGTCAATACGCTGGAGTGAGGAAGCGCGGTAGCAGCTCGCGCGAATTGACCTTCATGCTGCGCCTTGAATCACCGCGATATATGCCGCGAATACACAGCGCGTGGCGGACTATATCCCTGTGGCAGATGGGTATCAAGATTCAGCGGCCAGGCTCACGCGGCCGCCCGGGACGCCTTTTTACATTTGGTAGTACGTACAGCAGTGTGTAACGTTTCTCGCGGCGCTCGACGTTTCTGCACAGGCGCGAGTAAGAACTGGTGCGAGAGAGAAAATCTGGGGGCCTTTGCTCCTTGAATATGTGACCCTGCCTAGGCTGTACGGAGGAGGTTTCTTAGCGCGTGTTGTATGCGTTTGTCACCGATACATGCCGGCATTGCGGACTGCGGTCGACTTTGTTTACGCTCCGCCGCTGGCTGCCCGTGCCATGAGGCAGTGGGAACTGACGCCCCATTTGGTGATCGCTGTGTCTGAAAGGGCAAGGTTCTGACTGTTGTTGTATAATTCGCGGCTCGTTTTTTTCGTCGTGACAATATATAGCATTTTTTACAAGCTCTGCTCCATGAGGGCACATGTAACCGGCAAACAGAAGTCTGAGGAGGGCACCTGAGGTTATAATAAAGCAGGTGGTGCAGGTCCTCCAGGGCACCTAAGGGGTAGCGGAGGGATCAAACGTGGTAGTAAGGCGGCCCGTGGGTATACAGCCTTGGCATGCGCAGGCCTCGGCGAGTCCCAAACCATGGATCAGTCTGGGTTCTAGCTTTCATATTCCCGTTGTCGCTTTTGCGTCCTAGAGGAATCGCGATAAATACGAAATAATGAAACAGTGTTTCTATGAGAAAAAAAAACACGGTTGAATAAATATAATTACGTCATGCCGCCAACTTGCGACGCTAAGCTCAGCACTATCACGCTGCGCGACTTCTGCCGGCACGCCTAGGGAGCAATGCATACAACAAGCGCTAAGAAACTCCTGCGTAGTACCAAGGCAGAGTCATACTGACACGTGTACTTATCTTTATCGGGCGACCACGTTTCGCCGCTTAACAAATGTAATTGCACAGAGAGGGACGCGCCTGCATGTATCCGACGTTTCTGAAAAGTTATCGATGCTTCTACCCGACTGTCTGTTGTCGCCGAACCTTGTGTTATCTGATTCCATCGCGTAACGCGAATGGTGTAGAACATTGTGGAAGGCACGCGGGTCCGAATGATTAGTCTGGAACATTCGACGACTGCTCTATAAAAGCCGACGCGCTTGACCCGCTGATCAGATTTCCGACGATCGCCGACTGTGTTCGCCGCTTTCGTTGTGCTATAAGTGTTGCCTGTTTTGTGGGCACAGGTTCGCCCAATAAAATCTAGTTTTGCCTTTCACAGTATTGCTACTGTGTTCTTAACGTCACCACCACGTGACAATGCATTCACGGAGCAAACGTCCCCACATTTCCTCTCTCGCACCCGCTCTTACTCGCGCATGCGCGCACACGTCCGGCATCTCCGCAAGTGTCACGCCCCGCTGGACCTAATAGCAAGTGTGAATACGCGCCCGGTCCGCCCGGTGCATGCGCGCTCCCTAACCACCTCCCTAACCTTCCCCTGTAGCCTTGCGCGCGACGGAAGGCTGCATGCTTCCTCCTCGCTTTCCTCCCTTCTGGCACGAGATCGAGCCGAGATCGCTGGCTCATACTCACACAATTTCACGCGGACATACAAAAAACGGCGCATGGCGCCGATGTTACCGCCCCTTAGACTTTATGCGGAATCTCACGCGATGGCGATGGCAACGGCAGAAAAAGTATGGGGTGCCATAAAATTTCTATCGCAATAAAAAATAAATAACGAAAAGGACGAGTTCTTTGCCCTCTCGCCATCACCCCTGAGCAGTTTCCAACGTGCTAGGTGCGACGAAAGGAGACAGAAAGCCGCGGATCGGTGCATAAATACTTCCCATTTCGCTTTCGTGAAAGTTTCGAAAAGTTTTCAGGCAGAAGATTCACGAATCTGCATGCTTTAATAATGATGACATTCCAGAATTACTTGGAAAAGTTCGTCAAGGCTCATTTCAAGCCCCTGGCGTAAAATCATAGCAAAGAATACAATCCTGTTCTTGGAAGCTGCTGGACCAGTTTTCGTGAAGTCGGTTGCATTTGTAAAAAATAAATCAGATTGCAATGAAACCATAAAATATAACTTGGATTCGGGTCGTAAAATTTTCAGAGGACAGATGTGAAAATTTTTCAATTTTATACTGAAAATTTCAATTATCTTATTCTTCGCTCTTAAACACGCTATCGATATTCTTTAAGCTGCATCTTTTGAAACATCCAAAGCACACAAAATTGATTTAAAATACACCACTCTTCAATATGGCACTAATACTCGAGTAGGAGTGTTGTAGAAATTCGTAAACACATCAAAGAGATCATGTCCACCCTAGCCTCATATTTCCGGTTTGTCTGCTCTATATTCCCTAACAGGTGCAAATTAAAGAACCCTCATATCCGTTTTTCACGCATTGTAATGACATTGAAAGCTTGGCGCTTCTATTTGCCTTAAACTTAATGAAATTCGGAAATATTTACGTACTGAACGCTGTAAGCCAATTGTCAGCCTCATAGGGCTGTCAGCGTTTACTTTTTGAATTGATAAAATAAGTGATGTGTGATGGATGTCTGATCCAGAGTGATCTAAAATAATGGTTATGGAAGTGTACAGGGTTTTCCAACTCTCATGCGGCCCGATTTTAGAAAATCTGGAAATTCCACATAGCTGGACAGAACCAAGATAATGTTGTTCGTTGGAAATACAAAGAAAATTTTTTTACATGCAGGCGAAAAAATTATCGTAATTAACATAATTAGTGTTCTTAAATGTTCTCAAACATTATAATTAGATTTAGTTGTCAATGAGAAAATTGTAGAGCAACACGAAAAACTCCCGGTACACCTTTCCGTTGCTCTATACATGCTCCTTAAAAGTGTTTTTCTAGCATGATAGCAGCCAGCAAGTACACGCAAAATTTCCGAGCGACTTGCCACCCTGGGGACTTTTCCTGAATTCGCGGGCTGCTTTCAAGCTCGGAAAAACACTTTTATTTATCACGTACTTGTAGGGAGCAACAGAAAGCTTTATCGAGAGTTTTTCATGTTGCTCTATTCTCATTGACACCGTTCAACTATTTATAAGAGTTGAGAATTTGAATACTTAATTAAGAATAATTATGTAATAGGCGGAATGCAATAAAACAATCCGGGTTCCTCCAAGAGACCGCGAACATTTCCATGGTTCTGTCCAGCTACGGGGTATTTGCATATATTTAAATCTTTGTGCAGGATAATAGGGACACCCTTTATATTCTGGAACAGAAGCAACCACAATGCCTTGCAGCGATGAACCAGAGGTGGGAGGTCTAGAGAACTTTTTTATGCCAGTAACGATAAAAAAGCGATCAAAATTATATGGGGCGAATTGGCCATTGCGCATCTATATTTTATTGAAATAATGCTTATTTGGACTCAAGGCCAATTATTTGCCTTTATCGTCAGCATCGCCTTTTGCGCAAAGTTTTATTTAAGTTGAAGTATGATGAGATCGCTCCTCGCACGCTGTTTGCTCTGGGCGAGATGGAAAGCTTGCGAGGTTGAACCAAAAAAAGGTGATCGCTTGTATGTGAACCGTCCTCTCGCGTGCTGTATGTTGCAAGTTAACTTAGCAAACGCACCCTGTAGTAGTATGGAGAGAAGCAAGGCCCTCGTCTACACCAGCCGCATACCTGCATGCGAGTGGCGGTCCGCGGGGCTGAGCGAATAGGCGGTCTGCGCGCCGCATCTTGGAGATATCTTGCGGCGTGTGCAAATGCGTGGGGAGCTGTGATGTCTGATCTTTTTACCGAACATGTGTTCCTTCGAGGGAAGCAATATTCGTTTATCTTAGATACTAGCTTAAGACATTCTTTGGGTATTTTGTATCTGCATAATGATACGCTTAGTAAGATGCTTATCAGTAACTGCAGTTTCGATAAGTCAAGCGAAACATAGTTTACCTGTACAGACGCAATAGAAAAAAAGAGTCCTTCGCAGCAGTTGAACTTTATTCCAAGCGAGCAGTATGGTAGCTGTACCAACAATGAGGAACTTCCTTTGGGAGTGCTCCATGTAAGAAGCCTTCCGATGAAAAAAACCGGGCTCAAGTTACCAGCTTTGATGAGTCCATTACCTGTTAAGCGAAGGCCGAGAGTATTCTGTGAGCGCGGTTGGCAAATTGGCAGATTCAGCATTCTGCTGAATCTGCCAATTTCTGCATTGTGTAATAATACGAGGGAGCATCCCACTGTATTGCACTGGCTCGTGTAATATTGCCTTAATGAGGAATTATGTAATATATTAATGTATCGCACGATGCAAATGGCATGTATTGCATCGGATATGATTTATTAAATTGTATCTTGTATCTGTATCTCAAATAGTTATGGCCTCAGTTTCTTCTATCAGCATTATGATACATTTGTAAAGTGTCTTTGCCCAGCCTTGCTTCCTGAGTGCAAGTGTCGGAGGCGCCATGAGCTCAAGTGTCTGACACACGTTGAAGCAAGTTCAGCTTGATGCGATCGCTTCTCAAAGCCAGTGTTCTTCATCACGCGATAATTGTGACAGTCAGCTTTTGTGGCCATCAAGTGGGATCTGTTGAGGTTTTCCTGTTGGCTCGTGACAACAACCTAGTTAATTTTATTGTAAAATAAATGATTAGTGCAATTTATATATGTATAGGGCCGATAAAAATACTATGCTCAGTTCGTGTAGCTGTCTGATTCAAGTATATCACGATCACTGCTTCTAGAATGCGAAACTGCAACATTTCTGTAAAAGTTTGATTATTAGTATATAGCCGGTATCTTATATCGAAAATGTACAATCCGAGTTTGATTGGACTTAAGTATTATACAGTTGCTTCATCAAAGACGTTGAGGTCAGGTGGAAGTTAGGCTTTATATATCCCAGCACAAAAATGTGCTTAGAACTGCTCACATAAATATGCAGAAATAATGAGAAGTGGCAAATTGTATGTTCTTAAATGCATTCATAGAACGTAATTGACTCAAGTGGAAGGTTATCATTTGAGTACTAAAGCGAAGATGTAAGAATATGATCAATCAGGCTAGTTGGTTGATTGGTACATTGAAAACTTTTTAAGCGCAACGGTAGACAGTACAGGAGAGGAACAACAGGACAAAGCGCTTGTCCTGTTGGCTATTTTGTCTGAAGTCTAACTATTTCTCTTAAAGATATATTTAAGGGTGAAGTCAAGATGGTTGCTGGCGCCAGATCCTCATCACCTCGCATATGCTAATCAACAGTGTTCCCAGTGTTGTTACCAACAGTGTTCCCTACAGTGCACCCCACCCAATATTGTTAACAAGAACTGTTTGAAGGACCACAGGGTCAGATTCTTCAAAAAATTCTCGGTCCACAACACAGTCGTCAATGTAAAGACAAAATGCAAGATAAATTTGTGTAAGCCATTATTCTTAAAAAAAAGAAAAGTAAGGCAGCAACAACGCAACCGTGAGGTACTCCTGTCGGCACCTGGCTGCTTTCTGACAAAACCGCCTGTCGGAGGTTTATGAGCCCACTGATAGGTGGCGGTAAGGGTACGGAATTGGCCTGGTGTTACGGCATTCAATTAAAACAGTGAACAGACAGTGGCAATAGAGGGCCGGGAAATACATCGGGTGAAAGAGCATAAATACCTTGGTACATGGATAAACGAAGGCAATAGATATATGGAAACACAGGGAAAAAAGAATAACAGTAAAGGGGAAGAGAAATGCAGCCCTGATGAAGCACAGAACGCTATGGGGATACAATAAGTACGAGGTGCTCCGGGGTATGAGGAAAGGCGTAATGGTTCCAGGGTTTACATTTGGAAATGCCGTTGTTTGCTTGAGATGAGGGGTACAATCAGTACACGATGGCAAACAAAGATCAGTGAGACGCCTCGCATTGGGCGCTCACGGGAAGACTACAAATGAAGCTGTGCCCGGTGATATGGACTGGACAAGTTTTAAAGTAAGGGAAGCTCAGAGCAAAACTGACTATGAAGAACGAGTGGGGAATATGGAAGATTGTAAATGGGCACGGAGAGTGTTGAGGTATTTGTACAGGAAAGACATTGAATCACAGTGGAGGAAAAGAATTACGAAGCTTACCAGCAAGTATGCGGCCGGTAGGGTGAGCAACACAGCAACGCAGAACGTCAAGCAGATAGTCAGAGGGGCTGAAATAATCTCATGGGTGGCGGCAATGGAAAGAAAACCCGCCATGGCTAACTAAGTAAGAGGAAGAAAAGAAATCATGAAAGAAACAATTTATGATACCTCAAATGTAAGCTCATTACTCTTCCAACCGACATCAGAATGTATTAGAACAGGCAGCTATAAAGCAAGATATGAGAAGGAAGAAGAAGCATGTGCTTGTTGCTGTAAAGCCATGGAAATGATGGAGCATGTTTTATTAGAAAGTGAAGGCATCTGCCCGGTGCTTGATTTAGGCACCACTGGCCTCCTTGAAGCCCATCGGTTCGGCGAGAGCAGGGAGAAAATAAACATGTCTGCAGTAGAGATTAGTAAGGAGCGATTGGAAGATTGGTGGCAGAAAAATAGAAACACGACAAAAAATGGAGACCGAAAAAAACAAAGTTCACAATAGGGCGTCAGAAAATTTCATTGTGTCAATTCATCATGGATTTTTTTTCGTTTTCATTTGTTTAGCCTAGGTAGGACATCATGCAGTATAATAGCAAGAGCTTGGTGGCGCAACCCACCAGCCCATTACAAAGGAGACGCTCAACGCCATCTTGCGCTATGTTTCTAAATATTTTTTGCTTCTTCGAACAGCGGGGATACACGATAGATACAAAGCCTGTATCCTTGAACACTGTGTAACGGCACATGCGTACGCGAAAGTTGCTAACACAAAGATTTATCAATTGAAGCCTAGTTGGAGCTAGGTGTTTTTGGGACACGAAACAAAAGGCCGAATGGAACGGAGCAGGAATGACCTGAGGTACCTAGTCAAACAATGCTATGCAATAAAACATGGTGAAAATTACAAGTTTAAGAATTTTGGTGTTTGGTTGCTAAAATAGTGTGGACCGAATAATGTGGGCCTTATAATTGCGTCTCGCACTATGTTTTTTTTTAAATCTTCTCTTATTTTGTTGAGCATCTTGGCTAACGTTAGTTGGGACGCACAGTAGATAGAAAGACCATATTCTTGATCACTGTGTGACTGCTCATGCGCACGCAGAAATTAACCTATTCAAGTTTAGCTGACGCTACGAGTCTTGGGAGATGAAACAAAAGGAATAAAGGAGCCGCGAAAGAAGTTACACCGGGCACCTAGTAAGAGAATGCTACGCAATAAAACATGGTGCAAAATACAATGTTAACAGGTGTGGTTTTCGGTTTTGCAAAACGCTGCAGAACGAACACCGTAGGTCTGATAATGCCGTATTGCACAGTTTTTAAATAGTTCTTTTTTGTCGTTGAACAGCTTGGCTAACGTTAACTGGGCCGCACAGTTGATACAAAGACTATATTCGTGATCACTATGTGACTGCTCACACTCTTGTGATCACGACGATTGTAGCTTAGTTGCAATTCACGTGACAAGTGATGTACGGTTGGCATGGTGGGCGGCATGTCAATGGCACGCCGCGTTGACTCTGAAAACACATGCGGCAAGGAACACCTCAAATGTAATACCGCAGCTATACATTCCTTCTATCTTTCATATGTTTCGTACAGTACTCAGCATACAATTGTCCGCTCTAGCTGTGAATAACACACGCTTAAAAAAATCGAAAAGAACCTGCCGTGTTGCAGCCTTGATCCGAACGGAAACCGGTCCAATCAACGGAGTCGCTAAACATAGCTTTTCTCTGCTCATTAGATCTAAACGATTAAACGAGAAGGTCCAACAGCAAATCATAAGTTTTCTTAACAGGCAAGTGTACTTGCTTTTAGGTTCAGCATCACAGTTCCAGTATCGCAGCTAGTGATATCGAGGACATTGCAGCTGTTTCCTTGCCTTGAAGTGTGTCACTGTAGCATTATCAGCGCCAATGTTTTGTGCAAGCAGGTGACGTAGATTTATAATGACTGCATGCAGGCCACGCGCAAGTAAATGGAATGCAAGTAGATTCTGGTTGATTAGTTCGACTGCTAGAGAGGCCGGGCAGCGCCCTGTCAAAAGGCCCTTTTAGTTGTCCAGCTCGCCCGATTTGCCGTGCCCCCGCACTCTTTGGAGTTGTGTTTGACGCGAAGTGGAACGAACTGCACGCAGTCATCTCAATTATTTACTTCTCATGATCAAGCTTCCCGGTAAGCAGCTGACCTAGATGAACGTACCCTTCCACCGATTCTAGGGGGGACTGTCAGTCGTGAATTCTTGTTTTCTTGCCAGGATACTTAACATTACTCTTCTCAGCTGAATAATAATACTCTATCCTACGCTTATACTTTCTCGGATAAGCTCCTCAATCCTTTGTTGCTGTTCCTACGCAGCGTTGCCTAACAACACGATGTCATCTGCAATCCATGCGACGGTCAGATATTTGCGATTGATCCTCGCTGCTGATATTTTCTTGTCTAATAAACTGAATACTTCTTGTAAGCATGCAGTGGATCGTATGAGAGATCTTGTGTCTCCTTGCTTTCTACATTTTATTGCTATTTTGCTGCTCTCCTATCAAGAATAAATGTAGGTTTGTAGCTTTTATAGATATTTGTTATGATATTCATGTACGCTTCAGATAGTACTTGATTACCAAATGCCTGCCTGGCTGCCGCCATCTCTACTGAACAATATGTATTCTCGTAATTAGTGAAAGTCATATGGAGAAGCGAGTTGTACTTCGCTAATTTCTTCATTACCTTATTTACGACATTGATTATACCATACTGCTGATAAGAGATTGAGTGTCATATCATCCTTATTATGATAGAGAATTTACCGAAAGAAAATAAAGCATTGGAGCTCATGCGCCAGGTATTACCATATTATGACTCGCAGCTTGCCGCTATCCTATAAAGTGTGCAATGCTTCCATTGTATCAGTACTCCCATACGAGGACAGAAATTTGCAGTTTAATAAAGAAGCTTCAGAAGAAGCGCCACGAGCAATGGGAAAAGAAATGCTAGGCTTAACTTTAAGAGAAAGAAAGGCAGCGCGATGGAAGGGATGGAATATAGAGTAGACTTGAATAGCTAATATTCTAGTTGGCGTAAGAGGAGTGATGGAGCCGCGTAGGCCATCTAAGGTGGAGGGTACATAACAAACCTGTGGGACATTATTGTTGCAGAATAGATGCCAAGGCACAGACAGCGCAGTCGCGGATGGCTAAATAT